>NC_091435.1:100602298-100958798 GCF_964237555.1 Oryctolagus cuniculus | reverse complement strand
GCCCGGGACTAGAACCCGGTGTGCCGGCGCCACAAGGCGGAGGATTAATCTAGTGAGTCGTGGCGCCGACCGGGATATTTTCAATGTATGTGTGGTAGTTGCAGCATGTTAGGTAGGAGTATGACTGTTATCGTCTTTATTTGGGTATAAGTATGGTTCAAGGAGATGTGAATGGGTTTCTGGTTGAAAAGGAGTGACCATGATGATCATTTTTGTGTCAACTTGGCTAGGATACATACTCTAGTTACATACTCTCATACATACTCTCAAATTCTAATCTAGATGTTACTATGAATGTATTTTGTAGCTATGATTAATCAATCAACTGACTCTACGTAAGTAATGTTATCCTAGATAATCTGATTTGGCCCTATTCTACCAGCTGAATGTTCTAACGAGAAGAACTAAAATCTCCCTGATGCAGAAATTCAGCCTCTAGTCTGAGAGTTCTAATTTACCTTTTCTGACAGCCCACTCTACAGAACAAATAACAATAGATTGAAAGAGATAACTGATAGATTATATATGTATATATGTGTTTATACAAACATGAAGAGAGAGAGAGAGATGTTTTCTTGCATGTAACTGGTTTTAAAAATGCATAAGAAACTGGCCAGTGTCGCGGTTCCTCCATCTGCGGCGCTGGCACCCCGGGTTCTAGTCCCGGTCGGGGCGCCAGATTCTGTTCTGGTTGCCCCTCTTCCAGGCCAGCTCTCTGCTGTGGCCCAGGAAGACAGTGGAGGATGGCCCAAGTTCTTGGGCCCTGCACCCGCATGGGAGACCAGGAGAAGCACCTGGCTCCTGCCACCGGATCAGCGCGGTGCCCGGACTGCAGTGGCCATTTGGGGGCGGGGGGGGTAACCAACGGAAAAGGAAGACCTTTCTCTCTGTCTCTCTGTCTCACTGTCCACTCTGCCTGTCAAAAAATAAATAAATAAATAAATAAATTTAAAAATGCATAAGAAACTGGTCATTTTGTTTGCCTTCTTGGAAGGAATTTTGTGGCTGGCAAATAGAGAACATAGAGACACTTCTCACTGAATATCATTTAGTAACTATGAATTCGAATATATTTAATAACTATGAATATATTGCCTATTCAAAAGCTTTAAATGCTATAAGAGTTATAATTTTTCACGGGAGTTTGAATCTAATGCTCACTGATTTTTCTCTTTCCTTTTTCAGATATTGAGTTCTTATTTACGTCCACTTAGGTACATTGGCTCAAAAAAGCCTTGAAACATACAACATTCCAAACACAATTCCTTAAAAAATTTCTGTGCCTTAAAAACATTCAATAAACATAACTTTTGAAGACTGAAATTTTTCAAAGGAGTCTATTCTTGCCAAATTCTCAGGTTACAAGAGCATGAGAAAACTGATGAAAAACATTTAACAGGAGAATTTTCTAGATGCCTCAGTGCTGCATACAACAGATGAAACATCAAAGAAACAGGTGAGGACTCAATTGAAGCCCAACAGGAAGCCACATTACACCATATCACAAGGTAATCATTCATATTTAATGCTTCCTGGGATTCGGGAATGTCAGTTGAAACTGTGTCACTTCTTGATGATGCACTGACCAAAACTAGCTGCTGCAGGGTAACTCGGCAGGTGTGGTTACAAAAAAATACTCAACTTCCATGTCAGATACCATCTCCAGTTGGGCTCCTCACATGATAGATGAAACTGGGGACAACTAACTCTCAGTCAATAAAATGGCGGAGAATAAAAACTAACAATACAAATGATTTAGGGGAGACTAAGAAGCACCCTCTCACCAGCATGATCCTGGGGAAGTAGAATGAGTTTATCCATTATTTCCTCATTTTCTTTGGCACTGGTTTTATTGCAAGTAAAAATTATTTTTTATTTGACAGGTAGAGTTATAGACAGAGAGAGAGAGAGAGAGAGAGAGAGAGAAAGAAAGGTCTTCCTTCCGATGGTTAACCCCCCAAATGGCCACTATGGCCAGTGCTGCGCCGATCCAAAGCCAGGAGCCAGGTACTTCTTCCTGGTCTCCCATGCGGGTGCAGGGCCCAAGCACTTGGGCCATCCTCCACTGCCTTCCCTGGCCACAGCATAGAGCTGGACTGGAAAAGGAGCAATCGGGACTGGAACCCAGAACCCATATGGAATGCCAGTGCCACAGGCAGAGGATTAACCAAATGAGCCATGGCACCGGCCCCTCCAAGTAAAAATTCTATGTCAGGGTAGAGAACAAGGAACTGAATAAGCTAATTTCTGGTAATTCTAGAAAAAAATAAACTAAAATATTAACTCCCATGTTACAGAAAAGTTATTTTTTAAAAAATATCTAGAGAGCTCAGTTCTATCCAAGCTCTTTGAGAACACAAAGTTGGTGGGAAAATCATGATACTCATAGTGTTATCAGGCCACTGCACAGTCATTGGGTGCTAAGTGAACACTTAGTAAGCCTGGTGTAAATCCAAGAAGCCATAGCGGAAACTAGTGACAGGTGGAACTACATGAAAATATTGATGGGGCCGGTGTTGGCCAAGTAGTTAAGAAATTCATGTCCCGGGACCCACATTGTGGCATAGTGAGATAGGGCATCGCCTGTGATGCCAGCACCCCAAATGGGCACTGGTCCAACCCTGGCCATTGTGGCCATTTGGGAAGTGAGCAAGCAAATCGAAGACCTCTGTGTATCTTTCATTCTCTGTGTAGCTCTCTCTTTCAAACAAATAAATAAATATTTTTTAAAAAAAGAAAAGAAACCTACATCCCATTTCATTGTGCCTGGGTTTGATGCCTAGGTCTACCTTCTGACTCCAGCTTCCTACTGATGCAGACCCTGGGAGGCAGGTAACTGAGTTCCCACTACCCATTTAAGAGACATAGATTGAATTCCTAGATTCTGGCTTTTGTCTGGCCCAAACCCAGCCATTGTAGGTATTTGAAGAGTGAACCAGCAGATATAAGTTTCTTTCTCTGTCTCTCTCTGTCTCTTTCTCTCTCCCTCTTTCTCTCTTTTTCTCTCTCTTGCTCCTCCCCTTCCCAAATAAATAGATAACTTTTTAAAACAAAATCCATAAAATGTGCCAAAGCTATATCATAGCAAGTAAAGCTGCTGCCTGCAGTGTCAGCATCCCTTATGCACCCTGGTTCAAGTCCCAGTTGCTCCACTTCTGATCTAGCTCCCTGCTAATGTGCCTGGAAAAGAAGCAGAAGATGACCTAAGTACTTGAGCCCCTGCGCCCACTTGGAAGATCTGGAAGAAGCTCCTGGGCCCTGGCTTCATTGCATCCATTTGAACAGTGAATCAGGATGGAAGCTCTCTCTCTCTGTCTCTCTGTCTCTCTCTCTCTCTCTCTCTGTAATTCTGCCTTTCAAATAAATAGCTACATTTTAGAAAAACCCATAAAAAATCCACAAGCAAGTGAAAGAGAATGAAATATTTGTAATTCATGTAACAAATTAACTATATGTCTAATAAATGCAGAACTCCTAAAAGGCACTAAGAAAAAGACATGGTAACCAAGACTGAGCAAAGGATACTCATGGTCAATTTATAGAAAAAGAAATAAAAGTGGCCAATTAATGCTTGCAAACATATTTAATAACATTAATAATCAAAAAAGTAAACTAAAATAATAATGACATACCTTTTACCCTAATTCAGCTGCAAAATATTAAAATTTTATGATTGCCAGTATTGGCAAGGGTGAGGAAAAATGAGTCATTTTTCTATCTGTATGAATGCCAGTTAGTAGTCTTTATGGAGAACAATTTCCAAGTATTATCAAATTTTCAAATGTGAATTCAATTTGATATAACTTTTCTTTTCACACTTAAATATCAGAGAGGATTATGCACTGTAATAGTGTTGTACATAGTAAGAGAAAAAATCTTAGTCTATCACTAAGGAAAGTGGTTAAAAGTATTGTGACACATCCATAAAATGAACATCTATGCAGAAGTTTAAAGAATTCAAATAGTCCCATCTTTGCAGATTCAAAAACATATTCAAGCCCTAATATTTAAAAAGCAAGTCCAAAAATGCTCATATCTTATGTGAATCCATAGTGTATGCAATTCCAGACATTAAACAGTTAACAGTGTTTTCTTCTGGAGAGCACAGTGGGATAGGGAACTAACAAGGAAAGAACTTTCACTTGTACCCTTATACACCATATTAACTAAACCTTAATTTTTTAAAAAACGATTTATTTATTTATCTATTTGAAAAGTAGAGTGACAGAAAAGGAGAGAAAGAGGCAGAGATCTTCCACCTGTGGGTTTACTCCCCCAAATGCCCACCACAGCCATGGCTGGGTCAAGCCAAAGCCAGGAACTCCATTCTGATCTACCACATTGATGGCAGGGGATCAAGTGCTTAGGCTATTATCTGCTGATTTTCCAGGCATGCGAAGCTGGATTGGAAGAGGAACAGCCAAGACTCAAACCAGCACTCCAAAATGAGATGCCAGCTTTGCAAGTAGCAATTTAAGCTGCTATGACACAACACAAACCCCTAACTCTTAAATTTTATAGTACAGGTGTTCCCCGGTATCTGAAGGAGATTGGTTTCAGAAACTTCTGGAGATACCAAAATCCATGGAAGCTCAAATTCCTTCCATAAAATGTCATGGTATTCACACATAACCTATGCACATCCTCCAATATACTTTTTTTAAGTTATGTCTAGATTACTTACAATACCTATTACAGTGTGAGTGTTCTGTACATAGTTGTTAAAGTATGTTGATTAGAGACTAACTATAATTTTAAAAGTCTGTGCTTTTTCAATACACATTTTTTTCCAAATCTATTTATTTATTTATTTGAAAAGCAGAGTAACAGACAGAAGGGGAGTATGAGGGGGGGTGGACAGGGGGAGACATCTTCCATCCACTGATTTGCTCCTGAAATGTGCAGAATAGCCAGGAAGAAGCCAGGAGCCAGGAACTCCATCTTGGCCACCATGTGGATGGCAGGGTCCCAAGTACTTAGGTCATTATCTTTGGCCTTCCTGGGGTATATTAGCTACTAGAACTCGAACTGACTCTCATATAGGATGCCAACATTGCAAGTGGCAAATTAACCTGCTGCACCACCACACAGTCCCCATAAACACAATTTTCTAAAATATTTTCCATTTGCAGTTGGTTGAATCCACAGATATGGAACCAAGAATACAGAGAGCTGACTGTGTGCTGTAGTAGGATGAAAGGTGTCCCCAAAGATAAGTGTCCTGTGACACATGTGTGCCAACTTGGCTATACTCCAGTACTTAGTTATTTAATCAGACACTAATCTAAGTGTTTCTGTGAAAGTACTTTTTTTTTTTTGTTTTTTTTTGTTTTTTTTTTTTTGTTTTTTTTTTTGTTTTTTTTTTTTTTTTTGACAGGCAGAGTGGACAGAGAGAGAGAGAGACAGAGAGAGAAAGGTCTTCCTTTTTGCCGTTGGTTCACCCTCCAATGGCCGCCGCTGCAGCCGGCGCACCGCACTGATCCTGGCAGGAGCCAGGAGCCAGGTGCTTTTCCTGGTCTCCCATGGGGTGCAGGGCCCAAGCACCTGGGCCATCCTCCACTGCACTCCCTGGCCATAGCAGAGAGCTGGCCTGGAAGAGGGGCAACCGGGACAGAATCCGGCGCCCCGACCGGGACTAGAACCCGGTGTGCCGGCGCCGCAAGGTGGAGGATTAGCCTATTGAGCCACGGCGCCGGCCCTGTTTTTTGTTTTTTTGACAGGCAGAGTGGACAGTGAGAGAGAGAGACAGAGAGAAAGGTCTTCCTTTGCCGTTGGTTCACCCTCCAATGGCCGCCGCGGCCGGCGCGCTGCGGCCGGCGCACCGCACCGATCCGATGGCAGGAGCCAGGAGCCAGGTGCTTTTCCTGGTCTCCCATGGGGTGCAGGGCCCAAGCACCTGGGCCATCCTCCACTGCACTCCCGGGCCACAGCAGAGGGCTGGCCTGGAAGAGGGGCAACCGGGACAGAATCCGGCGCCCCGACCGGGACTAGAACCCGGTGTGCCGGCGCCGCTAGGCGGAGGATTAGCCTAGTGAGCCGCGGCGCCGGCCTCTGTGAAAGTACTTTGTAGACGTGGTTAACATCTGCAGTCAGCTGACTTTAGGAAAATTATCCTCAGTAATGTGGATGGATCTCATCCAATCTGTTGAAAGCCCTAAGAGTAAGCATCAAGTTTTCCTAAGGAAGAAGAGATTCTATCTCCAGACTGCAGCATCAGATCCTGCCTGAACTTCCAGCCTGTGCACCTGTCCTACAGATTTTGGACTGGCCAACCCCAGCAATCACATGAGCCAATTCTTTAAAACAATTCTTTAAATAAGTAAGTACATGGTACATGTATATAATTGTACGTAACAACCCTATGAGGAGAGAGAGAGAAAACTTAAGTATTTAGAGATAAGATCATCTGATGTTTCCTAATTGGACGCTAAATGTTATTACAGCTATTCCTATAAAATAAGGGCAGAAGAAATTTTGACAGACATGCAAAAGAGAAGACAATGTGAAGACAGAGGCAAAGACTGGAGTGATGTGGCCACAAACCCAGGAAGGCCAGTAGTCACCAGAAATTGGGAGAGGCAAGGAGCTGATTCTCCAGTGGAGCCTCTGGTGAAAGTTCGGCCCTACTGATTCCTTGATTTTTAGCCCAGAAAAACTGATTTTGTAAATCTGGCATTCAAAACTATGAGAGAATAAATTTAAACTGTTTTAAGACAGTCAGTTTGTAGTAATTTGTCATACAGGTAACAGGAATCTAAAATTCACACATATATACATGTAGCATTTTTATAAAGAATATACAAATCAAAACCTTCTTTAATGACCAGGAAAGTAAGCATGGTCTCCTAGAAAGAATGGACCTTTGGACTCAGAAAGACTTAAGCTCTGATTCATGCCCCGTCACTAGCTACATGGCTTCAGGAAAATCACTTCAACACTGAGTCTGTCTTTGTCCATGAAACGGGGAGATAACAGCCACTGTCATAGGCAAAGGAATGGCTACCAAGCTCCACATTCCAGTCCCCAGAAGCTGTCATTATATTGCTCCCCCATGCCAAAGGGGACTCTGCAGATGTGACACAGTCAAGGATCTTGAAAGGGGAAGACTTTCCTGAATTATCCCTGTGTACCCACTGTCAACCCGAGGACCTCAACACTAGGACGTGGTTGGGTCAGAGTCAGAGGAGCTGTGGCAATGGAGCAGAGGCGGGAGAGAAAGAGAACTTCGATTACACTGTGTTCCTGGTTTTGAAAACAGAGGCAGAAATAGACAGCCAGGGATTACAGTCAGCCTTCAGAAACTGGAAGAGGCAAAGAAATGGACTCTCCAGAAGTCATAGGTTCTACTGCTCCACAGGTCAGTGATGTGACCATGTATACACAATAATGTGTTATATACTGAATAAAGAACTAGAGGACAGGCACTGGAAGTTTCCAGATATACAAAAAAGAAACAGAAATGGAAGTGCTAGTTGACTGATGCAATTAATTTATGCTGCAGATATATGTTGAAGTATCACATGGTACCCAATAAAATGTGCAAATATTACATGTTAATCAAAACTTTTTTTTATTTTAAAAGCTGATTTTCAACAAGAGAAATGGATTCTCTCCCAGAGCCTAAGAAGGAATGCAGCTACTGTCCAAACCTGGATTTCAGTGCAGTGAGAACCATTTCAGATTTCTGGCCTCTAGATCTGTAAGACAATAAATTTGTAGAGCATTTTGGCCATGAAATATGTGGCAATTTGTTACAGCAACAGTAGGAAACTAATACACCTACCTGTGAGAGTTACTAGGAACAAAAGTATTCATTTAATTATGGTGATATTTATTATTAGAAACGGTTATTTCAAAAATGACCTATCTGCCAAAAATGCTTATAGTTAATATTTCATACTTTCAAAAAGCCTTAGCTACAGGATTCATTTCTGTATATCCTCCTATACAGATGTGGAACAGATTTGCTTCCCACATGTCCCCAAGGGTTAGATAAATTTTTAAAATATTTTATTTAAAGCCATGACTTCCTGACCTTAAAGTCTACTTTCAAGGAAACTACTTGGCTCAAAAAATTGGATGACCTCCATGCATACTTTAGCTTTTATCATAAGGAGACAGATTCAAAGCTTAATCCTTTCTCTAGTAAAGACTTGCCAAATTTTCTTTGAAAAAAATTACCTTAGTTTCGTTCAACAAGCCAAGTCTCACAAATTCTAGTTAGTGTGAACTTCAGGGAGATACAAAGAAATACCCATTATAACCTCTACCTGTTTCTAACCTTCCCCTCCAGGCTCTGGCCAGCAACCCATTTCAAGCATTACTTGCCTCATTTCACACCTGGACTTCATGGGCGCAAATGAAAAATGCTCTTTCCTTTGGGAGCCTGCTTCCCCAGACACTCTTCTGTACTTCATTGCCAGTCCCCACTCTGGAGAAACCCCACTGCCAGCCTTCTGGGCACCTTCTCTCTGCCCAGGGAGCTTGGTCAGCCTCACAACATTTGGGTGCATGCTGCACCTGAAAATCAGACTGTCATCAGCTACATTCACAGAGATTGGCTGTTTATCTAGCCTTGTGCTCATCTTTCAGGAGCCATGATGACTGTTCAAACTCTTTTCTATCTACTACCTACACACTTACCATCCTGACATTCAGCTAACAAATTTACCTCTGAACTTTTACTCTGAAAATTAGAGTAATCTATCAAGCTCTTTCACTTCTTGCACTCTACCTGAAAGACAAGCCTGGCCAGGGCCCTCTTGCTGTCCTCATTGGGTCCTCACTCCTCCCTTGGTCACCCTTTTGTCTTGTAGATCAGTAGTTTCCTTTACACTCGCCATTTCTCTTAGCCTATACACATTCTCAAGTGTTTCTTGTTTTTCAGTCACATTTCATTCAACCTTTGTCAAAAACAACTAAATTCACTGGCGGACATCTTTTTGTTCATTAATATTTATTGAAAGGTTCTTGTGGGGCTGGCGCCATGGCTTACTTGGTTAATCCTCCACCTGTGGCGACGGCTTCCCATATGGGCGCCGGTTCTAGTCCCGGTTGCTCCTCTTCCAGTCCAGCTCTCTGCTGTGGCACGGGAGGGCAGTGGAGGATGGCCCAAATGCTTGGGTCCCTGCACCCACAGGGAGACCAGGAAAAAGCAACTGGTTCCTGGCTTCGGATCGGCACAGTGCCGGCCGTGGCAGCCATTTGGAGTGTGAACCAATGGAAGAAAGACCTTTCTCTCTGTCTCTCTCTCTCACTGTCTGTAACTCTACCTGTCAAATAAATAAAATAAATAAAAATTTAAAAAGAAAGGTCTTTGTAAGTCCAGAACTGTACTAAATGTTTATATGCATTGTCACATTCATTCCTGCTGAGATGAGTACTGCCATTAGTTCATCTGAGTGAATAGGGAAACTACCATGAGATATCTAAGTAACTTAACAGAAACATAGAGCAGGGTGGGTATTTGGCACAGCAGTTATGTGGATGCCCAAATCCCCCATCAGAATGCCTGGATTAGAGTCCTGGATCTGTTTCCAATGTCAGCCTCCTGCTGGCATGTGCCCTGGGAGGCAGCATGTGATGACTCAAGTAGTTCAATCCCTGACATCCACAAGGAAGAACAGTTGGGTTCTGGGCTCCTGGCTCAAGCCTGGCCCTGCTCCCGGTGTTGTAGGCTTTCGGGGAGTAAACCAGCTAGTGGAAGTGCTCTCTCTTGCTCTCTTTCTCTCTCTCTCTCTCTCTTTCTCTCTCTCTCTCTCTCTCTTCCCCACACCTTTCAAATAAATTAAGTAAATAAATTTTAAACAGAAAGAAACATAGAGCTAATAAATAGCAGAATGTAGATTTTGGACCCAGGCTAGTCAGTTGCAGTAGCTTCTTCTCCTGTGGCCTTTACCCTGCTCAGCCTCTTGGTGTCTAACCCCAGTCCGCCCACTCTGCTGAAACTCCTTTAGAGCCATTCATGAGTTCTTAATTTTTTTTTTTTTTTTGACAGGCAGAGTGGACAGTGAGAGAAAGAGAGACAGAGAGAAAGGTTTTCCTTTGCCGTTGGTTCACCCTCCAATGGCCGCCGCAGCCAGTGCGCTGCGCTGATCCAAAGACAGGAGCCAGGTGCTTCTCCTGGTCTCCCATGGGGTGCAGGGCCCAAGCACCTGGGCCATCCTCCACTGCACTCCCGGGCCACAGCAGAGAGCTGGCCTGGAAGAGGGGCAACCGAGACAGAATCCGGTGCCCCTACCAGGACTAGAACCCGGTGTGCCGGCGCCGCAAGGCAGAGGATTAGCCTAGTGAGCCGCGGCGCCGGCCCATTCATGAGTTCTTGATTCCAAACTCCAGCAGCTTTTTCCTGGCTCTCATTGAATAGGTCATGTGGCCTTTTCCTGACTTCAGGAGAATGTCTAACTCCACGAATGCTGACTTCATGGTTTCCTCTTTCTTCTCTGGCTTCTCAGACTTTTCTAGATCCTTTCCTACTCATGTCCACTCTGCATTTTCTGGCAGCCATTCCCAATGATTCAAGAACTAGCCCAATTTATGAGACTCCTTTTAGTAATTCAACAGCAATTTATTGAGGCTTTCCCCATCTGGTCCTGAAATGTGTGTTTTGACAAACGTGGAAGCTATTTCAGGACTTGGCTGTTATGTGCCAACAACCGCCTGGTGAAGGCAATGTAGTTAAACGCACTGTGACAGCCTTGCAGGTAATGAAAATAGGGCACAGGGAAGGCAGGCTCTGCAAAGCCTGCTCACTTTCATTCTTTCCATCTAAGGAGGTCCACTCTGAAATCTTTCCCTATTGTAAAGTGGGATAAGACCATCAGCCCACATTGGCAATGTATGTGAAGCCCAGAGCACAACAGGTAAAGAGAAAACACACACATTATAAGAAAGTGTGTAAAAAAAAAAAATAGTAGATTCTCAAACAGCAGGATCAGGTAAATTGCTCCAGTTCAGGCTAATTAGCTCTTTTTACTAAAAAAGATTATTTATGCAATGCTGTTATTTTCTGTCTAGCTTATCAGTTTGTATTTATGTTGAATGTGGTAGATATGTTGTATACTGTCCCAGTTTAAGCAAGCCTTGATAAAACAATTTCCCCAGTAAATGTTTCAGATAACACTCAATGGACTGACTCCAATAAACTGTATTAGGTCAAATTGCACTGAGGTGATGTTTATTAAGTTGGTGATCAGTCTTATCTGCTCATTTTTTACTTAAAAGAATTAATTCTTTCTAGTTCAGAAGAGAACAACATACTCTCCTGAGACACAGGCAAGCATGGAAAGCTCTGTTCACTAACCAAAAGTGCTTTCAGAAGAGTCTAGTCCTTTAGTACCAAAGGATGTGGTCCAGTGTTGTCCAGAAAAAGGGAATTGAGGTAGTGAAGGTTCCACGTTCACACATCTGAGCTTTATCAATCCATCTCTTCCTAACCTTTGGCAATATCCCCATTGTCATTAAAATGTATTTTTCTATTTAAGAAACTTAATTTATGGAACCAATGCTGTGGCATAGTAGGCTCACCCTCTGTCTGCAGTGCCAACATCCTATATAGGCCAGTTCGAGTCCCAGTTGCTCCACTTCTGATCCAGCTCTCTTTCAGTGGCCTGGGAAAGCAGTGGAGGATGCACTTGGGCCCCTGAACTCGTATGGGAGCCCAAGAGGAAGCTCCTGGCTCCTGGCATCGGGCTGTTGCAGCCATTTGGGGAGTAAATAAGCAGACGGAAGACTTTTCTCTCTGTCTGTAGCTCTACTTCTCAAATAAATAAATAAAATCTTTTTAAAAATCTTAATTTTCACAAAAAATATGACAGTTACTGACATTGACCAATCTTTCTATTTTTTTCACTATGCCTGTAGGAACCATGGGAAGTTCCTGATTAGGTAAGTTTCAGACACATGAACAGACACACACAGAGTAAACTTGGAAATCAGAAAATTGACTCCACCCTCTGAAATTTAATCTAATTAAATCAACACATAATGGTAGAAGTCTACAAGTTTTTTGTCCCCATATAAAGACTTGCTGTTCTAAAATCAATTAAGTAGGTCTCTCGGTAGTAAGAATGCATCTTAAGAAAGAACACATTAACAGAAGTCATTGACCAGCAGAAAAGCGGGGTCAAGAAAGTAAACCTCATAAGTGTGTCTCCAAAACAAGCCAGGAGAATGAAAAGTTCTCGGCCACAATTCTAACATCCTGTGTCTTGGGGAAGTGCTTGTTGTTTGCTTAGGATTTGAGAAAATCATCATTTCCAATATGAACTAAGTGAAATAAATTTCAAAGTCAATAATCTACCTGCTCCCCAAGCAAATTTTTTTAAAGATTTACTTATTTATTTATTTATTTGAGAGACAGAGTTACAGACAGAGAGGGTAAGGCAGAGAGAGAGGTCTTCCATCCGCTGGTTCACTCCCCAAATGGCCACAAGAGCCGAAGCTGGGCTGGTCTGTAGCCAGGAGCCAGGAGCTTCTTCCAGGTCTCCTACATGGGTGCAGGGGCCCAAGGACTTGAGCCATCTTCTGCTGCTTTCCCAGGTCATTTGCATGGAGCTGGATTGGAAATGGAGCAGCCAGTCTTGAACCAGCACCCATATAGGATATCAGCTCCACAGTGCCAGACCTTGCAAATTTTTTATTGATTTTATTTCCCAATTACCTCAAAATAAAGAATGGAATTCCTTAAATTGAGCCACAGGATAGTTCTCGTACACATAAATGAATGATTCTCTGTGGTATATTAATCAGTTACCATTCGGGTTCACCCACTAGTTTCCTGCTAATGTGGTATCTGGCCTATCTGTGGCAGTACTGGTGAATGTCTAGTTCTGTAATTGCAAGACTGAGGTTCACCACCTGTGAAGACTTTTAGGCGTCTCTCAGCTGTCCCTCCCCTGGGCCCTAGAGCACCTGCTTTCTCCTTTAAAACATCAGCAATGATCTCAACTGCTAGAAACAATAAGTAAGCTTACTAGGTGTCCATTATGTAATAAATGTAACAAAAAGCTATTGCTTTTATTTATACCAACAATATCTTGTTATAAAACTAATAGACACAAACCTTTCTCAGGGACAAAATAGAAAACTGGAACACATAGAACCTATATGAAAAAATTACAAAACTGAGCCAAAATACATAAAAGATCTTATTAACTAGACAGAGACCACATTATGAAAAGACTTGCTATTTTTTAAAAAGTCTCAATAAATTGTTTATTATTTAATGAAATTCCTGTCAAATTTTTAAAAGAATGTGGGGAAAACTAGACAAGATAATTCTAAACCTCTTCTGAAAGAACAAATTGTGAAAATAAGCTAATAATTCATTCAAGAGATTTTTGAAAAGAAAATGAGTATAGGGAGCTTGCTCTATCAGATAGCAAATACACAGAAATAAATCAGTGTAGTACCAGTCTGGAAATAGAGAGAAAAAAAGAACATTATAAAACCCAGAAAACACAACCACTATTTGACAAAGATGGAATTACAATTAGAAAGAAAATAATGTCTATTATAAATGGCATTGGGATACCTATCTGACAATGTTAGAAAAGGTAATGCAATCAAAACAGTATTCCAAAATATAAATCCAAATAAATTCTAAATATGTCTATTACTTAAATGAAACCATAAAAATAATCTGAAGAAAATGAATATAAAATTTTCTAACTAGGGTTAGAAAATACTTAAAAAGCAAAACAAAAATCAGAAATATTAAATATAAGACTAATTTTACACAAAATACTACATCAGGAAGTAACTTTAAAAATATTTGAAAGATCATGAAAAAATCAGCAACACATTTAATAGCTAATGCCCTCAATGGTAAAACGTTTTTTTATTGCAAAAATCTCCAACAAAATACTAGCCACAAAATCCAATATCACATTTTTAAAAATCATTATGATCAAGTGGGATGTATCCTATAAATGTAAGGCTAGTTCAACGAAGCAAATCAATAAAAATGCAATATGCCACATCAACAAAATGGAAAACCAAAAGCACATGTTCTTCTCAACAGATGTAGAAAGGCATTTTGATAAAATTCAATTTTCTTCATTATGAAAAGTCTAAACAAATTAGGTGTAAAAGGAATGTATCTCAGCATACTAAGGGTCATATGTAACAAGCCAAGAGCTAATATCAGACTGAAAAAAAAAAGCTAAAGGCTTTCTAAGATCTGAAACAACACAAGAATTCCCGTTTTTATTGCTTTTATGTGACATAGTACTCAAAGTTCTAGAGAGAGCACTCAGTCTAGAGTGCTCCTTTACTCAATGGGAAAGGAGAATCAAATTGCCAATATTTGTAGATAGCACTGTCTTATATATAGAAAACTCCAAAGAATATGCCAAAAACTACTATAGGTAATAAATTCAGCAAAGTTACAGGATCTAAAATCAACAACAACAACAAAAATTCAGTAGCATTGCTATTTCCTGATGGTGAGTATCTTTTTCATATTTTAGATAAGGTATACAAATTTCATGTTTTTCATATACACAGATTTAGAAGCATAGTAATGCTTTCCAAACTACCATCTCCCACCCTTGCTCCTCCTTCCTCTCTTATTCCCTCTCAATTTTTACAATGATCTACTTTCAGTTTACTTTATACTCACAAGATTAACCCTACACTAAGTAAAGAGTTCAACCAATAGTAAGAAGAAAGACACACTGTTTCTCAACAGAAGAGATGAGAGCTGTAAACAATCATCACATCTCAAAATATCAATTTCACTCCTATATGTTACATTTTTGGTACTCAGCAGATCAGGGAAAACATATGGTATTTGTCTTTTAGGGACTGGCTTATTTCATTAAGTATGATGGTTTCTGGTTATATCCATTTTGTTGCAAAAGACATGATTTTATTCTTTTTTACAGCTGAGTAGTATTCCATGGTGTATATGTATGCCATAATTTCTTTATCCAGTCATCAGTTGATGGGCATCTGGGGTGATTTCATATCACAGATACTGTGAATTGAACTGCAATAAACACGGGGTACAGACAATTCTTTCATATGTTGATGCTGAGTATCTGAAAGAGAATCAAGAAAGTAATCCCATTTTTGAAAAGCTGCCCCTAAAAACCTTAAGAATAAATTTAATCAAAAAGAGAAAAGAGCTCTGCAATGAAAATTGTAAAATACTGATGAAATAAATTGAAGAGGACACAAAGAAATGGAAAGAAATCCCATGTTCATGGACAGGAAAAATTAATATTGTTAAAATGCCCATACATCGTTTTCCTCACCAAAAACCACTATCAGAACATGCCTGAGACTATAGATTTCTATCTTAGGCTACCAAAGATTAGGAATAGGACTGAGCACCCCCTTGACTTCCATCCTCTTAAAGGCTGCATCTGTACTCTCCTTTCCTAGAAACCAGGAGGAAAGAGGAGGAAGCCAGGCAGCAGTAGCAATGTAAAGATAGGTTGCAGGCCAATTAATGCCTGCTTTACACAGTGATTTGCTATCAAGGGGAACCCACAGGCCAGTCCACAGCAAATGGCATTGGTTTTCAATGTGGAAACCCAGGGCTTCAGATGAACACAGAAGTCAACTTTGGAGAGCCCTGGCAGCTCTGCCAGCTGGGTCCCTGGAAATGGAACTGCTCTAGGGGTTGAAAGACACCTGGGTGAGAGCCATGGACTCTGTTGGCTCTAAGCTGAAAAAAGCCCTTCACTCAGCCCAAGCTTCCAAAGCAACCACCATTGTTGAGGGGCCGGCCTACTAGGGTCAGTAACATTGCAGACAGAACTGTAAATTTCCTTTTATAGATGCCACCTGCCTTCTATTCAGGCCAGCTCTTCTCCCAGGCCAGCTTGTTAATGGATGTTAACAGGGTGCCTTCCCCAAGGAGGTTCACATCTCCCTTATGATGTCTCTTCCAGTACCCCATGTGAAGAGATAGGTTTGGACCTCATATATACCTGGCCAGGCATTGGCCCACCTGATTGTTATCAGGTCTCTCCTGTCAGTTTCTTTTTGTTTCTCAATGGTAAAATTTCCTCATAGTTTAGACAGCCCTTTTTTGGGTCCTGTAATAATGACTGTGTCCTTTGTTTTAGACCCTGGGAGTTTAATCTGCTTATTAGATTCATTTTCTCCAGACTCAAAACACTGAAATTCTAGAGGGCCATGCACGTGAAACCTCAGCAGTTTCCACAAGCTGGTACTGTGTGCCCCTCAAGAAGCCACCTGCTGGAAAACTGTCTTGACTGCCTTTCCCAGTGAAACCCCTTTCCAGCATGAAGCAGCCAGAGCAGCCATTGCCCAGTTCCACTAACAGAAGTTAGGATCCATTCTACTGTGGTAGGGGAGATTTTGAGTTAGATGGGCTAATATGCAGTCAGGGTGGTCCAAGTGGAAATTAAAGGTAAAATCTTTAGCAAGATCAAAAGTGCCTGCCTGCCCACTGCCTGAAAGCTTCCAATCTTATCATGCAAAGAGCAAAGGAGTAGTGATTCCTTCTGAGTTTACTGTAAAGTAAATTAGGTAACGCACCCTTCCATGGCTCTTTTTGTTTTATAATGAGCAAGCCAGACAGGATTAAAGATTAAAAATCTGATCTTTTGATGGATTTTGTCCCAAACTTGTTACTGAAAGTCATTTTTTTCTTCCTCCAAATTATGCTTAAAAACCCCAGTACCACCTGCCCCTTCAGCTTTTGCCTTTCTTGAAGCCTCCCTCCATGCCATTCTGACTGTGGTTTTTGAATCTAATAAATCTTGCTTTTAAGTCTCAAAAAAATGTCCATGGTATATAAGCTATTTGCAGATGTAATGCAATCCCTTTAAAAACACCAATGATGAGGTCAGCATTGTGGCATACTAGGTTAAACCTCCACTTGCAGTGCTGGCATCCCATATGGATGCTGATTCATCTTCCGGCTGCTCCACTTCTGATCCAGCTCTCTGCTAATAGCCCTGGGAAAGCAGCAGAGGATGGTTTAAGCACTGGGACTCCTGAATCCATGTGGGAGACCCAGACAAAGTTTCTGGCTCCTGGCTTCAGATCAGCCCAGCTCCAGCCATTGCAGCAATTTGGGAAATGAACCAGTGGATGGAAGACCTCTCTGTGTGTGTGTCTCACCCCTGCCCCCATCTGTCTGTAACTCTGCTTCTTGAATAAGTAAATAAATGTTTTTTTTAAATACCAATGACATTCTCCTAAGAACTAGAAAAAAATTCAAAAATGTACTTAGCAGCACATAAAAACAAATAGAATAGACAAACCAATTTTGAGCAAAATGAACTAAGCTGGGGGCATTGCACCTCCTGGCCTCAAAATACACTACAAAGCAGGGATATTGATATAAAAAGGGCATGTATCTAAATAGAACATAGAAAGACTAGATGTAAACCCATACATCTAAAGCTGATTGAACTTCAGTGAAGGTGCTAAGAACATGCATTGAAGAAAATACAGTGCTTTCAGTCAGTGGTGCTGGGAAAATTATATATTCCAATTCAGAAGATTGAAACTAGACCCCGTCTCTCACTGTGCAAAAAGCATCAACTCAAAATGAACTCAAGTCTTAAATGGAAATTAGCAACACAGGAATCCCTAGAGAGTATGCAAACACATGGGGACTGAACAACATGCTCCTGAATGAACACTGGGTCATAGAAGAAATCAAAAAAGAAATCAAAAACTTTCTGGAAGTAAATGAGGATAACAGCACAACATATGAAAACTTATGAGATATGGCAAAAGCAGTGTTGAGAGGTAAGTTTGTAGCAATAGGTGCCTACATCAAGAAATTGGAAAGGCACCAAATAAAGGAGCTTTCAAAACATCTCAAGGATCTAGAAAAACTGCAGCAAACCAGACCCAAATCTAGTAGGAGAAGAGAAATAATTAAAATCAGAGAAGAAATCAACAGGATTGAATCCAAAAAAAATTACAAAAAAAAAATCAGCCAAACGAGGAGCTGGTTTTTTGAAAAAAATAAACAAAACTGTCACCCCATTGGCCCAATGAAGTAAAGAAGAAAAGACCCAAATGAATAAAATCAGAGATGAAAAGGGAATGCAACAACAGATACCACAGAAATAAAAAGAATCATCAGAAATTACTACAAGCAAACAAGAAAATCTATCAGAAATGGATAGATTCCTGGACACGTACAAGCTATGTAAATTGAACCATGAAGACACAGAAAACCTAAACAGACCCATAACTGAGACAGAAATTGAAATAGTAATAAAGTCCCTCCCAACAAAAAAAAGCCCAGGACCAGATGGATTCACTGCTGAGTTCTACCAGACATTTAAAGAAGAACTAACTCCAATTCTTCTCAAACTATTCAGAACAATCAAAAAAGAGGGAATCCTCACAAATTCTTTCTATGAAGCCAGCATCCCCTTAATCACTAAGCCAGAGAAATATGCAGCATGGAAAGAAAATTACAGACCAATATCCCTGATGAACATAGATGCAAAAATCCTCAATAAAATTCTGGCCAATAGAATACCACAACACATCAGAAAAATCATCCACCCAGACCAAGTGGTATTTATCCCTGGTATATAGGGATGGTTCAATGTTTGCAAATCAATCAATGTGATACACCACATTAACAAACTGCAGAAGAAAAACCATATGATTACCTCAATAGATGCAGAGAAAGCATTCGATAAAATTCAACACCCTTTCATGATGAAAACTCTAAGCAAATTGGGTATAGAAGGAACATTCCTCAATACCTGGAATCAACCTAAATGCCCATCAACAGTAGACTGGATAAAGAAATTATGGGATATGTACTCTATAGAATACTATACAGCAGTCAAAAACAATGAAATCTGGTCATTTGCAACAAAATGGGGGAATCTGGAAAATATCATGCTGAGTGAAATAAGCCAGTCCCAAAGGGACAAATATCATATGTTCTCCCTGATTGGTGACAATTAACTGAGCACCTAAAAGTGAATCTGTTGAAGTGAAATGGACACCATGAGAAACAGTGACTTGATCAGCCCTTGTCCTGTGAGGAACAACTTAATGCTTTATCCCTTTTAGTATTTTTTATTCTACTTAATACTATTGGTTGAACTCTGTAATTAATACACAATTATACTGAGTCATTTAAATTTTACTTAAAAGTGATCCCTGTTAAATATAAAAGTGGGAATAAGAGAGGGAGGAGATGTACAATTCAGCACATGCTCAACTGGACTTACCCTTAACGGTAGAGCTAGAAATGTGCCAAGGGATTCCAATTCAATCCCATCAAGGTGGCACGTACCAAGGCCATCTCACTAGTCAAAGTGATCAGTTCGGTTCATAATTGATCATAATGATATGATTAATAGTCAAAGGGATCACATAAACAAGACTAGTATCTACTAATACTAACTGACATAATTAAAAAGGAGAGAACATTCCAACATGGGAAACGGGATACACAGCAGACTCATAGAATGGCAGATGTCCTAACAGCACTCCTGCCTCAGAATCATCCCTTAAGGCATTCGGATCTGGCTAAAAAGCCCATGAGAGTATTTCAGGCCTGGAAAGCCAAGACTGTGGCAAAAAAAGATAAAAGACTTAAATGAAAGATCTCTGTGAATGAGTTCCCAGTGGAAAGAGTGGGCCATCAACTATCAAAGAAGGAGGTACCTTTCTCTGAAGGGAGGAGAGAACTTCCACTTTGACTATGGCCTTGTCTAAGTAAGATTGGAGTTGGCGAACTCAAGAGGCTTCCATAGCCTTGGCAACTCATGACAAGCCTAGGGTGATTACTGACTCATAAATAATAGTGTAAATTGTTAAATCAACAACAGGAGTCACTGTGCACTTACTCTCCATGTAGAATCTCTGTCCTTAATGTGTTGTACATTGTGAATTAACAGCATAACTACTACTCGAACAGTACTTTGTGTTTCTGTGTAGGTGCAAACTATTGAAATCTTTACTTAGTATATACATAATTGATCTTCTGTGTATAAAGATAATTGAAAATGAATCTCTTTTTTTGACAGGCAGAGTGGACAGTGAGAGAGAGAGAGAGAGAGAGAGAGAGAAAGGTCTTCCTTTTGCCATTGGTTCCCCCTCCAATGGCCACCGCAGCCGGCACGCTGCGGCCAGCGCATTGCACTGATCCGAAGCTAGGAGCCAGGTGCTTCTCCTGGTCTCCCATGCGGGTGCAGGGCCCAAGGATTTGGGCCATCCTCCACTGCACTCCTGGGCCACAGCAGAGAGCTGGACTGGAAGAGGGGCAACGAAAATGAATCTTGATGTGAATCGGATGGGAGAGGGAGTGGGAGATGGGATGGTTGCAGGTGGGAGGGAGATTATGGGGGGGAAAGTCGCTATAATCCAAGAGTTGTACTTTTGAAATTTATATTTGTTAAATAAAAGTTTAAAAAAAGCAAGTTCTAATGGTAATAAACCAAAAAACTTAGCAGAACCGGTCTTTAAAGATTCTTCTCTATATTTCTGTGTTTCTGTGTCTAGCATATCCTTACACATCTTTTGTAAGACTGCATGAGTTATTACAAATTCTTTCAATTTCTGTTTGTATGGAAGGTCTTATTTCATCTTCATTCGTAAATGAGAGCTTTGCAGGGTACAGTATTCTGGGTTGACAGTTCTTTTCTCTTAAGACTTGGAGTATATCTCACCATTCTATCCTAGCCTGTAGGGTTTCTGATTAGAAATCTGCTGTCAGTATAGTTGGAGATCCTCTGCAGATAATTTGGTGTTTCTCTCATGCACATTTTAGAATCTTTTCTTTATATTTTACTGTGGAGAGTTTGACTAAAATGTGTTGTCCTGCCATTTTTTTCCAAAGATATTGCTAATATATGCTTTGAACTTCCTGTGATCTTTTACTGAGAAATTTTCTTCCTTTACCTTCTTTCATATTGATGGCCTTGTTTCTGTGTTTCTGTGTGTAACACATCTTTAAGCACCTTTTGCAGGGCTGGACAAGTGGTGACAAATTCTTTCAATTTCTGTTTGCTATAAAAGGTCTTTATTTCACCTTCATTCACAAATGAGAGCTTTGCAGGATGTAATGTTCTGGGATGGCATTCCCTCCTAGCCTGTAGGGTTTCTGATGAGAAGTCTGCTGTGGGTCTAATTGGAGAACCTCTGAGAGTAATCTGATGTTTCTCTCTTGCACATTTTAGAATCCTTTCTTTATGTTTCACTGTGGTTTGATTACAACATGTCATGGTGAGGAACTCTTTTGATCATGTTTATTAGAGGTTCTATGTGCTTCCTGTACTTGGATGTCCCTGTCCTTCTCCAAACCTGGGAAGTTTTCTGCTAGTATCTCACTAAAAAGGCCTTCTAATCCTTTCTCTCCATGCCTTCAGGACTCCTGGAACCTGAATTTTGGGTTTTTTTAATAGTATCTTGTAGATTCCCAACAATATTTTTTAGATTTCTAATTTCCTCTTTTTTTCTTTGGTTTGACTATATGCTTTCCTGTGCTCTGTCTTCTAAGTCCTATATTCTCTCTTCTGCTTCACTCATTCTGTTTTTAAGACTCTCTAATGTGTTTGTCATTTGATCATTTCATTATGATTTCTCGTCACTATCACAGCTTCATGTTCTACTAGTTGCTTCATTTCATTTTGATTCCTCCTTAATATTTCATTTTTATGAGAGAGATTTTCTGTCCTGTCCTGTATGGATTTCTGTAGTTCATGCATTTGTTTTTGATAACTTCTAAATGTTCTTATCATAATTTTTTTGAATTCTGTATCTTGCATTTCTTCTATCTCATCATCTTCATAATCTTGTAATGGAGTGTCATGTTCATTTGGGGGCATCATAGTGTCTTCCTTGTTCTTGTTTCCTCGGTTTCTGCTTTGTTGTTTGGCATTGAGGAGGTATTCTTTGGTTTCTTCTTCTTCTTTTTTTTTTTTTCGCTGTGGTGGCTTTCTCATTATATTATGACTCTAGATTATGTGGACAGTCTGCTTTTGGTGAATCTCTGGAGGCTTGTGGTGGGTGTAGCCAGAGAGCTCTATTCAGTTCTTCAAGGTTGAGGGTGTGCCAATGGTGACACACCCAGGTTTGGCATGGTAAATCTTCTCTCCCTCTTTTTTTTTTTATTCAGAAGGGAAGTAGTTCACTCAGCTGAGCTCTTTTCCTCGATGGCAACCAGTGCCTGAGTGTTAGCTGCAGTGGGTATAATATTCGTCTGCTCTGTCCCAAGGACCACACAAAGGATCTGTGCAGTCCTCAATGTAAGCTCAGATTCCCCTGCAATGTCTCTCACCACGTAGCCAAAGCCAACCAAATTTGTGGCTTCTCCCACCGAGACTACTCACGTCTCAGCCACACCGTGAGTTCTTGCACACACTCTCAGTTTTTTTTTTCTTCACAGTCTTGGTTCATAAGTTCCACACATTCACTAGGTCTTAGTCTCCTGTTATTACTCCCCACCAGAGTCAGGTTTTTCTGCTTGGCTGAGTGCAGGTGCAACCCTGAGCTGGCGCAGCTGTTACGTATGTCCAAAATGGCGCCTGCTCTATTGTCTTGCTTGCCCTTGTAAGGTGGGTGGAAAGAGAGAATTGTGTCCATACCATTCCCTTTCATTTTTTTCTCTCCTCTAGTTAGGGCAGTGAACTTCCCCTATGGGGCTTCAAGCCTCATTCCCTCTAGGCTCTTCCTGCCACTTTTTCACCAGTGTCTCGAGCAACTGTGGTTTTGCCTCACCTCCCTTTCCAGCACTGGTGCGTAGACTCAGCAGCTGGGGTCCCGAGCCATGGGCACCGATGCCCTCCACGTAGGTCCACCATGTCCTACTAATTCTGGAAGAGTTTCCTCTGCAGTTTTTTCCCCTGAGACTATAGTATCTCCACTTTTATTAAACTATCTTTTCCCGGACTATCAGTGAGCTCCCTCCCTATTCCACCATCTTGGAGCCCCCCAATTATATCAATAGATACAGAGAAACCATTTGATAACATACAACATCTTTTCATGATGAAAATTCTAAGCTAAGGGGTATTGAACAAATATTCCACAATACAATCAAGGCAATTTATGACAAACCCACAGCCAGTATCCTATTGAATGAGGAAAAGTTGGAACCATTCCCACTGAGATCCGGAACCAGAAAAGGATACCCATTTTTCACCATTGCTATTAAATATAGTCCTGGAAGTTTTAGCCAGAGCCATTAGACAAGAAAAAGAAACCAAATGGATACAAATTGGGAAGGAAAAGTCAAGCTATCCCTATTTGGGGATGACATGATTCTATATATAAGGGATCCAAAAGACATCACTAAGGGATTATTGTAACTCATAGAAAAGTTTGGCAAATTGGCAGGATATAAAATCAACACACAAAAATCAACAGCCTTTGTGTACACAAGCAATGCCATGTAAAAGAACTTTAAGAGTGATCCCATTCTCAATAGCTACAAAAAAAAATCAAATACCTTGGAATAAATTTAAACAAAGATGTCAAAGATCTCTACAATGAGAATTACAAAGCATTAAATAAAGAAATAGAAGAAGATACAAAAAATGGAAAAATCTTCCATGTTCATGGATTGGAATAATCAATATCATAAAAATGTCCATACTATCAAAAGCAATTTACAGCTTCAATGTGATACCAATCAAAATACCAAGGACATTCTTCTCAAATATAGAAAAAATGATGCTGAAATTCATATGGAAACACAGGAGACCCCAAGTATGTAAAGCAATCTTATATAAGAAAAACAGAGCCAGAGGCATCACAATACCAGAATTCAAGACATACCACAGAGCAGTTATAATCAAAACAGCCTGGTACTGGCATAAAAACAGATGGATAAACCAATGGAACAGAATAGAAATGCCAGATGTCAATCTATGCATCTATAGACAACTTATCTTTGCCAAAGGAGCTAAAATCAATCCCTGGAGCAAGGACAGTCTCTTCAACAAATGGTTCTGGGAAAACTGGATCTCCATACGCAGAAGTATGAAACAAGACCCCTACCTTACCCCTTACATCAAAATCCTCTCAAAGTGGATCAAAGACCTAATCTGTGACCCGATACCATCAAATAATTAAAGAACATTGGGGAATCCCTGAAAGACATTGGCATAGGCAGAATATTGGAAAAGACCCCAAAGGCACAGGCACTAAAACCAAAATTGAGATATGGAATTACATCAAATTAAGAAGCTTCTGTACTGGCCGGCGCCGCGGCTCACTAGGCTAATCCTCCGCCTAGCGGCGCCGGCACACCAGGTTCTAGTCCCGGTTGGGGCGCCGGATTCTGTCCCGGTTGCCCCTCTTCCAGGCCAGCCCTCTGCTGTGGCCAGGGAGTGCAGTGGAGGATGGCCCAGGTGCTTGGGCCCTGCACCCCATGGGGAGACCAGGAAAAGCACCTGGCTCCTGGCTCCTGCCATTGGATCAGTGCGGTGCGCCGGCCGCAGCGCGCCAGCCGTGGCGGCCATTGGAGGGTGAACCAACGGCAAAAGGAAGACCTTTCTCTCTGTCTCTCTCTCTCTCACTATCCACTCTGCCTGTCAAAAAAAAAAAAAAAGAAGCTTCTGTACTCCAAAAGAAACATTCAGCAAAGTGAAGAGGCAATCTATAGATGGGAGAAATTATTTGCAAACTATTCAACTGATAAAGTATTAATAACCAGAATATATGAAGAGATCAAGGAACGCAACAGTAACAGAACAAATAACCCAGGTAAGAGATGGGCCAAGGATTTAAACAGACATTTTTCAAAAGTGGAAATCCAAATGGCCAACAGACACACAAAAAAATTGCTCAGGATCCCTAGCCATTAGGGAAATACAAATGAAAACCGTAATGAGGTTTCATTCATCCTGGTTAGAATGGTTTTCATACAGAAATCAACAACCAACAAATGCTGGTGAAGATGTGGGGCAAAAAGTACCCTAATCCATTGTTGGTGGGAATGTAAACTGGTAAAGCCACTATGGAAGACAGTATGGAGATACCTCAGAACTCTGAATATAGACCTACCATATGATCCAGCCATCCCACTCTTGGGAATTTACTCAAAAGAAATGAAAGCAGCATATGAAAGAGTTATCTGAACCTCCATGTTTATTGCAGCTCAATTCAAAATGGCAAAGATATGGAATCAACCTATATGCCTGTCAACTGAAGACTAGACAAAAGAAATATGGGATAATGTACTCTATGAAATACTACACAGTGGTAAAAAAAAAAGAAAGAAAGAAATCTGATCATTTGCAACAAAATGGACGAAGCTGGAAAATATCATACTAAGAGAAACAAATCAGTCGCAAAAGGACAAATACTTTATGTTCTCCCTGACGTGATAACTAATAGAGCACCTAAAAGGCAATCTGTAGACATGAAATTCATACTTTGAGAAGTAATGACTGAACAGTCCTTGTCTTTTCTGCCAAGATACAGGTTTTCTTTTCCATACTATTTGTTGAACTCTTTACTTAACATAGATTTAATCATATGTGTATGCAGTTAATTGAAAATAGATCTTAGTAAAAATAAGAATTGGAATAGGGGAGGAAGGAGGAAGAGGTATGGGAGAGTGGGTATGATGGGAAGAATCACAAAATTTTTCCTAAAATTGTAAGTATGTTCCTAAATTTATAATTATGAATATAAGAAGTTTGTATTCCTTAAATTAAAAAATCTAAAAAGAAGGTAATAACACTTTCCTTTATCATGTTGTTTAATATTTTTAATTTTATTGTCAAGCTAATAGTCTAGTAAGATAAATAATCTCTATTTTTTTTGATAGGCAGAATGGACAGTGAGAGAAAGAGAGACAGAGAGAAAGGTCTTCCTTTGCCGTTGGTTCACCCTCCAATGGCCGCCACAGCTGGCGCACCGCACTGATCCAATGGCAGGAGCCAGGTACTTCTCCTGGTCTCCCATGGGGTGCAGGGCCCAAGGACTTGGGCCATCCTCCATTGCACTCCCGGGCCACAGCAGAGAGCTGGCCTGGAAGAGGGGCAACCGGGACAGAATCCGGCGCCCCGACCGGGACTAGAACCCGGTGTGCCAGCACCGCAAGGCGGAGGATTAGCCTAGTGATCCGCGGCGCTGGCCTCATATACTATTGATAGGAGTATAAATTATAAATTTCTAGGATATATTTTAAAATATGTCTGAAAACATTACAAGTATACATATCCTTTAGCCCATCAGCTAACTTACTTTCCATCCTAAGAAAATGACAAAATACGAGCCTGATAAGCTAAAAAGGTACTCATATAGTTCATTACAAATTTGTTATAAATTCGGTTAAAAGTTGAATAAAGGTAGGCATTTAGCCTAGCAATTTAGATGTCTGTATGCCATATCAGAGTAACTGGGTTTAATGACCACCTCCAGCTCCTGACTCCATCTTCCCACTAATGTGGACCCTGGGAGACAACAATGATAGCTCAAGTAGTTGGGTTCCTTTCACCCATGTGGGAGACCTGAATTGAGTTCCTGAGTCCTCGATTCAGCTTGGAGCAGTCCTGGTTTTTGTGGCCATTTGGGGAGTGAACTAGCAAATGAGAGCTTATTTTCTCTCTCTTTCTCTCTCTCTCTCAAATGGAAAAATATATAATAAATTTATAGATTCAACTATAAGTAATGGATAAGTAAATATATCTTAATATCATGATATTCAACTATAGTAATGATAACCTAAATATATGAAAATATATTTTACATACTGATAAGATTTTAAATACATTTTTATAATAATACATATAAATACAAATACTCATAAAAACAGAAAAAATAATAAGACACAAAAGTATTTGCATTCATTATTAGGCAATCTTATTTTCTTCTTTTTACTTATAATGTGTTTTAAATGAACACATTGCTTTGTACTTTAATATTTAAGATCTGTTACAAATACATAAGATCGTTTAATGTTAATCTCATTGCATCTTCAGCCCCAATTCTACCATGCACCCACATCCCACTCCAGTCTATTCTTAAATGTATGGATCACCTTCTGTGTGCATGGAACATTTTCTTATCTTTAGAGTTTGAAAGACTCTTGAAGGATTTTTTTAAGGAAGTAGGAGGGAGAAAGATAAGAATAGATAAACTGGCTCCACCAGCAGAAATACAGCCAGAACCAAATGTTTTCATAAGCATCTTCTTCAGAAGAGAGTCATAAGGCAAAGAGCAGACACCAAAATATATCATGCTCCAAACTATGAAACAAAAGCACACAGGAAAGAACTGGGAAGGCTGCTAAATTCACTCAAACACTCAACAAGAGGAGCACCTCCTGCTCCCGTCCTTAACTGAGAAGCTGTGCTCTCTCCCTCTCCCTACTGTCTTCCACATGTCTACCCACCCTGTTGCTGGTCAACTGCCTTCATCTCCATGACCACCATTTGTGCTCTCCCCACCCTGCTTTCCTCCCACCTCCATCTTCAGAAGGTGAATACATAACCCCAACTGATAATTATCAACTGTTTTATTTCAACTTCTGCAGGAATGCAGATACCAGAGACTTCTCAAGGAGCTCATTCCATCTTTCAGCGCCAAATCAATCTTTCACTTGTTTAACTCACAAATCTCCAGTTTTAATGTAAGCCCTCCTCCCTCTGTATTCGGGTGACTTCAAATTTAACTCATCAGCATCTTGAAAAATCAGGGGCCAGGTTAAAGTCAGGGACCAAATCAGCTTCTTGACTCACTTGACAGCACCTTTCCAAAATAAAGCTTCAAGTTTCAATGAAAGAGAAAACATAGAATGAGTTCTTCATGGACAATGTATGCAATTCTATCCATTCGAGAAAATTTACTCTGCATCTACTGTGCACAAGCAGAACACTACATCCCTTCTTGTAGATGTCTAAGCCAAGTTCTTGAAAAATGTTCATAAATAAGCAATATAGTCTCTGGTGAAAGACAGACATTGAAAGCTCATTAATTATTACCATCAAAATATCATTTATAGTATTTCCAACAAGAGTATCTTCAACAGTAATTTGTATATATTTAACAGTACTCTATAATAATATTTTGTAGTATTACTAATTTATATATAGTTAGAAAATATTCATTAAATATTTAAGAATAAAAGGAAAGGGAGAAAATGGAGGAAAACAAACAAAAACTTTCTTGCCTTACACATAAGATCTCCAGGAAACAAATATTACCAATACTTCCCAATTTGTAATCTAGATCTTTAGTAGAAAGCAGGTATTAACATTAAATTCATATTCACTATACTATCTCCAAGAATATAAGTCTCTTAGGGATAGAAGTCAAACTTTGGGATGGTTATTTGCAGGAGAAATAAATAAGTAGAATAATGAGCATCAAGTTCATGTCATTTAAAGGATAATTTTTTTGTGTTTTTATTAGGGAAAGAATTAAGCATGAAAATTCTCCTGCACATTGCTTCTTTGATTAAGAGCAAGTATAGAAAATCCCCCTACACACCAGTGGGGTCCTGTTCTGTTACCATTTAGTGTATTCTTAGCTAAGTTTATTCACAGTTCAAAACAGACTATTTTAAAGACAGAGTGCAGAAGATTCTAAAGGAAGTGAATAAAAGTAATCACTGCAGACAAGTTGTTTTAAACTTGTAAGGTGTTTCCCCATTCATAAATATTTGACTGATGCAAAGTGGATCTCCCTGTAGCACTCTGACTTGCAGTTTGAGTCCTGCACATAATTTGTTCATGTATGGTCTGAGAGTTGGAAGATCGTGCTTAGGAACTCAAAAATATATTAAGCATAAATAAAAACAGAACAGCTCTGATCTTGATGCAGAACATGTTGCCATCTATTGTTTGTTGGAGGAAAAGGAATACAAATTTCAGAACCTAAATAAATAAGATGAATTGGCATTGAGGTGGCATTCCAGTGGAGATGGGGAAACAAGATCATTCATCAAGATTTTAAAAGGAAAAAACAATTTTATTAGACTTTTTAAAAATTGACTTATAACCACAGAAGTATCTAGATGAGTTTCATTTAAAATGAGAGATTTAAAGATAGAGATGGTTAATGCATTTGAACAGAACAATGATCTTAAGGTCAAGGCTCCCCAAGCTGTAGGTAATGGACTGCCTAGATTTCATTAAGTAGGTGGAAACGGACTTTTAGTGTGTTCTGAAGACTAAAGAAATTGAATTCTCCTTTACAGTCTATGGAAAATCCTCTAAACTGCTTCAGGGTAACCACAACAGATCTAGAGATTATTCCAAGAATAGAAACTCCCTGAGCACCGAGATGTGTATACATTTTTAGCTACTACATCCTTAGTGTCTAGAACTGTGTAAGGCATAGAGTATGGTGAGTAATTGATTCTCTATGACTTAATATTTTACATGTAGGAGTAAAACCCAAGGCTCCCTGGATTTATGAGGAAAAGGAAAAAGATGTAAAGAGAGAGAGGAAGAGAAGGAAGGAAGGAAGAAAAGAAGGAAAGATGGAAGGAAGGAAAGAAAAGAGAGACCAAAAAAGAAGGACAGAGGAAGGACCATTCATCTTCCTGAACACGAGAAACTAAGTGTCACAGACTATGCAGTCCACCAAATACATCCCCTCACCCTCTTAACTCATTCCACACTTAAGGAATCAGTTCTATATGTTATTGTGACTACTCATGTGTCTGAAATCTCAGATTTAAAGTGGTTTGAATTACAGAGTAAATTTCTATAAATTAGGAAAACAAATAGGACTCTAGCACATACAATTCTCTTTTTTTGTTGATTTACTTTTATTTGAAAGGCACAGTGATAGAGAAGGAGAAAGGAGAGAGAGGAGAGAGGAGAGAGAGAGAGAGAGAGAGAGAGAGAGAATCTTCCATCTACTAATTCACACCCCAAATGGTTGCAATGGACAGGTCTGGTCCAGGCAGAAGCCAGGAGCCTGCAGCTCCAGGCCGATCTCCCACATGGGTGTCAGGAATTCAAGCAGTTGGGCTATTCTCCACTGTCTTCCCAGGCACATTATCAGGGAGCTGAGACCAAACAGAGAAGCCAGGTTAACTGGTGCTCTGATACGTGACGCTGGCATTTCAGGTGGCAGCTTAGCTCACTGGGCCATAACACAGGCCCCCATTGTAACACTTTCCTGCATATTTCTTGAATTTAAAATAATTATGGAAATGGTATTTAACATAATTATCCAACAGAACCAATTACATTTATTCATTGGAGATACAGAGAGCCCCCGAGTGCTGGTTCACACTCCAAATGCCTGCAATGGCCCAGGCTTTAAATGCCAGTATCCTGGAATCAGCTTCTTCAGGCTGGAATCAGACATCTACATTCCATCTCTCGTTATTGGTAATTTTTTTAAAAGATTTATATATTTGAAAAGTAAAACTACAGAAAGAGAGAGAGAAACAGAAACAGAGACAGAGAAGCCTCAACAGCCAGGGCTGTACCAGTCTGAAGGCAGGAGCTGGAAACATCATCTGGGTCTCCCATGTGGGTGGCAGGAGCCCAACTACTTGGGCCATCATCTGCTGCCTTCCAGGCATGTTAGCAGAGAGTTAGATCAGAGCTAAATCAGAGGCAGAGCCTTTGAGATTCAAACCAAAGCGCTGCAGGTGTTGGCTTAACCTGATGCTCCACACCAGCCCTTGGTTATCGGTAATTATGAGCCCATTAAAAGCATACTTTAATAAGTAAACTTGTCCCTCTAATGCCAAATTCTTCCCTAACACTAGTAATCAATCATTCCCTTGTGTTGTTATCCCCAAGTGTCCCCACAATGGACACAGTTGGCTGTAGTGACAACTGGGCTGAACAGTTGATGGATTTTGCCCAGGGACAAAGGTGCATAGCCAAACCCAGGAAATCCAGTCTTCTTATGGGCTGGGTCCACCTCTTGTCCTCACCTTGGCTACCAGGAATAATGAGCCACCACACTGAGCCTTTTGTCTGATGTTCTGGAAGTCATTTTTTCTTTACGGTGTGAAGCTTCTATTCACGAAAAAGAGCCTCATGATGTTGCAAGAGGAACTAGATCATAAACATCCCATCTATAGGAGAAAAAAAAAACAAGGAATCCAAGTCATTTTTCAACTTTTTTGCCTCCTCCCAGGCTCAAAGCAATCTGCAGGCAAAATAAAGGGCTAGCTCTGGGAATGCTTTTCAAGAACTTTACAAAAAGGTTCTATCTCTGCCCCACTGCACTCCACGCCCTACAGCGCTTTTCTGGTGACTTGTACCAATAATTAACTTTCTTTCACAAAGGAGAAAATGAGGGAAAACAAACTTTAATGTGTAAAGTCCATGTCATCGCTGTATACTCTCCCACATTAATGCTTTAAACAATATGAAGTAGAAATTATTGTCCTCATTTTAGAGCAGAAGAAATGAAGACTCAGAGGGACTGAACACCTGCCCAGGCTCACATTGCTGGTAGGAGCAGAGTCTTGTTTATTTCTTATTCTAGGTTCCCTGTGTTATTTCATCCTACACTATAGGGCAAGGTAATGTGATAAGATCATGCTAAAGAAGAAATGACTATTACATGATTTTTTTTCTAAAATCAAATCTTAACTAAGCAAAAAAGGAAAAAGTATTTGGTGACTGAAAGATGAGATTGTAGCCCTCAGGAGGAGAGCATAATATGTAAAAAGAAACTTGGAACTCCAAAAACAACCTTTACTTGAATCCTAAGTTCCCCTTGAGCCCTTCTGTAGCTTTGGATATGGATACAAGTAAAAGTTTATTGAAAGAATTTACTATGTTGCCAAGTGACACAAGCACATGAAGATCAACTCTGAGTTCTACTTGAATACTGTAATAAAATATATAAATTATTGAAAGGTTTTGTTTGCTTTAGGAAATGTTAAAAGGTTTTGTTTGCTTTAGGAAAGCCAAAAACTCCTGGTCAGTTCAGTATGCTTGTGATTGATCCATGCATGATACAGGGAACGACCTTGCCTTGTGGGGCCTCACAGAGCGGTCCTAAGAAATCTTCTACAATGATAGAAATGAACCATAACAGCTGGGGAACTGGATTTTTTACTTTGCTTACTGTCAAGTCATTTACATGTAAATAGCCATATATAGTTAGTGACAATAATATTGGGCAGATGAGCTCTCCTAGCCACATGGACCCTCCACTTCTCCTAGCCTCCTCCTTAATGCGCTGATCACCCAGCCTCAACCAAAGCTAAACTCAGATCCAGAAGACTGGCCCGGACAAACCCAGATCAACATGTGAGGTTAAGAGAACAAATGAGGAAAGGGGAAGAAAGCAGAGGAAGAAGCAACAATATCTGCTTCATTTTATTTGCTTGAGTCCCTAAAATTATCATCATGTTGAGAACATTATTCACCAGTGCAGGAATGAGTGAGAAATGGCAGTACCCCTCTAAATAGCAACTAATGGTGACAAAGTCCATGTTTGCACCAAGAGGAGGCTGACCAGGAATATGTGCAAAGGACCTGCAAGTGGAATGGCAAGAACTGAGAGCCAGAAAGGTCTTTCTGGAGTGCTAAGAGTGGTCTAGTAGGAGAGGAGGATGAGTGTGGTTAAGGACTGATTTGAGCCCCTAGAATTTCTTATGCTGAAATTCTAACTCCCAAGAACTCACATTGTGACTACTTAGAGATTAGTCTCAGAGAGGTAATTACGTAAAAATGAGATCATAATTGTGAACCTCAATCCAATATGACTGGTGTACCTTATAGGAGGAAATTTTGCATAGTTGAGTGAAGAAGAATTCACATAAAGATGGGGAGCAAGCAGCCATCAGGAAGCCAAAGAGAAAGAAGAAGCCAGCCCTGCTGACACCTAATCTCAAACTTTGAGCCTCCAGAGAAAGCCACTTAGAATCAGTGCTTTGTTACGGAAACCCTGGCAAACTAACAGGTATGTCTGTAAAAAATGAGCCCCGGGATCCTGAGAACAAGTCATGGAGGCACTTTGGCTGTGCTGAAGTATTTGAGATTTATCTGAAACCATTAAAGGGTTGTTATAAAGCAGTGAAGCAGCATGATCTGTTTTGTATTTTTTTAAGTTTATTCTGTGTGTTGAGTTTAAATTTATTTATTGTTTGTTTTTTATATGAAAGGCAGAGAGACAAAAGGAGACAGAGTATATATCTGCTGGTTCATTCCCCAAATGCTCACAACAGCACAGAATGGGCCAAGCCAGCACCTGTGCTCCAGAACTCAGTTGAGGACTCCCAAGTGGGTGGCAGGGACCCAAGCACTTGACCATGTGTACATTAGCGGGAAGCTGTAATTAAAAGTGGCACTGAGACTCAAACCTAGGCACTTTGACACAAGTTGCCCGCATCCGAAACAGTGTCTTAACCACTACACCAAATGCCCACCCCTTTGTCAGGGGTTTAAACCCAACTTGACCCTAGTCACTGGCTTTTATTTGACTTACTCGTCCACAGTCTTGGTTCTGATTTGCCTTGAAATACTCCTTGGTGGCAGATATAGCTATGATAAAACAGTTATTTTTTAAGTCTCCGATGTTTGCCATAGGTCAGTAGACAACCATCTCTTAACATGTTTTAAAAGCCCGTAGTTGCTGCTCTTGGGTCAAACATGATTATTTTGTATTCACTGAATAAAATTCCCTAAGTGCCTAAGTGACTCTAAGGTAGAAGGAGTTCACTAAAAGGGGAGGTGCATTAACTCTTTCAGGTCACTAGGCTACCATTTAATGCATTATTGCAAATGCCCTTTTGAATAAATGATGGGTTGCAAGAAGCATTGAGACAATTAGCTTTCTTAAACTGACTTTAAAAGAAAGGGATGGGGGAGAAGCCAGCTCTGAGCCATGTGCAGGATAGCTATGATGCAATAAGGCTTTAAAATAAAAATAGACCAGAAAATTTACATGCAAATGAGTGTTGTCATTCTGAGAATCAATTTGCTTATTGCAAAAGTCTTTCCAGTTACTTAGAATACTTTAGAAATCTGTCTTCATGACAGGTCTTCAGAGCTGGTTGATGGGAGCTTCAGTCCTCAGGTCTCACTGTCTCTATAAGGAGAATTTGTTCCATCTGGGGATCAGAGAGCTCACTTCTAAACTACCGGGAAGCAAAGCCTTCTGAGTTATGAAAGCCAAGCTTTTGAGGGGCTGGAGGACATTCACCTAAGGGTGCCCACTATCACCTGCACCTGGAGACTAAGTGGAGTCCTGCTGAGAAATAAAGAGCCCCAGTATTGATTTGGCATCTTCAATGGCATGTTGCTTTCTTACTTTTCACAGTAACAATTCTTTAGATAAGGCCAGGTACTGAGGAAGATAGGGGAGGTTGTAAAGATACTACCTGAACAACAGGATCAAGAATATATCATGGCACATCTGTACCTAAAGAGAGGGCAAATGCTACTCTTTGTGAATCCCTTACTTGCAGCCAGTGAGCTGAGCCCACTGTTCCCAAATAACGCTTCACAGATTCTATGGCTTTTCTTCCATACCCTTTCCTCCGAATATACTCATCTTTTTTCTGCACAATTACGCCTTGCCGTGCCTGTCAAGCCAGCTTAACCACTACTTCCTTTATTAAATCTTCCCTAACAAGAAAAAAATGCAGACTTTCTCTAAATTTCCATAGCCTCTCTTTTGTCCTTATAGTACAGTTATTTATATTCTGCTGTAGGATGAGCTTCCTAAAGCCATGGTCTACGTGCCATTAATTTTGGTAACCCTCAAGTACTCAGTGACTGGTAAAAAGTATAAAAGATTTTGAAAGGGACCAGTGTTGTGGTGGGGGAGCCACTTACAATGCTAGCATCCCATATCAGAGTACCAGTTGGAGTCCTGGATGCTTTGCTTACAATCCAACTCCCTGTTAATGTACTTGGGATTGGGCCCCTGCTACACATCAGAGGAGATCCAGATGAAGTTCCAGTCCCCTGGCTTCAGCCTGGCCCAGGAATGGCTGTTGGAGCCATTTAGTGAGTCAACCAGTATATGGAATATCTGTGTGTGTGTGTGTCCCTCTCTCTATGTCATTCTGTCTGTCAAATAAGTAATAAATATTTTTAAAAGAATATTTTGAATGAATCAATAAGTTAAAGAAGAAAGCAAATCAGAGAAGAGTCAGCCAATGTGATGTCTCCAGTTATCACATGAAGTTCATGAATAGACTGAAAGCATAAGATCAAGACCCAGAAGGACAGAAACCCAGGGGTAAATCAAATAAAAAGGTCATTGAAGCCATGAGAAAACAGCATTACACAGATGCTGACTAGAAAGCAGCCATTAACCAGAACATCTTAAAACCAAAATCAGTAGTTAAGGCATAGAACACAGTAATAAAGGAAACTTCAGTGACACAGCAAGTTTTTCCAAACTCAAAGCCATTGTGCTATCTGGACATGACAGGAGTAAGTTGTGTTACAAATGTCATGTTTGCATGATGGCTATTTAGAATTTAGGAAGTAGTTTTGCTGCCATATAAATGACATTAAAATGGAAATTCGTTACCCAGAAAGCCTATAATTGTATTTAACTCATAATATATCTGAAGGACACTACAAATAGAATGACCTAAACCATAATCAACTGCCATTTAAAGAATAAAGAAGTGCATAAATTGAGAAATAAGAGGAGACTTCCAGTTTGGGATGTTGTGCAGAAAGCCCATTATCTCTCCCATGAATCACAAGCCAAAACCTCTGGGGAAAATGCATAGAGAACTTACTTGAGGACTCCAAGACATAATAATAGCATGAGGGCTGCGTAGGGAAAACAAAACTTGAGGAGTGTGCGACAGGCTGAACCACAGATTTGTCCAGCAAGTTTACATAGAAAAATACCCAATAGAAGCCTCTGTGTTTGAGCTAGAGGATGGGGGAATAAGGATGAGACCATATTTGATGGGCAATGTGAAAAAAAAAACTCATATTTTTCTCATTTTACTTTCCTGACCCTACCCTGGAGAAGATCCAGTCCAAGGCTATTCTCTCATGGCTATAGCAGTGTGCAGGCACCTTAAATTCTCAATACAACCTCTTTGGTAAAATTTGGAAATAAGACTTTTGTGCTCTGAATAGTGTACAGGTGGAATCCATATTTATTTTTCCCTTGGAATTTTAATTTTAATTTTAATTCTAAGGTAGGCTTGGTTGAGAGAAATCCATGAGAGTGCAGGGAAAATTAAACCTTGGATTTTATTTAGTAGTGAGGAAAAAAAGGGTCTCAGAGCTAGAGGATGTAGGAAAAGCAGAGAAATGAGGGAATAGGAGAAAGGCCCTCCTAAATCTGTATGAGACCCTGAGTGCTTGCATGAGCTGAGCATGTGTGGAATTAATTGAAAGTGGGATAGCAAAGGCTTTGATAAGGCACCTAAGTAGTAGACCTTGGTTTGAGTTCCAGGTTGGACATGAAACACAAGTAAAACACACAGGAATAGCACCAGAAAGATTTTGAAAACAAAACTTTTATCAGAACCACAGTCCATAAAAATCAGATTGGAATTTGTGGTCTAAATTGAACAATCTTGGGGCCGGTACTGTGGTGTATATAGATGCTAAAAATATGCTATCTATAACGTTAAAAAGAGACATTAGGGATCTATATGGCCCCTTTTAGTTAATATCTTTAACTTGAAATGGGACCATAATCATTATAAGCAGAATCTAAAAGTTAGGCTTACCTATTATAATCTCTGGATTATAAAACAATATTTTAAAAAAACTGGAGAGACATATAGTCAAAAGTCAATAGATATATTCAAATAAAAACGTTAAAAAATTCAAATAATCCAAAAAGAAAGGGAAAGTAGAAAAATGAAAAAGAGTGGATAGGTAGCAACAAATCAAAAATGGATAGGCCTAAATCCAATTAATTACATTGAAAGTAAATTGTTGGCACTGTGGCATAGTGGATTAAGCCTCCTTCTACAACAATGGCATCCCATGTCGGCACTGGTTCATGTCCTGGCTGCTCCTCTTCCATTCCAGCTCTCTGCTATGGCCCGAGAAAGCAGCAAAAGATGGCCGAAGTGCTTGGGCCCCTGCACCCACATGGGAGACCTGAAAAGCTCCTGGATTCTGGCTTCAAATAGGCCCAGGTCCAGCTGTTGCAGCCTTTGGGGAAGTGAGCCAGCAGATAGAAGAATTTTCTCCCTCTCTCTCTAACTCTACCTCTCAAGCAAATAAATAAATCTTAAAAAAAATAAATAAATGATGCTTCAAAATGTTCATGGTAAATGAAACAACTATGTGTGGATTTCAAAATTTTTAGCATAAAAAATATATTTTAATTCCATTTGCTATGAACTTTTGAACCCTCTCTTATTTTATTTTCCTCCTTCAGAGACTCTGATCACATGTATATTAGGTCATTTGAAATTGTCCACAGCTCGCCTATACTGTATTCATGATCTTACTGATGTCATATTCTTTTTAGTCTGTATTTTCCTTTTTGGATAGTTTCTATTATCATGACTTCAACTTCATTTATCCGTTCTTCTACAAAGTCTAATCAGCTGTTAATATCGTTCAATGTATCTCACATCTCACTTGTTGTATTATTCCATTGTTAGAGGTCTTATTTGAATCTTTATTTATGCCTTTTTTATTTGTATTCACTTTTTAAATATATTAAATACAATTAAAACAAACAAAGAAAGTAAATTGTCCGTTGATAAAACATAAGGCCTGCAGATAAAAGTAAAATGATGGGAAAAGACCTACATGGAAACGCTGTTTAAAGAAAAGCAGGAATTACTGTGTTAAAAAGTTTCCAATCATTGAAAGTTACAGGGTTAAAGGAGCACATTACATAATGATAGAAGAACCAATTCCTAACAAGAAGATATAACCAGTGTTGTGGCATAGCAGATATAGCTGCCACCTGCAACGCCAGCATCCCATATGGGTGCCCATCCAAGTTCCAGTTGCTCCTCTTTTGACCCAACTCCCTGCGAATGGCTGGGGAAGCAGTGGGAGATGGCCAACGTGCTTGGGCCCCTGCAACCACATGGAATACCCAGGTAAAGCTTCAGACTCCTGGCTTCAGCCTGGCCCAGCCCTGGCCATTGAGGCCATCTGGAGAGTAAACCAGTGGATGGAAGATCTGTCTCTGTCTGTCTGTCTATCTCTCTCTCTCTCTCTCTCTCTCTCTCTCTATCTCCAGCTCTATCTCTAGCTCTAGCTCTCTCTGTAACTTTGAGTTTCAAGTAAATAAATCTTTAAAAAAGGCAAAGTAATCCTAAAATTTTATGTACCTGGAAACAAATCTTGAAAATACACACACACAAAAAAGTAACTGAACTGGCCAGCGCCACGGCTCACTAGGCTAATCCTCCACCTAGCGGCGCCGGCACACCGGGTTCTAGTCCCGGTCAGGGCAACAGATTCTGTCCCAGTTTCCCCTCTTTCAGGCCAGCTCTCTGCTGTGGCCAGGGAGTGCAGTGGAGGATGGCCCAAGTACTTGGGCCTTGCACCCCATGGGAGACCAGGATAAGTACCTGGTCCTGCCATCAGATCAGCGTGGTGCGCCGGCCGCAGCGCGCCAGCCGCGGCAGCCATTGGAGGGTGAACCAACGGCAAAAGGAAGACCTTTCTCTCTGTCTCTCTCTCTCACTGTCCACTCTGCCTGTCAAAAAAATAAATAAAAAATAAAAAAAATTTTTAAAAAGTAATTGAACTAAAAGGAAAAATAAACAAATCCACATTTATATTAGGAGCCTTCAACATTTCTCTTAACAATCAATAAAACTAATTAATATAAAATCAGAAAAAAATTAGAAGAACTGAATAACACCATCGAGCAACTGTACCTAATCGAAATATATTGATCATTGCACCTTGCAACATCAGGATGCATTCATATTCTTTTTAAGTGCATGTAGAATAGACACCAAGATAAACCATATCTTGTTTTAAATAATGAACTTGAACAAATTTAAAAGAACTGAAGCCCTACAAAATATTTTCTCTGCCCATAATGGAATTAAACTAGGAATCAATAACACAAATATCTGGGAAAGTCCAAAATTTAGAAATTAAGTAATGTGCATCCTTCTCAGATGAAGGGGTGGGGGTTGTGGGCGTTTGACCGAACCACTAAGATGCCAGTAAGGACACTCACTTCTCACATTGCAGTACCTGGGTTTCATTATCAACTTCTGTTCCTGATTCCAGCTTCCTGCTAATGTGGACCTTGGGAGGTAGCTGTGATGGTGTGACCTTTCTTGATTTGGTGGAACCTGTAGATTTAAAAATAAAATAAAATGAAATAAAAATTAGAGGAATTAAAGTTCAAAAGGAACAGATCCTCTGGATGACCTGTTAGAATAAGGCCAACAAAAGAATTGTCAAGGTTAGTGATTTCTGAATTTGCCTGTGGTTGAGGTTATCACAGGAAGAAGGGTAACATGGCCAAAGTAAAATCAGGAGGGCCTGATGAAGGAAGAGCAGGTTGGCAAATGATTTGCTTTTGACTTCTCTGTCAGTCACTTTCCAAAAATTTCTGGGAGGAAGGAATTTGGTGTAGTGATTAAAGTGCCACTTGGGATGTCTACATTCCATATAGCAGTGCCTGGGTTCAAGTCCCAGCTCCTCTCCTTCTTACATTTTCCTGCAAATGCACAACCTAGGAGGCAGCAGTTGATGACTCAAATGCTTGGGTACCTGCCACCCTATAGGAGACCTGGATTGAGTTCCTGGCTTCAGCCTGGCCCAAACCTGGCAGCCGCAGACATTCAGGCAGTGAACCAAAGGATAGATAGCTCTACCCCTGTTTATCTCTTTCTTTCTCTCTGCCTTACATAAATAAAAATTAAAAAATTAAAATTATTAAGCAACATAATACAGTCATACTTCTTGGGAAAAAAATAACTTTTGATAAAGAATAGTCTTTCAACCTTGATTTAAGGGAAAGAATTGATTCACATCTAAACTTATTTTGAAAAAATAAAATAATAATAAAGCTCTGGGGGCAGTTTCAGTTATGTAATTTTCTTCCTCCATTATTTTCCAGCTTACTCCATTGTTTTATTAGTGTCAGCTATGGCCTTCTACATTCCTAAATGGACTTTATCTTTGAGCTAATTGTCTTCGTGTCTTATCAACTTGTCTTGTAAACTTTCTTCCATATCTGTGTGATGTTTAGGGAGCCATTTCAAAGAGTATCATAGAGTTTCATAGAGTATCAATTCTGTGCTTTCTCTAAGAGCTTAGCCAGAGATAATATAATTTGACCCAAACTGACCTCTGATTAGTCTGATTTGTAGACTGAAGTTTCATACCTTAGAGCCAGTCAGAACACTACTTTTAAAAGCTGCAATTCTTACAGAAATGCTTTAATTAATCCTAATATACTGTACCTAGTGAATATTCAGAGCTGTAACAGTATAGATATAACATTGTAACAAAGGAAATCTGATCTGCTATGCAAAAACCTATTTAAGATTATGAAAGACAGAGAAACAAATTCTTTTGCATGATGGGAAATTATGACTCTAAACAAGTAAGGTTGAAGCGGTCAAACCTATGACAGGTATTCAAATGGCAGAGAAATACAAAAAGCCAGCAATTAAAGCTAAAAACAATTATTCTGCTCACTGTAGAAAAAGGATTTTGCCAATATACAGCAGTATACAAAATGCAACATGATTAAAAATGAATAAAAGGATTTCTATTACTACAATTGAGGACCATTATGTGAAGAGACCATTTTGTGAGGTAAGGTTGTTTCATTTTAAGCAGCAGAGCAACATATTTTAATTTTAAATGGTAGAATGCTTTTACTAAGATAGTGTCAATTTTTTCCGGTGCACTGAAAGAAATGTAGGTAGACTCTCATTGAAGGACAGCTGATATAGGAGAGAGTTTTCCATTCAAGCAAGGTCAGTTCATTTTTTCATTCCCCTGTAGGGACAATTGCCCTCTAGTCCCCATTTTTGGATGACTAAGAGAGTAAATGAACTGGAAAAACTTTTTATTATAAAAATGTAGAGAGTTGGGCATTTTGTGTAGTAGTTAAGATACGTCCATTTGGGATGCCTGCATTCCATATCATAGGGCATGGGTCCCAGTCCCATCTCTGCTGATGGTTTCAGCTTCATGCCAGCATGAGCCCGGGTAAGGCAGCAGGTAATGTCTCAAATACTTTGGTCCTTAACACCCATGTGGGGAGATGTATATTGAAGTATAGGCTCCCAGCTTTAGCCTGCTTCAATCCTGGCTGTTGTGGGCATTTGGGGGAATGACACAGCAAATGGGACATATATATATATATATATATCTCCCTCTCTTCTTCTTCTCTCTCTCTCTCTCTCTTTGTTTCTGTCTCTGTCTCTCAAATAAATAAAATGAATAAATAAAATTAAAATTTAGAGAGAGTGGTAGAATCTAGAAAGCCCAAGCTCACTGTCTTTAATTCTTCCCCAGCTCCCTTCCCCCTCCCTGATACGGGTGCCTGAATCTGTTTTGTGGAATTATTGGTGCAGAGGTTAGTGAGCAGTAGAGAAGCAGAGATTCCATTGAGAATCTGTATAATGCATGATATTTAATTATCAAATTAATAAATATAACACAACAGCTACCACTCATAGAGTGCTATTCATTCATTATTCATTTCATGAATGTTTTGAGCTGCTTTTATGTATGTAGCCTCTGCCATGGGCAAGAGATTAGATGCTGAGAAAAGCAGAGGTTATTTCTGTTCTCTTGAACTACAAAGTCTGGTATGGAAGAGACATTGGAAAGTAATTGTACACATAATTATTAGTTTTGATATATACTCTAAAAGAAACGTTCACAGTGACCTGAGAGCACGTCACAGAGGGGCTCCTTTGTCCAAGAATTTCCTGGAAGAAGTAACATTCAAGGAAGTTTTAACTGTTCAAACTGTGACTTGAAGAGGGACACAGTTGAAGGAAGGTGAAAAGGAATAAGAACAGAAGGAAAGGGAGGGAAATATGTCCCAAGAAGTTGACCTATGTTGTCTGATTGAAAATTCAAAAAGAGAACTTGACATGTCAGCAGAGAAAATGTTGTATTGTTCAGTTGTATGTAACTTTAGCCATCTTACTAATTCTCAGAATATTCACCTATATAATGGGGGTAACAAAGGCTCTATAAATTTCACAAGACTGTAAATATCATCTGTTAAAACAATGGCTGGCACAGAAAAGACTTTCTACAATTTTTTAATGGTTTTCATCATAATTTCTGCCAAGTTTTGTTGAGCTGCAAATAATATGGCATAAAAAGACCAAGCATTTAGCTTCTACTTTTTGTTTTCCACTGGTTCTAGGCTTCCTTATATGGTGTTCTTCAGGTGGGAGGTAGGTCAAATCCAAACCCATTTCTCCTTTCCTCCTTGGGGGTGGTAAATTATTTTAAAATTAGAACAGAAACTAATAGAGGTAGTTTAGAGAAAATATACTTCTTCCTAAAGAAACACAAAATATAATTTTAAGCTTTATTATGGCCAGAAGCTTATGTGCACAGGCTACTCTGAATTTTGAATATTAAAGGCTCTCTATGAAGGGAGAAGATAGTAGGAGAAACAGCTACAATTTAGAGGGCTTTTTTCTGCAATTAGATGGATAATCCAAATCAAGGAGGGAGCTTGGGTGCTAAACAGGTAACCTGGAATAGTAGCAAGACTTGAGAAATATCAACTGAGCCTTTAATATGGGGAGATAAACTTGATGGATTGATGCCCCTTATTTAAATATCAATTTTTTAAAAAATTATAATACTAGGGGCCAGCATTATGATATTATGGTTTAAGCTGCTGCCTGCAATGCCAGCATCCCATATGGGCACCTGTTCAACTCCTTGCTGCTCCACTTCCAACCCAGCTCACTGCAAATGTGCCTGGGAAAGCAATGGAAGATGGCTCAAGTCCTTGGGCTCCTGCATCCAAGTGAGAGATCTGGATGAAGCTCCTGGCTCCTGGTTTCTACTTGGCCCAGCCCCAGCCATTGAGGCCATTTGAGGAGCAAACCAGTGGATGGAAGATTTCTCTTTCATTTGCTCCTTCTTTCTCTCTGGGACTCTGCCTTTCAAATAAATAAATCTTTTTTGAAAAATAACAATATTAACAAGACTAAATAACTTATTTACCTGTTCATGGACCACAGCACATACGCAGCAACTCAAAGCAGCCTCTACTATATAAATAAGGCAACAAAACAAATTACTAGCTTTGTAAGGCAGATGTATCCCCTTTGTGTCACCTCAGCAGTGGCATTCATCTCTCAGCTTTGTGTAAAGGACTCAAAATTGCTTTTTGAGTGACTGGCCATTTCACAAGGAATCCTGAAAGATAAAGCCTTTCACCTCTACCTGCCCAGACTGAATCAGTAGTGCCTGAAATTTACTATCATTTAAAAGCCAAGTGTTGACCTATGTGAAATGAAAGGTTACAGTATATAATGCCACATAGGCAGCTTTTAAACAACTCAGGGTGACATTTGAGCCAATGATACAAATGTAATAACTGGAAGTCATGGAAAGAGTTAAATCACTCTTACTGGGAATTTGTTTATAAAACAAATACAAGAAGAAAAATTGACAGCCATAATTACAAAGCAGATGAACAGAGGATTGTTTGATGTTTCAGAGATCATATGACTCACTTTCCAGGTACCAGTTGTCCCTACACTTTCTCAAATGTTCAATGCATGAAACCCCTGTGCACATACACTCATTCTCATATGCGCATACACCCACTCTCATACACACACTTGAATAACCAATTTTGTTTCTTTCTAGTGATCCATTTTTATACACTTTTAAGATCCTCTCTCACAGTAACATTTTGACTACCCTGAACTGTAAGACTGACCTTTCAGCTATTGTATTAAAAAAAGAATGAATCAAAAGAAAAAAGAAAACTAAAGTACCATTTTGATCCTTTTATCATCTATTTTGAAGGGGGTTTCTACATCCATATTGTTCTTCTTCACCCAAGGACAGGGATACTTATCTAAATAGGTAGGTTCTTCAGAAATATTGAGTAGAAGGTTGGCTTATGGCCAAGCATAGAACCAGCACTGCATTCAAACTCACTGTTGTTTCAGTGAAACTGCTTTTTGAACTAAAACAGTAACTTAGATTGTCATTTAAAGAATCTTCTGATGTCCTTTTAATAGGTCTATAAAGGCTAAAACTTTACAAAAGAATGTTTCAGTTATTCTGACTGTAGAAGCATCTTCATCACAAATGCTATAATTGTATAATCTTGTCTAAACAAAGATGATAGATAGATAGATAGATAGATAGATAGATAGATAGATAGATAGATATGATGATGATGAGAGAGAGAGAGAGATAGTTAGACATGATAGATTAAGGAGGAAAGGGAGAGGAGGAAAGAAGAAGATGGTAGGAGAGGAAGGAAGGAAGGGAAGGAGGGAGGAAGGAAGAGAGAGAATGGAAGAGAGACAGCATGCAAAGAATGGAGGGAAGAGAGGGAAGCAAATTGATGGGATATGCAAGGTATATTAATACATTTATACATATACATTTTTAAAAATATTCATTTGTTCTAGCATTACCATCTTTATAGATCAAATGGCTTGATCTGGGAAACTTCTCCACTCTAGAATTCTTCTACCTTATTTAGAAACTCCCTTAGGAATAACCGACCTCCTGTTGAAATGACATGTCATGTGAAAAAGACATTCATTTTCAACTCCTTAATCTGAGTGATATCCTTAAAAATCTGTGACATATACAGATAACAGGAATAAATGTCATTGTTCTATTGCACAATAGGGTGGCTACAATTAATAACATGCTTCATATTTCAAAAAAGCTACAAGAAAGGGTTTTGAAGAGTCTCATTAAAATTATAAATATTTGAGGTGATATATATGCTTTTTCATATTTTATTAGTTCCTTGTGTATATATTTATTGAGACTTCACACTGTAACTAATAAAAATGTACCATTACTATACATCAGTCAAAATTTTAAAATCTGTGGCATAATCTGAAAATACAAGGAAATTATGTTATAGAAATATCACTTTGTCAGTCTGGTACTCTACAAAGAGGAAAATTTCTGCTGTTCATGCCAACTAATGTCTGAAACTTATAGATAAATATGTAATTCATATCATATTAATATTTGCTTAATATTCATATTAAGCAAAAACAATTAAGAAAGCTCATGAGAAAATTAAGAACAATTAAGAAATCTTATGCCACAATCCCAAATCCGCAGTTGAAACTTAGGACTGTTGCCACTCAACCATTCCTACTTTATCTCTTTTGACTGTACAACTGGTTATATTTTAGTCTCTCAACAGCATAGATGCAAAACTTGGTCACATTTGATGCCATTAGAATAATAAATAATATAATAATGTCTTCTTTACATTTTCTTTTTTTAACTTTTATTTAATGAATACAATTTCCAAAGTACAGCTTATGGATTACAATGGCTTTCCCCCCCATAACTTCCCTCCCACCCACAACCCTCCCCTTTCCCTCTCCCTCCCCCCTTCTATTCACATCAAGATTCATTTTCAATTATCTTTATATACAGAAGATCAATTTAGCACATACTGAGTAAAGCTTTCAAAAGTTTGCACCCACACAGAAACAAAGTGAAAAATACTGTTTGAGTACTAGTTGTAGCATTAAATTACAATGCACAGCAGATTAAGGACAGAGATCCTACATGAGGAGTAAGTGCACAGTGACTCCTGTTGTTGACTTAACAAATTGACACTCCTGTTTATGGCATCAGTAATCACCCTAGGCTCTTGTCATGAATTGCCAAGGCTAAGGAGGCTTTTGAGTTCGCGGACTCTGAGCATATTTAGATAAGGTCATAGTCAAAGTGGAAGTTCTCTCCTCCCTTCAGAGAAAGGTACATGCTTCTTTGATGACCCAATAGGTTTTTTTTTTTTTCCAGAGTGTCTTGGCTTTCCATGCCTGAAATATTCTCATGGGCTTTTTAGCCTAATCTGAATGCCATAAGGGCTAATTCTGACAGCAGAGTACTGTTTAGGACATCTGCCATTCTGAGTCTGCTGTGTATCTCACTTCCCATGTTGGATCATTCTCTCCCTTTTTTATTCTATCGGTTAGTATTTTCAGACAATAGTTTTGTTTATGTGATCGCTTTGACTCTTAGTCCTATCATTATGATCAATTGTGAACAGAAATTGATCACTTGCACTAGTGAGATGGCATTGGTACATGCCACCTTGATGGGATTGTATTGGGATCCCCTGGCACCTTTCTAACTCTACCATTTGGGGCAACTCAGCTTGAGCTTGTCCCAAATTGCACATTTGTTCCCTCTCTTATTCCCACTCTTATATTTAACAGGGATCACTTTTCAGTTAAGTTTCAACACTTAAGAATAATTGTGTATTAATTACAGAGTTCAAACAATAGTATTAAGTAGAACAAAAAAATACTAAAACGGATAAAGTATTAAGTTTTTCATCAACAGTCAGAGCAAGGGCTGATCAAGTCACCATTTCTCATAGTGTCCATTTCACTTCAACAGGTTTACTTTTTGGTGTTCAGTTAGTTGTCACCAATCAGGGAGAACATAGCATATTTGTCCCTTTGGGACTGGCTTATTTTACTCAGCATGATGTTTTCCAGATTCCTCTATTTTGTTGCAAATGACCGGATTTCATTGTTTTTTACTGCTGTATAGTATTCTATAGAGTACATGTCCTATAATTTCTTTATCCAGTCTACTGTTGATGGGCATTTGGGTTGGTTCCAGGTTTTAGCTATTGTGAATTGAGCTGCAATAAACATTAAGGTGCAGACAGCTTATTTGTTTGCCAATTTCATTTCCTTTGGGTAAATTCCAAGGAGTGGTATGGCTGAGTTTAATGGTAGTGTTATATTCTGAGGTTTCTGAGGAATCTCCAGACTGACTTCCATAGTGGCTTAACCAGTTTGCATTCCCACCAACAGTGGGTTAGTGTCCCTTTTTCCCCACATCCTCGCCAGCATCTGTTGTTGGTAGATTTCTGTATGTGAGCCATTCTGACTGGGGTGAGGTGAAACCTCATTGTGGTTTTGATTTGCATTTCCCTGATTGCTAATGACCTTGAACATTTTTTCATGTGCCTGTTGGCCATTTGGATTTCCTCTTTTGAAAAATGTCTATTGAGGTCCTTGGCCCATCTCTTAAGTGGGTTGTTGGTTTTTTGTTGTTGTTGTGGAGTTTCCTGATCTCTTTGTAGATTCTGGTTATTAATCCTTTTTCTATTGCATAGTTTGCAAATATTTTTTCCTATTAGTCAGTTGCCTCTTCACTTTCCTGCTTCTATTGCAGTACAGAAACTTCTCAATTTGATGCAGTCCCAATAGTTAATTTTGGCTTTGACTGCCTGTGCCTCTGGGGTCTTCTCCAAGAAATCTTTGCAGGTGCCAATATCTTGCAGGGTTTCTCCAATGTTCTCTAATGATTTGATGGTGTCAGGTCATAGATTTAGGTCTTTAATCCATGTTGAGTGGATTTTTGTGTAAGGTGTAAGGTAGGGGTCTTGCTTCATGCTTCTGCACGTGGAAATCCAGTTTTCCCAGCACCATTTGTTGAAGAGACTGTCCTTGCTCCAGGAATTGGTTTTAGATCCTTGATCAAATATAAGTTGGCTGTATGTTTGGGTTGATTTCTGGTGTTTCAATTCTGTTCCATTGGTCTATCCATCTGTTTCTGTATCAGTACCATGCTGTTTTGATTACAACTGCCCTGTAGTATGTCCTGAAATCTGGTATTGTGATGCCTCTGGCTTTGTTTTTGTTATACAAAATTGCTTTAGCTATTCGAGGTCTCCTGTGTCTCCATAGGAATTTCAGCATCATTTTTCCCAGATCTGAGAAGAATTTCTTTGGTATTTTGATTGGAATCGCATTGAATCTATAAATTGCTTTGGGAAGAATGGACATTTTGATAATGTTGATTCTTCCAATACATGAGCATGGAAGATTTTTCCATTTCTTGGTATCCTCTTCTATTTCTTTCTTTAAGATTTTGTAATTCTCATCGTAGAGATCTTTAACGTCCTTGGTTAAGTTGATTCCAAGGTATTTGATTGTTTTTGTGGCTATTGTGAATGGGATTGATCTTAGCAGTTCTTTCTCAGCCATGGCATTGCCTGTTTATACGAAGGCTGTTGGTTTTTGTACATTGATTTTATATCCTGCTACTTTGCCAAACTCTTCTATGAGTTCCAATAGTCTCTTAGTAGAGTTCTTTGGATCCCCTAAATAAAGAATCATATCATCTGCAAAGAGGGATAGTTTGAGTTCTTCCTTCCCAATTTGTATCCCTTTAATTTCTTTTTCTTGCCTGATGGCTCTGGCTAGAACTTCCAGAATTATATTGAATAGCAGTGGTGAGAGTGGGCATACCTGTCTGGTACCAGATCTCAGTGGAAATGCTTCCAACTTTTCCCCCATTCAATAGGATGTTGGCTGTGGGTTTTTCATAGATTGCTTTGATTGTATTGAGGAATGTTCCTTCTATACCCATTTGGCTTAGAGTTTTCATCATGAAAGGGTGTTGAATTTTATCGAATGCTTTCTGTGCATCTATTGAGATAATCATATGGTTTTTCTTCTGCAGTCTGTTAATGTGGTGTATCACATTGATTGTTTTGCAAACATTGAACCATCCCTACATACCAGGGATAAATCCCACTTGGTCTGGGTGGATGATTTTTCTGATGTGTTGGTGCATTCTGTTGGCCAGAATTTTATTGAGGATTTTTACATCTATGTTCATCAGGGAAATTGGTCTGTAATTCTCTTTCCATGCTGCATCTTTCTCTGGCTTAGTGATTAAGGGGATGCTGGCTTCATAGAAAGAATTTGGGAGGATTCCCTCTTTTTTGACTGTTCTGAATAGTTTGAGAAGAACTGGAGTTAGTTCTTCTTTAAATGTCTGGTAGAATTCAGCAGTGAATCCATCTGGTCCTGGGCTTTTCTTTGTTGGGAGGGCCTTTATTACTGTTTCAATTTCTGTCTCAGTTATGGGTCTGTTTAGGTTTTCTATGTCTTCATGGCTCAATTTAGGTAGATTGCATGTGTCCAGGAATCTATCCGTTTCTGATATATTTCCCTGTTTGCTGGCATACAAGTCCTTGTAGTAATTTCTGATGATTCTTTTTTTTTCCTGTGGTGTCTGTTGTTACATTTCCTTTTTCATCTCTGATTTTATTGATTTGGGTCTTTTCTCTTCTTTTTTCAGTTAGTTGTGCCAATGGTGTCTCAATTTTATTCTTTTTTTTTTCCAAAAAACCAGCTCTTCGTTTGGCTGATTTTTTGTAATTTTTTGATTCAATCCTGTTGATTTCTTCTCTGATTTTAATGATTTCTCTTCTCCTACTAGATTTGGTTCTGGTTTGCTGCAGTTTTTCTAGATCCTTGAGATGCGTTGAAAGCTCATCTATTTGGTGCCTTTCCAATTTCTTGATGTAGGCACCTATTGCTATAAACTTTCCTCTTAACACTGCTTTTACCTTATCCCATAAGTTTTCATATGTTGTGTTGTTATCCTCATTTACTTCCAGAAAGTTTTTGATTTCTCTTTTAATTTCTTCTATGACCCATTGTTCATTCAGGAGCATGTTGTTCAATCTCCATGTGTTTGCATATGTTCTAGGGATTCCTGAGTTGCTAATTTCCAACTTCATTCCTTTATGGTCTGAGAAGTTGCATGGCATGATCCTAATTCTTTTGAATTTGCTGAGACTTGCTTTATGGCCTAGTATGTGGTCAATTCTAGAGAAGGTTCCATGCACTGCTGAGAAGAATGTAAATTCTTTAAATGTTGGATTTAAAGTTCTGTAGATATCTGTTAGGTCTATTTGGGCAATAGTGTCAATTAAATCTGCTGTTCCTTGTTGATCTTCTGTCCAGTTGATCTATTTCTGAGAGTGGAGTATTGAAGTCCTCCAATATGATTGTATTGGAGTCTAAGTCTCCCTTTAAGTCCCTTAACATATCTTTTAAATAAACTGGTGCCCTGTAATTAGGTGCATATACATTTATAATAGTTACATCTTCCTATAGAATTGAACTCTTAATCATTATATAGTTCCCCTCTTTGTCTCTCTTAACAGTTAGTGTTAAAGTTTATCTTGTCTGATATTAAGATGGCTACAACTGTGGTTTTTTTTTTTTTGCTTCTGTTGGCATGGAATATCTTTTTCCAGCCTTTCACTTTCAGTCTGTATGGATCTTTATTGGAAAGATGTGTTTCTTGTAGGCAGCAAATAGATGGGTTTTGTTCCTTAATCCATTCAGCCAGTCTGTGTCTTTTAACGGGAGAGTTGAGACCATTAACATTCAATGTGACTATTGATAAGTAGTAACTTTGCCCTGCCATTTTCTCAAAGATATTTTCTAGTATATGCTTTGAGCTTCCTGTGATCTTTTACTGGGAGTTTTTCTTCCTTTACCTTCTTTCATGTTGATGGCCATGTTTCTGTGTTTCTGTGTGTAGCACATCTTTAAGCATTTTTTGCAGGGCTTGATGAGCAGCAACAAATTCTTTCAATTTCTGTTTGCTATGAAAAGTCTTTATTTCACCTTCATTCACAAATGAGAGCTTTGCAGGATATAAAATTCTGGGATGGCAGTTTTTCTCTCTTAGTACCTGGGCTATATCTCGCCATTTCCTTCTAGCCTGTAGGGTTTCTGATGAGAAGTCTGCTGGGAGTCTGATTGGAGATCCTCTGAGAGTAATCTGACGTTTCTCTCTTGCATATTTTAGAATCTTTTCTTTATGTTTCACTGTGGTGAGTTTGATTACAACATGTCATGGCGAGGATCTCTTTTGGTCATGTTTACTAGGGGTTCTATGAACTTCCTGTACTTGGATGTCTCTGTCCTTCTCCAAACCTGGGAAGTTTTCTGCTAGTATCTCACTAAAAAGGCCTTCTAATCCTTTCTCCCTCTCCATGCCTTCAGGAACTCCTAGAACCCGAATGTTGGGTTTTTTTAATAGTATCCTGTAGATTCCCAACAATATTTTTTAGATTTCTAATTTCCTCTTCTTTTCTTTGGTTTGACTGTATACTTTCCTGTGCTCTGTCTTCTAAGTCTGATGTTCTCTCTTCTGCTTCACTCATTCTGTTTTTAAGGCTCTCTAATGTGTTTATCATTTTTTTTCCACAAAAACAAGCAGCTTTTATTGCAGTATTACAAAACACTTCTCATTTTGGCAATATTTTACAACACACTTAGCTTCAAGGGCTGGGAAGGAGAAGGATGGAAACTAAAAGGGGAAATTTCAATGGACATTTCTAAAAGAAAAATTGTCCCTGCCCTCCCACCCAAATGAAAATCCAAACGTCACTTAATTTCACTACCCAGAGGAGGCCACGAGGAAAGCAGCAGGCATAACTCTGGCAATTTCATTATAGATCATGTCAGAGACCAAGAAACATTCAAAACAGCCATCAGTATGGTCGGTTGCGCTGATCATTTCTGTAGTCGTTTCTTCCTCCCATTTTGCCTCCATAGCCACCTCGATCTCCTCCATAGCCCCCACCTCGGTCTCCTCCATAGCCGCCACCACTCCTGTCTCCACTGTAGCCTCCACTTCTGTCTCCACCATAACCACCGCCGCCACCACGGTCTCCTCCATAGCCTCCCCTCCTCGGTCTCCTCCATAGCTCCCTCGATCTCCTCCGTAGCCTCCTCGATCTCCGCCATAACCTCCTCGGTCTCCACCATAACTTCCTCAATCTCTACCATAGCTGCCTCCTCGATCTCCGCCATAGCCACCTCAGTCTCCACCATAGCCCCCTCTGTCTCCGCCATAGCCACCGCCTCGGTCGCCACCATAACCACTTCCTCAATCCCCGCCTTCTATCTCCACTTCTTTTTTGTTTTTTTTTTGTTTTTTTGGTTTTTTGGTTTTTTTTTTTTTTTGACAGGCAGAGTGGACAGTGAGAGAGAGAGACAGAGAGAAAGGTCTTCCTTTGCCGTTGGTTCACCCTCCAATGGCCGCTGCGGCCGGCGCGCTGCAGCCGGCGCACCGCGCTGATCCGATGGCAGGAGCCAGGTGCTTCTCCTGGTCTCTATCTCCACTTCTATCTCCACCATAGCCACCACTTCTGTCCCCACCATAGCCACCCCCACTTCTGTCCCCACCATAGCCACCACTTCTATATCCACCATAGCCACCACTTCTGTCTCCACCTCTGCCCCCACAACCTCTGTAGTCCCTCTCTCCACCATAGCCTCTCCCCCGAAAGTCCCCTCCTGAGGGACGAGAGTCCTCTGGTCTAGGCTCATTGCACTGATAACAAGAATTCCTTCATGCAAAATTCATATTTCCACATGACAGATTGGGACAAATCCAGTCTCCACTTTTGGGATCTCCACCTCTCCCCTAAAAGCCTCCTCGGCCTCTGTATCCTCCACGGCCTCGCTGCCCACCTCCACTTCCACCACCTCTAATGAACTCAGGTCTTCTGGTGGCAAAGGACACTTTAATGATATTGCCATGGAATTCTTTTCCATCAAACCAGTCAATAGCTGCCTTAGCAGAAGGAGGGTCATCAAATGTGTGTTTATCATTTGATCTATTGAATTCATTTCATTATGATTTCTCTTCACTATCACAGTTTCATGTTCTACTAGTTGCTTCATTTCATTTTGATTCCTCCTTAAGATTTCATTTTTATGAGAGAGATTTTCTATCCTGTCCAGTAAGGATTTCTGTAGTTCAAGAATTTGTTTTTGAGAACTTCTTAATGTTCTTATCAATTTTTTGAAATCTGTTTCTTGCATTTTTTCTCTCTCATCATCTTCATAATCTTGGTTTGGGATGTCTTGTTCATTTGAGGGCATCATAGTGTCTTCCTTGTTCTTGTTTCCTCGGTTTCTGTGTTTGTTGCTTGGCATTGTGGAGATGTTCTTTGGTTTCTTCATTGTAGTGGTTTTTCTCATTATACTATGACTCTAGATTAAGTGGACTGTTTGTTTTTGATGGATCCTTAGAGGTATGTGATGGGTATGGCCAGAGAGCTCTGTTTGGTTCTTCAGGGTTAAGGGTGTGTCAAAGGTAAATCACCCAGGTTTCTCTCTCTCTCTCTCTCTCTCTCTTTTAACTCAGAAGGGAAGTAATTCCGCATAGCTGAATGGAATTGAGGGTAGTCAATGTATGAAATCTGGCCCCTTTGGGTATAATATTTGTCTGCTCTGCCCCAAGGACCACACAAAGGGTCTATGCAGTACTCTGTGAGATCTCAAATTTCCCTGCAGTCTCCCACCAGGTTGCCAAGTTTACCGAGTTTGTGTACTTGTGAGTTCTTTTCCACACCCTCAGATTTTCACAGTCTCAGTTCATTAGCTCCACACCTTCACTAGGTCCTAACCTCCTGTTACTTCTCCCCACCAGAGTCAGGTTTTTCTGCTTGGCTGATGGTGTGTGCCGCTTTACGTATGTCTAAAGTGGCGCCTGCTCTTTGTCTTGCTTGCCTTTGTAAGCTGAGTGGAGAGAGAGGCTCGTTTCCCTGCTGGTCCCTTTTATTTATTTATTTATTTATTTATTTTTCTCTCCTCTAGTTAGCCTGGTAAACTTTCCCCAGAGAGGCTTCAAGCCTTGTTCACTCTAGGCTCTTCCTGTCATTTCCCTGCCGATGTCTTGGGCTACTGAGGTTTCGCCTCACCTCCCCTTCCAGCACTGGTGCATAAACTCCAAGGCTGGGCTCCCAAGCCGTGGGCATCCTTACTCTCCCTGTAGGTCCTCCGTGTCACATCCACTAGATCCAGAAGAGTTTCCTCTGCAATTTTTTCCCTGAGCCTTTCCCTGAAACTACAGCAACTCCACTTTTATTAAACTATCTTTTCCCAGACTATCAGTGTGCAACCTCACTATTCTGCCATCTTGGCTCCCCCTCCACCTTCTTTACATTTTCATAGCAATTAAATGTCAACTATGTTAACCCCTGCACCTAATATTTTGCCTGATATGTATGTAGAAGGTGTATATTGACTGATTCAGTGGGGAAATTGGAAGGAAGAAGGGGCAGAAGAACAACGGGTAGATGGACAAATCTAAGATGATGATGACCCTAACATTGAAAGGAGTATGGGAGAAACCAAAATCAGCAGCAAGGACAGAAGATATGGTCCACATCATCTGCTGGCCAATGATTTTTCCTCTCTGAGAAATGGAACTCATAAAAATAGGTAGAGGCAATTCTGATGATCTTGGGAAACTGCACCTACTAAAACTCAAATACATCTTAAATTGAGATTACTCTGAACATTATATAAATGACTTCTCAGATTTATTTGGCATTTAATGTCCAAACCCTCCAACACATAGATGATCAAAGAATTTTTTGAGTCTGCTTTACCATTACAATAGATAAATCCAAATCAAATTATCCTTACAAATATGCTCCCCCTACCACCACAAAATCTAATATAGAGGGAAAACTTTCATGCTACAGTGACCCTGGTAAAAAATTAAATTCTGAGGAATAATTACCCAACAGCTACAGGTCCCTAAACAATGAAATAAAAAGCAACTCAGTCTGAAATATTCAGAATCTTTATTCAAGGGTTCTCCAAGTGTTGAAAGTCAACCTGATTCCCACTCAAACCCTATGAGGAAGCATCTGATACATGGGCCACCCAGACTCTTCTGTGGAAAGGAGCCAACCCCATAGGATTCACAGAAGTATGTTAAGGAAAATGATAGACTCCCAATAGTAAAAGAAGGGAAACACCAAACCATCTCTCTCTCTCGCACTCTCGCTCTTGCTCTCTTTTTTCATACCCCATATGTCCCTCTTCAACATCTCTGGACCAGTCTAGAAGGAGTAGTTCCCTAAATTTGAAAGTTTAGGCAGAATTAGGTAGTTATTTATGTTTATCATGGGGCACAGGGAGAAAGTGGGAGAAAGTTCTACCTAATATGAAAACACTCAGCAGTTGGTACCCAACTTTGTGTTAAATCATATTTAATAATTTAATATAAGATATTTCCTTATAATCAAGCCTAACTCTGTGGTGTGAAATACTAAAATTGAGAAGTACAAAGACAGCAGTTTCATATAATGGTATCTTCTGGCCTGAATATCTTTAAACTGATAAGAATAGATACTACACTTGATCTTAGCCAAAAGGCTGAGAAGTGATACTTAAATATCTTTAAAGTATAGGTAATATGGATTATGCCTATTCCTATAAATAGTTTGAAGAAATATATACTACCAGCATGCATATAAAAACAAGTGAAAAACATAAAACATAAAACAATAATCATTAATCATTGGAAAGATGAGAAAGAAGTGAATTAGGAATCATGCATGAGTGACAATTTTCTGCAACTGAGTCCTAAGGTTTGTGACAATAAAAAAAAATAAAAAAAAATAAAAACTGGTGATACCAGTTTTATTATAGAGAGAAAATGGAAGAAGGAGGAAGTCAGGTAGGAAAGAACATTTGTGAATAGACAGTATGTTCCTGGGGTGAAATTCTGAAACACCTCCCTGATGCTCATCTAGGAGACACTGCTCCCATCAAAAGTCTGCATTTACTCAACTTTCACTTCACATTCTTTGGAAAGCCACTCATGACCTATTATGGACAGGCAAACCAGGCCTATCTAAAGCACACAGGGAGAATTATTGGTTAGCTACTTGCCTTCCCAGGTTGCAAAACATTCGTAAATATAAGCTTTATAACCATAATATTTATTGTATTTGACTATAAATCAATGCAGCCAGTTCAACAAAAACTAGTCTTGCTGTCTCAGTGTTTTCATCTAGGAATCAGTCATGTGTTTTCTTTTGTAAACCTCACAAATGGTTTACAGAAGAGACCTTTTTCAAGTATATCAGAGCATTATGAAATGCTTTAGTTGAACAAAGTCTTTGGCTTTAGAATAGTGAATAGAAATATTTGGTATATTGGATTGAAGATCAGTTCCAAAGAAATAATGAATAAAAACTGCTCTCTCTATATAACTCTGTGAAGCAAGGCCATCCTCAATGCAGTACTTGCCTGGTACATACAGATGTTTAAAACTTAAGTACTTGCTTTAAAAAACTGAAGGTTCTATTGAGTTATTCCAGTGCTATGATATCCTAATATCTTAAGTAGAAGACACCAGGTTGCTGATTTATTTGGCTATATAGCAAAGCAGTTCTCTAGTGGTACTTCCAGACTCTGGTTCACATACCCTTAATCTGTTTTCAAATTTACCAATGGATGTGGGTTTTTGGACAACTGTAAAATGGATAAATGAAAATTTCTCAGCGAAGCTAGACGATGCCCAGGAATAGATTCATACACCCAGCCCAATGGTAATTTTACATAAATTTGTGCCCATTATTATTTTTAATTTTTAATTTTCATATATTTGCAGGAATTCATTAGTGTACTTCAGCAAGACTTAAAAGCCCATAATCTCACAATTAAAAGGGATTATTTGTGTGTTCCAGTCCTTCTACTTCTCAAAGCTTAACTATGTAGTATGGAAGCATCCGTAACCAGGAACTCACCACCTCTTGTGCCAATTCATTGCATTTCTGAACATCTCTGGCTGTCAGAACACTTTAAAAAGAGTTGAAACCTGAGAACTTATACCTGCTGATCAAATTCCACCTCTTGAAGCCAGGAGAGCCCAACCATTCATATATCTGATGACCCTCCAACTATCCAAAAACAAGTGTCATGTTCCATAATGGTTTGTTTTTCCCAAGTTTCAGTACCTCATGAGATTTTATTTTCCTATGGCACAATTTAAATTCCCTTCATAATTCTGGTCCCTTTCTTCTGAACATTCTGAGATTGCCCCAATCTTTCATGCTATTTAGTAGCTTCTTAATGGTGGGCTGAACATGATTATTATCTCTTTTCCTCATCTACCAAACTTCTACTTGCAATTTAAGTGCACATTTACTCTGTTGGTAACCACAGAACATTTATGGTACTCACTGCTGATTGAAATTATTCCCTCATAGACACATACACTGAATGCAAGAGCGTTGATATTTCCCTTTTTTCTGTACTGAAAAATATTTTTACCTGGGTGTAATACTTGATATTTACCTCTAAAATATTTAATCATTCCAGGCTGTTCAAATTTCTTTAGACCCAAATTAAACATATTCATTTATTCCCTGTTACCAAAAATGTTTTTAAATATCACTTAAGAAGCACTTTGAGTTGCACTTACTTCCATAAATAGATAAAATGTCTTTGTTATAAAAGATTTATTTCCCTTGTCCTTTTCTCTTTCTAAAAGGCCATTACATATGGCAGGGTAGAATCTAGCTTGAAATATACTCTAATACTTAGTTTTCAACTCCTTTGGATGTTACAACACCTACTCTACTAGCCTTTGAAATTGTAACCTGAAAGGAGTCACCATATCACCCTTATCATTCTTGTACTAACTTTAAGATCGCCACCATATTAACTTTATTCAAATAAGGTTACATATATCTTGAACCAATATTTATCACTTAGTAAATGGAATAAATCTTAAATACCTGTCAGTAAAGTCAGCACTGTTAATTAGTTTTATTTTACAAGCAAGATAATAGTGGTAATGACAATGCCATGCACAAATTCAGAGGAGACATATCTAAAAGATCGTTCCTGGTAAGGTTCTGGAAACAGTCTGATGGTAAATGCTTAAAAAGCAGCATGTGTTCATCCAGTGGCATCTAATTCAGATGAACACTTCAATATGTGGGAGGATTGCTTAGCCCATCCTGTGGCCATCCGTAGCAATTTAAAGCCAGTATCAACCTCAAAAACATTCAGTTCTACTTCTTATCTTACAAATAAACTCAATTCCAAATTGTTTATATTTGTGTATAGGGTTCTACTGCATTTGATTGCAACTACAATTTACATCTAAGGCTTCTAACTTACAGTGGCAAATTTTATTTTTATGTTAGCAACAGAGCATTTTCTTAATGCTGTAACTGAGAAGCATCTGTCCTTTGATCTGCTTCATGAAAAGTGTTCTATGATCAAATAAGAATATTTTATATTCCTGTTAGATACTTCAAACACTCATTAACTTTGATAAATAAATCTGTTCAACAGCACGAACACAGAATTTCCTAACTTACTTAACCCTGTAACCTTCCAACTGAAAAGCCAGCACCCATTAGCGTTCCATAGATCTGCAGAACACAGGGGGAAATGCTTGTCTCCTGACATTATTTTTACCCACTTATCCTACTACTGTCACCCAGAGCTGCCTACCAAGTATGTTAAATCCCTCCTCCACTTGATGGCTGTCTAGTACTGAACATCTGCAGACAGCGCTCATATTTCTCTAGAATCCTCAGAGGATACCAGACCACACATAAGCAGAGAATCCTTCCATAAAGGAAGATGATGAGACAGATAAAGGAAAGAATATGTAAGTGAGACTTTTCATGGCTTTGACAATGAACATCTTTAAATTCTTTAGGCCTTTCTGAAACAATCAGAGACATTCACAAAGGAGCCTTAGTGAAGAAGGTTCTCAAGCGGCAGCTGGAGGACTCCCCCAGAAAACACTGAAAAATCTAGCAATCCACAGAGAAGGGGTGGGATTGGGTTAGCAATCATTTCACGATACAAATTAGTGCCTCAGGAAGAATCGTCTTGTCATGGGGCACCCGTTGTCTTCCCTTACTCTGAACACCCAAACTGAAAAGAGAAAGGAAAGGAGAATCTGAGTTCTCTTCAAGTTCTATTAATCATTGCTAAGGCTCGCTCAATGAAGAAGAATGTTTCAAATAAGAGAGAACTGATAAACTCAAAAACACTTTTATTCAGCACTAACAGTTTTTTTAAATTACTAATGAACAGAGTCTTCCTCAGCTATACAAAAATATGTTTGGAGAAAATCTCTGCCATAGTCTTCTCAATTTTTTAGACGTTTGTCCCAGCTCCTCTAATAAGAAGGAATTTCAAAAACCACAGGTAGCTTTGCTACTTTTTCAGGAGGTTCAGAGAAAGGGAAAAGAACATGAGCTTTATAAACGAAGGGAATATCCAGAAGGGAAATGTGATCTAGAATTCCAACTGAACACACTGCTCGACCTACACAAAGCTCTTGATGGGTTAAATCCATACAGAACATAACTCTACCTGAGGTAGAGCATATGCAAGTAAAATGCTTGAAATAACTACATATCAGAAGAAAGGGTCCTTCCATTTGAGAATAACAAGAATTATAGGCAAACTGTGCAAAAAGACTATTCAGTGTTCTTTTAGACTTCACCCTGCAGCAAACCAAATAAAATTAAATATTTAATGAAAAGTCAGTCTAAATCCAACCAATGCAAGCAGAAAAATGACAAGACAGTTTTTAAACTTAATCCTTAACCCTAGGTCACTCACCCAGGGATATTGTTAATGGTGTGACAAGTGAAGCAGGGAAGGACTAAATTCTGGGACAACTTGAAGCTCATGAATACTTAAAGCTACAGTACTGTGTCAAATACATTTTAACCCATTAAAACGTGTTGGCCGCAGAAAGGCTTTCATGTTGGCTAATACAGCGAGTGGGTGGAGAGAAAGCAAGGAGTGGGATTTATGCTGCAAATTATTAATGTAAGAAGGACTGCTTTTTTGTGTTGTGCTTTTGGGCAAAGAAAAATAAAACATAAAAATAAAAAATAAACATCTCATACACTAGCCAGTAATCCATTAGGATAAAGAGAAGGAGAGAGCAGTCATTAATGGCCCATTTTGTAAAACTCTCACATGATTTCTCCCCATGGATTAATAAAATAGCCTCTTCAAAAGGACTCACTGCCAGCACTCCAGCCTGCTGCAATCCATCTTTCATGCCACAGCCAGTGTGATCTTACAGACCTGATCATAATCACTTCCTTGCATAAAGTCCTACTTCAGCTTCCTGCTGCCTAGGAAAATATAAGCTTACAGTTAAGCATTAAAATCTCTCCCTGTTTCTCATTGCCCCAGCCGCCCAGCTTCATCATTTGCCATGTCTCTCCTATCCCCACCTGCCATAATCCAAAGGTCCATGCATGGTGCACATCCTTGTTTATGTCTTATGCCTGAGCCTTTGCACAAGTCTTTCCCTCTCAGATGGTGCATCCTCCAACCCAACCTCTGGGAAATTACTCATAATCAAAATTCTCTTCAAGTATCATCATTTCTAGGGAGCAGTTCTTGGTTCTCCTGGGTCAAACTAATTGCTTCTTTCCTGGTGTTCCCGGGAGCTCTTATCCTAAATAATAAATAACAATAGATGAAAATCATTAAGCACTTTCTATATGCCAAGCACAGTTCTAAACACTTTTACTCATTTAATTTAAGCCTCTTTTAATCATCACAACCCCATGAGGCTGATTACTATTATTATTATCCCTGTTTTTCAAATGAGAAAACTGAGGTACAATGAGGCTGAGGGAATTGCACCAGGTTATTCAGACAGTGGCCGACACAGGATTCTGACACAGACAGCCTGGCTCTGTGGCATTCACTGTTAACTACCACACAACACTGCCTGGCTTCAGTCTGTCCTCCCAACAGACTAGCGCCTCCTGGGATCAAGCCAGAAGGGAAGCCACCCTGTGGTTGGTCAAAAGGGTCCCTTGAAGCAGGAGTCAACTAAGGGAGCTTCTCACCAAAAGTTGTAGGAAGCCTCAAGATCAGGACAACAGAGAAGGCCATGAACTGCCGGGGAAGATGAGTGGAGCAAACTGAAGAGGTGAGACTTCACAAGTCTCCAAATCAAAGGACAAGCAGGTGTCAGAAGCTGAGCTCTGAAATCGAGGATAAAAAGAGCTAGAGTCTGGGCTGGTTCCAGAAGCAGAGAAATTTCTTATTCTCCTCTGTCCCCATAGCCAAGTTCAGAAAAGCCCTCTTTCTTTGAAGAGGTGTAAATAAATCTCTCACTCCACGAGTTTCAAGTTCTTGCCACAGAGCTGGCCTCGCCCTTCCAGGACTGCTTCACTCCCCAACCTCAGGAATGAGGAGGGCAAAACCTGACACAGTCTTAACTCAGATGGATGCGTTCCCCTCCCAGCCAAATAGCGCAGCTCATAATTATGAGGAAAAAAAAAAAGGCAGGACTGAAGTCTGAAGTCTTTGTACATGAAGCACAGACTACTGACTTGTGACGAATATCAGCTTCCTCGTCATTTGTTTTTTATTTCAGGTCACAACACCCTGAAGTCACCTCAGCACTAATTATCTAACCCCTGATGCTCCAGTCTCTCCAATGTTGTTTTCTCCCCCAGGGATTTAAAGGAACCGCAGCAAATTTTTCAGAACTCTGTTCATGTGCCTTCTTCATCATGAAGCTTTCCTTTCCCAAGGTCATTGAGAGTGAGCTGTCTCCCCTCTGAATTCCTACAACACATCCTTTGTATCAGTTCAAGACCTGCTTAGTAATTATATTTGCTACCTAGGGCAGGTGCACCAATACAATTGTTAAAAGCTATCTTTCTTTCCCCTGAAAACTTGCTTCTGGCCTGTCTGTGTATTACTTTATTCAATAGCATACAGAAGAGACATTCTGGATTCCCATTTCACAAATGAGAAAACCAAGGTATGAAACATTAACAAGCTTGCCATGAGTTCTGCCAAGAAGCAGAACTATGGAGAGATACCAGGTCTGCCAAGCCCAGACAGAGGCGCCAACCAAATACTCTGTGTGCCACTCTGCATTCCCCAGACTCCACGTCATCAGCTGAGGTCAAGTGGCCAACGGGTTGTATACAGAACAGGGTATGAGCAAAGGAAAATGATGGATGTCTCTTCCGATGGGAGGCATTTAAGAGCAGCAACCTGGAAACCATGAGTTGAGGAGGAACAGTCTCAAAGTAGAGAGCTGGAATCCATGGGCAGCATGCAGAGGACAGCTGCCGTGAGGAATCCCGAGACGTGACTCAGACTTTCTAAAAGCAAGAAACAAGCCTTTGTTGTGTGGATTCCCAAGGACTCCGGAGATGTGTCATTTTGTATTTGTTATTACCATAGCATATTCTTAGGGTCACCCTGGCTAATACAGACTCCAGAGCCTGTGTTCTCAACCCTAGAATGCAAACTTCTTCCAATTTGGCTTTTCAGAATACTTATCTAATGCAAGGCTGAGGAACGAGATAAGTATATACATCAAACGCTATCATATTCTTCAGCATGGGCATGGGAATAAAATATCTGTGAAGCAGCCAGATGGAAACCAAGTGGGCACCTCAACAGAATTGGTATTGTGAAAGACTCTGGCGAAGAGCAAGAGAAGAAGTAAATGCAATATAAATGGGCTGTGGCATGAGTCTACTCCAACAAAGCCTCCCTCTCGTTGCCACCCACACTAAATTCACATCTTCCATTCATTAACAAATTTGCAGCTGTTAAGCAGTTAAGATGCAGCTAGCAACACCCATATCCCATATGGGTGTTCCTTGGTTGAAATCCCAGCTCCATTTATGATTCCCACTTCCTACTAATGTAAACCTTGGGAGGCAGCAGCAAAGGCTGAAGTACTTCGGTCTCTGCCACCCTGAAGGAGATTCTGAGTCATGATGAAGGCCCTGATTGATTTAATGCTTCTTGCTTCAACTTGGCCCAGCCCTGACTACTGCAGGCTCCTGGGGAGTGAACCAGAGGATGGAAGATATCTCTCCCTCTCTGTGTCTCTCCCTGTCTTTCAAATAAAGTCTGTCTGACTTCCAAATAAAATGAAAAAAATAAAATAAAGTAAAATGAATAAATCCCTGATACACAAGAGATTGTCATACACTAGAAAACAAGATTCCAGGAGAGAGAAAGTTTTGGCAGACCCACAGAATGACCGTTATGATCTTTGGAGCAACAAAATTCTATCACCTACTTCAGGAAGTTCTCAGGTATTCTTAGTGGAATAGAAGAGTAAACTTCTTTCATTCCCTTTAAAGATAATCATCTTGGGTGGGTATCTGACACAGCAATTAAGATGCCTGCCATTGGAACTCCCATATTCCATATCGGAGCCTAGGTTCAAGTCCTGGCTCAGCTCCCTGCTGACTGATACCCTAGGAGGCAGCAGGTACTGGCTCAAGTAGGTGAATGTTTGCTACCTACATAAAAGACCTGAATTGGGTTCTGGACTCCTGGCCTCTGCCTGGCCTAGCCCTGGCTGTTGAGGGCATTTGGGGAGTCAACCAGCAGATGGAAGATAGGAGACCTCTCTCTCTTTTCTCTTTCTCTTCTCTCTCCCTCTCTCCCCCATTTCAGATAAATAAAAACAAATAAATAAATTTAAGCACCTTTCTTTCCACTATTTTTCCAGTGTCTTCAGCATAAAAGATATATTTTCCTTCTAGTAATATTAAACTTAAAAATATTCATTGTGCTTATCTTCCTCCCAGTAATTTCCCCCTAGCAATTATACTCTCACAAATTAAAACATAAATAAGGATCAGTTCATGGCAGCATTACTTATAATAGTGAAAAACTGGGGGGCTGGCGCTCTGGTGTATCTGGTAAAGCCACCACCTGCAGTGCCAGCATCCCATATGGGCACCTGTTCAAAACCCAGCTGCTCCACTTCCAATCCAGTTCTCTGCTATAGCCTGGGAAAGCAGTAGAAGATTGCCCAAGGCCTTGGACCCCTGCACCTATGTGGGAGACCCACAAGAAGCTCCTGGCTCCTGGCTTCGGATCAGTGCAGCTCTAGCCATTGCAGGCAATTAGGGAGTGAACCAACAGATGGAAGACCTCTCTTTCTCTCTCTCTCTCTCTCTCTCTCTCTCTCTCTGTGGAAAACTCTTTTAAACAAATAAATCTTTAAAAAGAAAAAAGAAAAACTGGAAAGAATCTGAATATCCATCAACAGAAGGCTACTAATATGAACTGTGGTATTTTTCTACCAAAGGATGTTTTATAGTATTTAAAATGATTTTATAACTCTATATTTATTAACATGCAAATACAGTCATGCCACCCTTGTGAAAGAAAATTTAAATTATAAAAATATCTTGGATGTGATATTATTTATGGGAAAGTGGCTGTGTTTGGGTAATGTGTCTGTTTTGTTTTTGAGTAGAGAAGGCTTAAAGGATATATTACAAAATATAGGCACAGATCTCTCTTCTTATAGGGTATATCTCTTTGTAGGCTTTCTTGTACTACCTCAGTTTTTAAATGTTTGGAGTATATGTAGAATCATAAAAACAATAAATTTTATTTGGGAAAAATATATAAATTGTATATAGCTATCATCTTCCAATCCATCCAGAATTTCATTTCAATGAAAGCATAGAGACAGTAATAAAGGTCAGCAATCTTTTCTAGAAATCAGATCAGTCCACAGTTTCCACACTAAAAATGATACCTATTATACATTGAACTGGATGTGGCTCCCCAAACTCATGCAGATGCTTAAACCCTGAAGTCTTATGTTACTGGTTAATGTATTAATGGTGCATACTTGATCTAGTTGTGGTGTCTGAGAGGTGTGCCTGTGTGGAGAGGGGAGGTTAGAACATCGGGAGCTTGCTTCAGAAGGGAGTTATCACCAGAGGACTGATTATTTAAGATGAGGTCAGCCCAGCTTCTCACTGTGCTTCCTGCATCACCATGTGATCACTTCTCTGCACCTGCTCCTCCATGGCCAGCCGCTCCAGATGCCAGACTAGTAGAGCAAACTGATCCTGAACTATGAACCTCCAAACTTAAGCTAAAATAAACCTTTTCCTGCCCAAGGAGCTCTCCTCTGGTATTTTCGTTAAAGTAACAAAAAGATGAATAATACAATGCCTGTCATTACTCAACAGTTGTCAAGGAGGATAATAATGAAGATTTGAAAATACATTGGAAGTTAATTTATTCTTTGACTAGTGCTCACATTAGACTCCAACATTCAAATGTGAAGATAGACCTGCAGAGAGAAGAGGTAGAATCATTTCATTTAAAGTTCCAGGTTCTTTAACTTCTCAGTGCACAACCAGAATTCCTAATGTGATCAAGGTTCTCTTTCTCTGCTCAGATCTCTAGTGCTTTTGGAGAGATATTGTGGCATTGTTAAGTCATATGGCTGTCAAATAAAGATTAAATAAAAGCCTTAAATTGTATCTGTCAACATTCCCCAACACAGGCAAGATACTGTGAAATGAGTTCTCCTTATTTTAAGCCTTTCTCACCCATTAAGTAGAATTTTTGTCAAAAATATATTTAATAAAAGGCAGAGTCAAAATACACTGTCAACTCTCCTTTTTAAAAAACCAACAAAAAGGCTAGAATGTAATTACTAGGATGCAAAAAGAATGAGAATAAATAGGAGGTGTCCAATTCCAAATTGTTTCACATATTTTGATTATAAAAACCTATTGGAACAGTGCTATCAGAAGGGTATTCCACCAGGATATACAAGGAGTCTTCAAAAATTCATGGAAAATGCATACAATGAAAAAACTATACATGAATTTCAAAAAATTGCACCAAAATATATTTTTATTTTAATTCCATTTTTCATCAACTATTTAAAATTCACCCTACAACCTCAATGACTAAGAAAATATAAAGATTCATTTCTCTTTTTTTCCAAAGAAACTTTTTATTTGAGGAATATAGACTTCATGTATTTCATAGTACAACTTTAGGAATACAGTGATTCTTCCCACCATACTCATCCTCCCACCCACACTCCCAACTGACTTCCTCCTCCCTCTCCCATTCCCAGTCCTATTCTCTACTAAGATCTATCTTCAATTAACTTTATACACAGAAGACCAACTCTATACTAAGTAAAGAGTTCAACAATTTGCATACATGCAAAAAAATCTGTTGAACAGTCGAGACAAGGGCTGTTCAAAGTCACTGTATCCCAAAGTTAATTTCACTTTTTTTTGAGAAATTTACTTAACTTTAAAGCACCCAAAAATGATACATTTTTAGAGCACTTAGACATAACTATAGTTTATGAGACATAAGAATATCCTCCACTTAATACACTAAAATGAAATAAATCTTTGCAAATAAGTTTTACCTTTAGCTCTCATAATACAACTCTTTGAAGACTTCCCTGCATGGGAAGTTAGTGCACATTGACTCCTGTTGTTAATTTAACAATTAACACTCTTACATATGATGTCAGTGATCACCTGAGGCTCTTGACATGACCTGCCTAGTCTATGGAAGCCTTTTGAGACCACAAACTCTGTCTGTACTTAGACAAGGCCATAAGCAAAGTGGAAGTTCTCTCCTCCCTTCAGAGAAAAGTACATCCTTCTTTGATGACCACTTCTTTCCACTGGGGTCTCACCCACAGAGGTTCTTCATGTAGGACAATTTTTGCCACAATGTCTTGGCTTTCCATGCCTGAAATGCTCTCATGGGCTTTTCATCCAGGTCAGGAGCCTTAAGGGCTGATTCTGAGGTCAGAATGCTACTTAAAGCAATTGTCAGTCTATGAGTCTGCTGTGAGGACTGCTGCCCATGTTGGAGCATTCACCCCTTTTTAACTTTATCTATTATTATTAAACACTTAATACTATTTATATGATCATTTTAACACTTAATCCTATCTGTATGATCACTTTAACACTTAAAATGCTATTTTTACCACACAGATTAAGGGGATTTCTTTCAGTGTAGTTGATTGACTAGTCTGGAAAATTCTTACCTAAGTGATAACTCAAAATTCTCCCAGATTACATTTCAGCATTTGAAACATGAAGCCTCCAAGATTGCCACAGAAAAGAGACTGGATAATCAAACACAGAGCTTTAAGGACAGACCCAGAAGCAGTATATACCATTCCCACCCATCATCCTTAAGATAAAATGCAGCCATGTGTTTCCCCTGCTGGAAGGAAGGCTGCTGGGAAACATAGTCTCACCATATGCCCAGCAAGATAGAATGTATTTGTTGAGCATGCCATATGTTGATGTGTTTTATGTCACCTACTTTTATGGTGACATTTCTAAAAGTTGTTATATACTGCTTTACTTTCTTAAGCAACATGCACTTCTTGCCTTATTTCTCAGGTTATTACAAGGGTTACTCACTGTTTTGACCTAAAATACAGACCCAGAGTTATGTTTCTTCTTTCCTTTGTCAGTGCTTCCACAGTTTGTAATCCACTGCCACAGTGGATAATGTCCCATTTGTTCAACCTCTGCTTGCATGCCCTCCAGAATCACCCAGTCCAGGTGTTCACACATAGTTTCCTGGCAGATAGCTCATTTACAATCCGGCCTCATCCACAAAAAAATCCATTCCACACATTTCCACAGATGAATCTTCTTATGACATGTCTTTACCACCACTGAAACAACACCAAACTTTCACTATCCTAAGTATAATATTAACCCCTTTATCTTTTCAATTGCCACTCAGCAATAAAGTCAGATACAAACATCTCAACCTCCATAAACTGAGACTCCTACACTCTCTGATCCCTTTCTTTAATATTCCATTTCAACTAATTATGTTGTGTTCTCTTCTCCATTCTGCCTGTCTGAGATACCCTCAACATTTTCTGTCTCCTGCACATACTTCAACATTCTGTTCTAATCTTACTAGGTATTAGTTAAGTAATATAAGCTGCTATTACAGAAAAACACCAAAAGTTTTAACAAAATAGAGGTTTATTCCTTACACTCATAATGTCCCATTTGGGCACTCCTGATAACTTGGTGGCTCTCTGAGCTGTGACTTGGGAACTCAGGCTTCTTCCATATGATGGTTCTGATATCTTTAACACTTCACTTCTAATGTCACTGCTGCAGAAAGAGAAGGTGTAAGGAGAATAATTCAGAGGAGGATTTTATGGCATAGGCATGAAAATGATACAAATCATGGTAGCTAATATTCTGGTGACTGAGGTTTGGCAATTGACACCCTGTATACATGGCTGCTTAGGATGTCCACATCTCATATTAGAGTGCTTCATTGTGTCCTAGCTCACTTATACAGATCTAGCTTCCTACTAATGCACACTGTGGGAAATAGCAGATGATGGCTCAATTACCTAGGTCACTGCCACCCACATATAAGATCTGGATAGAGTTCCCAACTCCTAGCCTTGGCCTGGTCCAGTCTAAGCTAATGTGGCCATTTGGGGAGTAGTGAATCTATCTATCTATCTATCTATCTATCTAAATATCTATCTCTTCCACATTCACACCCAGTGTGTATGTTTCTCTGCCTTTCAAATAGATTGAAAATAAATTTTTTAAAGATTTATTTAATTACTTAAGAGGCAGAATTACAGACAGAGAGAGGGAGAGACAGAGAGGTCTCCCATCTTCTGGTTCACTCCCCAGATGACTGCAACAGCTGGAGCTGAGCTCATCCAAAGCCAGGGACCAGGAGCTTCTTCTGGGTCTCCCACATGGGTGCAGAGTCCCAAGCACTTGAGCCATCCTCTACTGCTTTCCCAGGCCACCAAAAGGGAGCTGGATCAGAAGTGGAGCAGCTGGGACTTGAATGGGCACCCATATGGGATGCCAGCACTACAGGAGGATGTTTAACCTACTACACCACAGCGCCAGCCCCAGAAAATAAATGTTTAAATTTTAATTGAATAATATGAACGAATGGAATCGTTGGCTAGAACTCATTTACATGACCACACCTAAAATAACAAGGCCAATGTCAGTCAAAGAATAGTAACCTTTCCTGACCAATCTAGCTCTCCATAATTCCCCCCACCTCAAACTTTCAAGTACTGCATAGGTTCTGGAAACTCACTTTTCTCCTTTTGAAATATTTCCCTTCCAAATCAAGTAAAATTTAGGAAAGAATCTGTTTGAAATATTTCTTAGTATCTCCTGCAATTAGAACAGTGCCCAGTAGACTATGAAAGTTCAATGTTAACTGATGAGAATAAAAATAATGCCCTAAGGACCTTTTGAAGTATGTGGAGTTGTTTCCCAGTACACCACATGGCCCCAGGCTGCTATAATTCAGAGTTCCTGTTCTACACTTTTGCTTTCTTTGTCTTGCCTCATAATCAGACTTCTACCTACTGTTTTTCATTGCCTGCTGCATGTTAGCTTCTTCTAATCAGAGCCTATCTGCTCTACTTTCTCTCTCCCACCTACTATACAGGGCTTTTTTTAATATATATTTTAAAATTTATCTTATTTATTTGAAATACAGAGAGAGATTTTCACTCAGCAAATACCTGCAACACTGAAACTAAGCCAGAGGAAAGCCAAGAACCTGGAGCTCAAGCTAGATCTCTCAGGCAGATGGTAGGGATCTGATCACTTGAGCTATCACCTGCTGCCTCCAGAGTGTGCATTAGCAGGAAACTGGGTGGTAAGTGGAGCTGGGACTCAAAGCCAGGCACTCTAACTCAGGAATGGGTATCCAAAATGGCACCACTACATCAAGTGCCCACAGAGATTTAGTGTTTTCAAAATCTTAGCCACCAGAGTTATCCATGGAACCAACTCCAATAAAGGGAACAAATACCAATGAAACTACTGAAGCTATGGCAAAGCACTCACTCACTTAGCAGCTATCTGGCCCCAAGGAGATGCTCCATAAATGTTAAGTCCTCCTTGCTTGCCTCACCTTTCTCAACAGCATTATGTGTTCTATGAAAAGTGCATTAAGAGGCAAACTCATCTAAAATTTCTTATGAATGAAAAAACTTAATTCTATTAGAAATTACCACTTGTAATATCCCAATAAACTAAGAAAGGAAAAAGGTGAGGAAGAGGAAATAGGAGAAGAAAGGAATTTTGAAAGCTCTGGTAAATAATAAAGTTGATTGTTATTATAGAGATTTACTGGTTTTTTTTATAACATCCATGGAAATTCTCTACATCTGAACATTATTTCACAAACCCTATATATATATATATGCTTCAAAGTGTCTTTACAGAGAACTAATATTCCTGGTCAAAGATATGCACTCAAATAACCATATCATTTTTCATAATAAAACATATAAGAATTAATTCAATTGTTAAGATCTGTGGCCTCAGTGAAAATTTCCATATGCCAAAATCAATATGATTATATATATTAATATGTATAGTAGTTGTGATTCAGAATTAATTTCTGATCCCTTGGGCCACCATTTTTGTCACCTTTGATTAAAGTGCCTTGAATTAAATGTTAATGGAGGGCCAGTGCCGCGGCTCACTAGGCTAATCCTCCACCTTGCGGCGCCGGCACACCGGGTTCTAGTCCCGGTCGGGGTGCCGGATTCTGTCCTGGTTGCCCCTCTTCCAGGCCAGCTCTCTGCTGTGGCCCAGGAGTGCAGTGGAGGATGGCCCAGGTCCTTGGGCCCTGCACCCCATGGGAGACCAGGAGAAGTACCTGGCTCCTGCCATAGGATCAGCGCAGTGCGCTGGCCACAGCGCGCCAGCCGCGGCGGCCATTGGAGGGTGAACCAACGGCAAAGGAAGACCTTTCTCTCTGTCTCTCTCTCTCTCACTGTCCACTCTGCCTGTCAAAAAATTTAAAAAAAAATTTTTTTTAATGTTAATGGAATAAAGTTTGAAACAAAGTAAAACAAAGTTTGTTTAAGCCACACTGATCTCTGGAAAGAAAGAGGGGTTACAAAGATGATGGGGTAAAACAGGGATCACTTTTCAGTTAAATTTAAATGACTTAGAATAATTGTGTGTTAATTAAAGTGCTCAACCAATGGTATTAAGTAGAACAAAAAATAATAAAAGGAGTAGAATAGTAAGTTGTTCCTCGACAGTCAGGACAAGGGCTGATCAAGTCATTGTTTCTCATGGTGTCCATTTCACTTTGACAGATTTCCTTTTAGGTGCTCAGTTAGTTGTCACCAGTCAGGGAGAACATATGATATTTGTCCCTTTGGGACTGGCTTATTTCACTCAGCATGATGTTTTCCAGATTCCTCCATTTTATTGCAAATGACCGGATTCCAGATTTTTTCTCTTCGCCTCTTTTCATCTCTGCAGTGAAATTTCAATAACATGCAATGCGGTGCATGTAGTCAATGGAGTATAGCACAGAGCTCAGAAAACTATCCGTCCTATGCCAAAAAAAAAAAATAAAATAAAATAAAATAAAGCATGAGAATAAGAAAAAAAAGAATTTAACAACAATTGAAAAGGCTCAAATGTATGCAGTGGAAAAGGCATTGAACTATGCATCCAAAGATGTGGGTTCTGGTTCTGTTTCTTTCACTCCATGACTGTGTGATCTTGGGCAAATTGTCTTCCTCCCTGAGGCTTCCCTTTCCCCATCAGTTAAATAAAGGCTTGATCCAAATTATCAGATTCTCTGTGTTAAATGCAAACTAGAAAATTCTAACATGACTGAGCAGTCCAACAGTCTATTTTCTAATCTGAAAAGCAGAAATCAGGGGTAGAGGACTAGTACTGAGGTACAGAAGGTTGAGGTGCAAAGAGCCATAGCTTGGATGCCCACATACCATCCAGAATGGCAACTGGGTCTTCATTATTCTACCTACATTCCAGCTATCCTATAATGCAGTCTGGGAGGCAATAGATGATGGCTCAAGTGCTTGGTTCTCTGCCACCCATGCAGGAGCCTGGATTGTGTCCTGTGCTCCTTGCTTTAGCCTGGTCTAACCCTGGCTGTTGCAACCATTTAGGGAGTGAAACAGTGGATGGAAGAAAAGTCTATCCTCTTTCTCTGTCTCTTGTACTCCCTCTCTTACTCTGTCACTCTTTCAAGAAGACAAAAATAAACAAATAAAATTTTAAAATAAAGAAATAAAACTAAACCCAATGTATCTTTAAAAAACACTCTATTTCTGACTGAATAATTACACTAGTCCATGTACATCACTGATACAAATTATTGTATTCATTTTTTAATATTTATTTTATTTATTTGAAAGGCAGAGTTAGGGGAAGGGAGAGAGAGAGAAAGAGAGATGGTCCACCCCAAATGGCTGTAACATCCCGAGCTGGCCAAGCCAAAGCCAGGAGCCAGGAGCCAGGAGCTTCATCTTTGCCTCCCACATGAGTACAGGGGCCCATGCACTTGGGCCATCCTCTGCTGCTTTCCTAGGCACATTAACAGGGAGCTGGATCAGAAGTGGATTAGCCAGGTTTCAAACCAGCACCCATAAAGGATTCTGGCATTGCAGGCAGTGACTTATCCCAGTATACCGTAACACCACCCCAACTGTATTCATTCATTAGAGTTATAGTAACAAAGTACCACAAACTGGGTGGCTTACAGTAATGCAAATTTACTTCTCACAGTTCTGAAGGAAATAACTCTCAAGGCATCAGCAATCAGACACTTCCTGAGACTGTGAATGAAATCCTCCCTCGTCCCTTTCTAGTTCTTGGGATGGTCATCAATTTGGTGCATTCCTTGGCTTGTAGCTGTGTCACTCAGAACTCTTCCTCTATAGTCATATAGTGTTCTTCCTGAGCTTCATGCTTCACATTGGCTTCCCTCTTCTTGTAAAGATCCAGGTTATATTGGATTAGTGGCATACCCTACTTTGATATGACCCCATCTTAATTTAACTAATTACATATGCAATGATACTATTTCCAAATAAGATCATGCAGTGAAATATTAAAGAGTTAATATTTGAACATATCTTTCGGGTGATGTAATTCATCATAGTGATGATGGGAAAATACAGTCAGTGAAAAAGAAAAGCATTACCATTCACTGAATTAGTCACTTACAGAGCAAAATATGTATAATGAATGGCTTCAGGTTGAGGAATGGTATGTCTGCTAGAGAATAAGATGGCAAGAAACTGTTTATTTACTGCAGGTTACAAGGCCCAAGGCTGGCAATAAAGTAGCTTAAACAAGATCCTGGGACGTTGTCAGTGAAGAGAGGCATGGTCCAACGCAGTTCCACTTCTGTGTAGCAGACTCAGGTTCAAAGCCAGTGCCTCTAAAGAGTTGTCCTGTGAAGGTTCATAACCATGAAGAAACTACTGAAACTCAACCTTGCCATGCAGAATAAGAGAAATTAGTAACAAATATTTGCACTTTCCTCTTAAATTTTGATAAATGAGAAGGAAATTAAGAAGACAAACCTGGGGGAAATAAATGAAAATGCATTTGTGACATGTATAAGGCAATTGGGAATTTTAATATTGTCAGCATATGTTATGCTATTAAGAAACTACTAAAGATTTTTCAGAGTAATAATGGAAGTGTGCTTATGTTCATTTTAGGAGTTTTTTTTTCTTTTAAGAGTATATACTGAACTCAGGACTGTAGCTGCCGAAAGCCTCGGCACCAGCGCTGGAAAATGAGATTGGAAGTGAAGTAGCCAGGACTCAAACTGGCACCTATATGGGATGCCAACATTGCATACGGCAGCTTGGCTCGCTATGCCACAGTGCCAGTCCCTTGTCTCAATCTTATTTAATCTTCCTTAGCAGCCTTTTTTTTTTAACTTTTATTTAATGCATATAAATTTCCAAAGTACGATTTATGCATTACAATGGCTTCCCCCACATACCGTCCCTCCCACCCACAACCCTCCCCTTTCCCACTCCCTCTCCCCTTCCATTCACATCAAGATTCATTTTCGATTATCTTAATATACAGAAGATCAGCTTAGTATACATTAAGTAAGGATTTCAACAGTTTGCTCTCACACAGAAACATAAAGTGAAAAATAATAGATGATTTTTTTTAAATGATGATGAAATCAGATCAGACCTATTGTCATGTTTAATCCCAGTGAGAGTCAAGTTGGGAATTGATAATTTCTTTTTTTTTTTTTTTACAGAGGATCAGTTTAGTATACATTAAGTAAAGATTTCAACAGTTTGCACCCCCATAGAAACACAAAGTGAAATATACTGTTTGAGTACTCGTTATAGCATTAAATCTCAATACACAGCACATTAAGGACAGAGATCCTACATGAGGAGTAAGTGCACAGTGACTCCTGTTGTTTACTTTACCAATTGACACTCCTGTCTAGCAGCCTTTTGAGATAAACAGTATTCCCAGTTTATACATGAAGAAACCAAGTCACAGAGGTGCCGACTATCACACACTAGGTGCAGGAGCAGCAGTTCAAACATACCACTCGTACCCACTGAACCACATCTCTACACACACTTGAAGTGAGAAGATGGATCTGAGTCCGCAGTCTCAGGGAAATTTCAGAAAAGGCATTTGAATATGAACAGCAATAGACTGTTATACTAGATACAATCACCTAGAGATTGTAAACAGGTGGAAATATCACCTTGCAAAGCACAGGGCTGAAGGGCACACAAGACAATGGGCTTACAGTTCCAGAGACAGGTGAGAAAAGCAAGGACCTTACATGACAGAGACAAGGGTGATCTGTGTTGTCAAGGTGGCTTAAAAAGTTCACAAGGATGTTGTCATTCAATTGCATTTTGCTATAAACCTTCTGAAGATCCCTTACAAAGTTAAAATTATATTCATAGCAAATGACAGGATCAGAAATGTGGTGATAAATTGCTCTGAGTGGACGTGGCTTCACAAAACACCACCGTGAGGACTTGTATGCACGCACACACGTGTACATCTACCAGATCCTCACGTAGAGAGGTCAGTGTGGACTCATCCCATCACCTTGAGGACTCTCCTCTCATTATTCTTTGTTGTCCAGGAACAGAGATGGGGAGCATCCAGCCCATGGGCTGTAATAAACCCTGTGACATCATATAGTTCAGCCCTGTCAAGGCAGCCACAGGCAGGACTCAAAATCTGATAAATCTATAGCACGCTTACTTTTAAGGTGATAATTTTATATGGCCCACAAACGATGTTATAAATATTCAAATGGCCCTCGGTAGAAAAAGATTCCCCATCCTGCTCTAGAACAAGAAAAAAGAAGAAACAAGCCAGGAGTCTTGGTCCTTGGCTTGTCTCTACACACCCTTATAACACAAGTATGCACTATAGAAAGATGTTTGCAAAATTAAGTAAGAGGGGTCAGTGTTGACACCAGCATCCCACACTGGAGTGCTAGCTAGAGTCCTGGATGTTCCACTTCCTATCCAAGTGCTTGGGCCCCTGCCATTCATGTGAATGAAGTTCCTAGCTCCAGGTTTTAGCCTGGCACAGCCCAAGTAGTTGCAGCTATTTGGGGAGTGAGCCAGAAGACAAAAGACATCTTTGTCTCTCTCCCTCTCATTCTGATTCTCTGAACTTCAAATAAATGGATAAATGTTTTTTAATAAACTGAGTAGGGGCCAGCGTTGTGGTACAGTGGATTAAAGCCCTGGCCTGAAGCACTGGCATCCCATATGGGCGCTGGTTCGAGATCCAGCTGCTCCACTTCCGATCCAGCTCTCTGCTATAGCCTGGGAAAGCAGTAGAAGATGGTCCAAGTCCTTGGGCCCCTGCACCCACGTGGGAGACCCAGAGGAGGCTCCTGGCTCCTGGCTTCGGATCGGCGCAGCTCCAGCCATTGCTGCCAATTGGGGAGTGAACCATTGGATGGAAGACTTTCTCTCTCTCTCTCTCTCTCTCTCTCTCTCTCTCTCTCTGCCTCTCCTATCTCTGTGTAACTCTGACTTTCAAATAAATAAATAAATCTTTAAAAAAAAAAAGAAACTGAGTAAGAGTTTTCAAATACACAAATTTATAAAACGTATATAACTTATTTTCTTCAGTTCTAACAACTATTCAGTAAAGCATATTCAATCATAAACTGTAAGTTACTGAAAAATAAATAAATTAAAGGAGCATGCCAAAGAATCAATGGATAATAAACATCAGTGGGTAGGGTCAGCGCTGTGGCATAGTAGGTTAAGCCTCTCCTGCAGCACCAACATCTCATGGGAGCATGGGTTTGAGTCCCAGCTGCTCCACTTCCAATCCAGCTCCCTGTTAATGGCCTCAGAAAAGCAGTGGAAGATGACCCAAGTCCTTGGACCACTGCACCCATGTGGGAGACCCAGGAAAAAGCTCTGACTATGGCTTCGGATCAGCCCAGCTCTGGACATTGCAGCCACTTGGGGAGTGAACCAGTGGACGGAAGACCTCTCAGACCTCTCTCTCTCTCTCTCTCTCTCTCTCTCTCTCTATCCCTCTTTCTCTCTGTAACTATGCCTCTCAAATAAATCAATCTTTAAATAAATGAATAAATAAATAGAAACTGAAAGCTTAATTTGACCTACTATAAAAACCATCCTACACTTTAGTAATAACCACATTTTACAATCTAGGATTCTAGAATTCTTTCCCATGAAGACTATCAAGTTTTGACTGTACCCAATTACCTTCACTTTGCAGATAAACTTTTCTTTGTCTTCATATTTCTAGATTTCTAAGTATATTACAAGCTGACTACATCATTCTGAAGACTCTGGCTTTTCCTGGTTTCCATGAAAATACACAGTGTGGTTTATGACGTAACTTCTTGCACTGCCTTCCTTGGTCCCCAGTGCTAAATTCAAACTGATTTTGATCTTGCATAACTAATCTTCTCATGCAATCCTCATACATCAGGAAACAGCATCTCCAATTCACCCATCAGTTCAGGCAGAAGTCACTAACTTATTTAGAAAAGCAAGAACATCTGGATGGTCCCAAAACAGATCTCAGTTACCCGGCTCTCATCTCACCATCCCCACTGCCACATCTGAAGTCCCACTAACCTGAACTTTTCATCTAAACAGAAAACAAGCCACCTAATTATCTCCCAGGTTCCAGTCTCACCCAGCTGTCCTTTCTCCTCAAAGTAATCAAGACAATCTTTTAAAAAGAGAAATCACATCATCTGATTAAGAATTCTACATGGTTTTTTTCCTTCAATAAAACTCAATTCATTTTTTTAAAAAAGAGTATATACTGGGGTATTTATACATAAAATGATCTGATGTTCACTGATGTTCAAAATAATATGGGGTGAGAGAAGAGGTGGTAGAAAGGATAGAACTTGCCATAGGTTGATGGTAGGTTTATTTAACAATTCTGTCTATTTCTGCATGAATGTTTAAAATTTTCCATAATAGAAAAATTTTCCAAAGTAGAAAATTTTAATTTCCACACATGGAATGATAAAGATAGTAAGAATCAAATTTCTTTTTCTTAGAGAAATAGGAAAGAGTGGTGAGCAACCAGTTATCAAGTTTGTGTCATCACCAGCTGAGTAACCCTGGACAAGTCATAAAATGATAACAGTCAACTAGAGGATGAGGGTGAATTAGATTATCTCCTATTCCATTAGCTGAATTCTGGTAGAGAGCCATAAACTTTCAGAATGGAAGATCTGTTTTACTCATTCCCGAAAGACAGCACAAGTGCTTGCACAACACAAACATTCAACACACTCACGCTAAATTCCCTGCTAGTATATTTCCTTAGACAAATACGAGTAATCGTGTAAGCAGTTTAAACTAAGGAGCCTGTTGGGTTTTTTCAGGTTTAACCTTTAATCTTGGAAAGGATACATTTTTGCCCAGGGACCTTTGGATATCCCTCAAATGTAACCAGAAATTAAGCCATTTACTAAACCTACTTATAAAATCCGCCCTGCTCAAATTATATACTGTCATCTAGCAAGGCCTGGAAAGAGTTTTTTATTCTATTTAATCAAAAATCTCAGTATATAGTAAATATAGGTTGATATTTTCCAAATTAGAATATGATTTTTAAAATATGAGGTGGCATGTACCAATGCCATCTCACTGTTCCAGGTGATCAGTTTCAGTTCACAGTTGGTCATGGTGAAGGGACTGGGAGTCAAAGGGAACACATAGACAAGTCTAGTACCTGCTAACGCTAACCGATGGAGTAAATAAAGGGGAGAGTGATCCAACATGGGAAGTGAGATACTCAGCAGACTCATAGAATGGCAGATGTCCTAAATAGCACTCTGGCCTCAGAATCAGCCCTAAAGGCATTCGGAGCTGGCTGAAAAGCTCATGAGAGTATTTCAGGCATGGAAAGCCAAGACACTCTGGCAAAAGATCTCTGCGAGTGAGATCCCAGTGGAAAGAACAGGTCATCAAAGAAGGAGGTACCTTTCTCTGAAGGGAGGAGAGAACCTCCACTTTGACTATGACCTTGTCTAAACAAGATAAGAGTCGGAGAACTCAGAGGGCTTCCATAGCCTTGGAAACTCATGACTGGAGCATAGGGAGATTACTGATGCCATAGACAGGAGTGTCAATTGGTAAAGTCAACAACAGGAGTCACTGTGCACTTACTCCTCATGTAGGATCTCTATCCTTAATGTGCTGTACATTGAGATTTAATGCTATAACGAGTACTCAAACAATATATTTCACTTTGTGTTTCTATGGGGGTGCAAAATGTTGAAATCCTTACTTAATGCATACTAAACTGATCCTCTGTAAAAAAAAAAAAAAAAAAAGAAAGAAATTATCAATTCCCAACTTGACTCTCACTGGGATTAAACATGACAATAGGTCTGCTCTGATTTCATCATCATTTAAAAAAATCATCTATTATTTTTCACTTTATGTTTCTGTGTGGGAGCAAACTGTTGAAATCCATACTTAATGTATACTAAGCTGATCTTCTGTATATTAAGATAATCGAAAATGAATCATGATGTGAATGGAAGGGGAGAGGGAGTGGGAAAGGGGAGGGTTGTGGGTGGGAGGGACGGTATGGGGGGGAAGCCATTGTAATCCATAAGTCGTACTTTGGAAAATTATATGCATTAAATAAAAGTTAAAAAAAAAAAAATATGCTGCACTAAAATGAATCCAAGGGATCTGGTTGTGGAAGCCAAACAGCCAGGCTCAGCTCCTCCACTGCTACAGTCTAAGTGAGGATTTCAAAAGGTTCACAGAAAATTGAATTTAATCCTCCCAAATTCTTTCTATGAAGCCAGCATCACCTTAATTCCTAACCCGGAAAAAGATGCAGCACTGAAAGAGAATTACAGACCAATATCCCTGATGAACATAGATGCAAAAATCCTCAATAAAATTCTCGCCAATAGAATGCAACAACACATCAAAAAGATCATCCACCCAGACCAAGTGGGATTTATCCCTGGTATGCAGGGATGGTTTAATGTGCACAAGACAATCAATGTGATACACCACATTAACAGACTGCAGAAGAAAAACCATATGATTATCTCATTAGATGTAGAGAAAGCATTTGATAAAATACAACACCCGTTCATGATGAAAACTCTAAGCAAACTGGGTTTGGAAGGAACATTCCTCAATACAATCAAAGCAATCTATGAAAAACACACAGCCAACATCCTATTGAATGGGGAAAAGTTGGAAGCATTTCCACTGAGATCTGGAACTAGACAGGGATGCCCACTCTCACCACTGCTATTCAATATAGTTCTGGAGGTTCTAGCCAGAGCTATTAGGCAAGAAAAAGAAATTAAAGGGATACAAATTGGGAAGGAAGAACTCAAACTATCCCTCTTTGCAGATGACATGATTCTGTATTTAGGGGACCCAAAGAACTCTACTAAGAGACTATTGGAGCTCATAGAAGAGTTTGGCAAAGTAGCAGGGTATAAAATCAATGCACAAAAATCAACAGCCTTTGTATACACAGACAATGCCATGGCTGAGGAAGAACTTCTAAGATCAATCCCATTCACAATAGCTACAAAAACAATCAAATACCTTGGAATAAACTTAACCAAAGACGTTAAAGATCTCTACGATGAAAATTACAAAACCTTAAAGAAAGAAATAGAAGAGGATACCAAGAAATGGAAAAATCTTCCATGCTCATGGATTGGAAGAATCAATATCATCAAAATGTCCATTCTCCCAAAAGCAATTTATAGATTCAATGCAATACCAATCAAGATACCGAAGACCTTCTTCTCAGATCTGGAAAAAATGGTGCTGAAATTTATATGGAGGCACAAGAAACCTCGAATAGCTAAAGCAATCTTGTACAACAAAAACAAAGCCAGAGGCATCACAATACCAGATTTCAGGACATACTACAGGGCAGTTGTAATCAAAACAGCATGGTACTGATACAGAAACAGATGGATAGACCAATGAAACAGAATTGAAACACCAGAAATCAACCCAAACATCTACAGCCAACTTATATTTGATCAAGGATCTAAAACTAATTCCTGGAGCAAGGACAGTCTATTCAATAAATGGTGCTGGGAAAATTGGATTTCCACATGCAGAATCATGAAGCAAGACCCCTACCTTACACCTTACACAAAAATCCACTCAACATGGATTAAAGACCTAAATCTACGACCTGACACCATCAAGTTACTAGAGAACATTGGAGAAACCCTTCAAGATATTGGCACAGGCAAAGAATTTCTGGAAAAGACCCGGGAGGCACAGGCAGTCAAAGCCAAAATCAACTATTGGGATTGCATCAAATTGAGAAGTTTCTGTACTGCAAAAGAAACAGTCAGGAGAGTGAAAAGACAACCGACAGAATGGGAAAAAATATTTGCAAACTATGCAACAGACAAAGGGTTAATAACCAGAATCTACAAAGAGATCAAGAAACTCCACAAAAACAAAACCAACAACCCACTTAAGAGATGGGCCAAGGACCTCAATAGACATTTTTCAAAAGAGGAAATCCAAATGGCCAACAGGCACATGAAAAAATGTTCAAGGTCATTAGCAATCAGGGAAATGCAAATCAAAACCACAATGAGGTTTCACCTCACCCCGGTTAGAATGGCTCACATGCAGAAATCTACCAACAACAGATGCTGGCGAGGATGTGGGGAAAAAGGGACGCTAACCCACTGTTGGTGGGAATGCAAACTGGTCAAGCCACTATGGAAGTCAGTCTGGAGATTCCTCAGAAACCTGAAGATAACCTTACCGTTCGACCCAGCCATCCCACTCCTTGGAATTTACCCAAAGGAATTTAAATTGGCAAACAAAAAAGAGGTCTGCACCCTAATGTTTATTGCAGCTCAATTCACAATAGCTAAGACCTGGAACCAACCTAAATGCCCATCAACGATAGACTGGATAAAGAAATTATGGGATATGTACTCTTTAGAATACTATACCGCAGTAAGAAACAACGAAATCCAGTCATTTGCAACAAAATGGAGGAATCTGGAACACATCATGCTGAGTGAAATAAGCCAGTCCCAAAGGGACAAATACCATATGTTCTCCCTGATCGGTGACGACTGACTGAACACCAAGAGGGAAACCTGTTGGAGTGAGGTGGACACTATGGGAAATGGTGGCTTGATCAGCATAGCCCTGACTGTTAATGAACAACTAAATACATTATCCCTCTTAGTAGTTTTTTTATCTGTTCTACTTAATATGACTGGTTTAGATCTGTAATTGATGCACAGTTATTCTTAAGTGTTGAAAATTAACTGAAATGTGATCCCTGTTGAACATGGTGGTGGGAATGGGAGAGGGAAGAGATGTATAATTTGGGACATGCTCAGGCTGACTTGCCCCAAGTGGTGGAGTTGGAAGCATACCAGGGGATTCCAATTCAATCCCATCGAGGTGGCATGTACCAATGCCATCTCACTGTTCCAGGTGATCAGTTTCAGTTCACAGTTGGTCATGGTGAAGGGACTGGGAGTCAAAGGGAGCACATAGACAAGTCTAGTACCTGCTAACGCTAACTGATGGAGTAAATAAAGGGGAGAGTGATCCAACATGGGAAGTGAGATACTCAGCAGACTCATAGAATGGCAGATGTCCTAAATAGCACTCTGGCCTCAGAATCAGCCCTAAAGGCATTCGGAGCTGGCTGAAAAGCCCATGAGAGTATTTCAGGCATGGAAAGCCAAGACACTCTGGCAAAAGATCTCTGTGAGTGAGATCCCAGTGGAAAGAACAGGTCATCAAAGAAGGAGGTACCTTTCTCTGAAGGGAGGAGAGAACCTCCACTTTGACTATGACCTTGTCTAAACAAGATAAGAGTCGGAGAACTCAGAGGGCTTCCATAGCCTTGGAAACTCATGACTGGAGCATAGGGAGATTACTGATGCCATAGACAGGAGTGTCAATTGGTAAAGTCAACAACAGGAGTCACTGTGCACTTACTCCTCATGTAGGATCTCTATCCTTAATGTGCTGTGTATTGAGATTTAATGCTATAACGAGTACTCAAACAATATATTTCACTTTGTGTTTCTATGGGGGTGCAAACTGTTGAAATCCTTACTTAATGCATACTAAACTGAACCTCTGTTAAAAAAAAAAAAAAAAGAAATTATCAATTCCCAACTTGACTCTCACTGGGATTAAACATGACAATAGGTCTGCTCTGATTTCATCATCATTTTAAAAAATCATCTATTATTTTTCACTTTATGTTTCTGTGTGGGAGCAAACTGTTGAAATCCATACTTAATGTATACTAAGCTGATCTTCTGTATATTAAGATAATCGAAAATGAATCTTGATGTGAATGGAAGGGGAGAGGGAGTGGGAAAGGGGAGGGTTGTGGGTGGGAGGGACGGTATGGGGGGGAAGCCATTGTAATCCATAAGTCGTACTTTGGAAATTTATATGCATTAAATAAAAGTTAAAAAAAATTGAATTTAAAAATAAATTTATTTTGGAAAAACAAAATAAAAGTAAGAAATTAGAAATCCATGCATGGTTTTCTTCAAAATAATTATTTCTCATGAACATTTCAAAGAACTCTCATATTCACAAATTTCAAAATTTTTGCACCAAAATGAACATTACCTTTTAATTCTATTTCCATAAATTTTTTGAAGTCCATTTGCAGAAAAAACAAACAGCTGTTGTTTTTCTGTTCAATACAGTGGTTTCATATTTTTAATTTTTAAAATGTTTTGGCTATTTTTTTTTTAGTTTGAAAACCATTTGTGGGGTCAGTGTTGTGGCTTAGTGGGTAAAGCCGCCACCTGCAGTGCCAGCATCCCATAGGGGCAGCAGTTCAAGTCCCAGCTGCTTCACTTCCAATCCAGCTCCCTGCTATGGCCTGGGAAAGCAGTGGAAGGTGGCCCAAGTCCTTGGGCCCCTGCACCCACAAGAGAGACCTGGAGGAAGCTCCTGAGTTTGGATCAGCCCAACTCCAGCCATTGTAGCCATTTGGGGAGTGAACCAGCAGATGGAAGACTTGTCTCCTCCTCCCCCTCCCCCTCCCCCCTCCCCCTCCCCCTCCTCTTCTTCTTCTTCTTCTTCTTCTTCTTCTTCTTCTCTCTCTCTCTCTCTCTCTCTCTCTCTCTCCTTCTGCCTCTCTGTAACTCTGCCTTTCAAATAAATAAATAAATATTTTAGAAAAAGAAGGAAAATCATTTGTTTAAAAGAGAATAACCTCATGGCACCTGAGGGCATCACTATTATCCATCTCCCCACCCAGAAACTGTACAGAAGCACCAGTTAATGGAGCAACAAACTAACTAGCATGTCAGAAAATAGAGCATCGGTCCGCTGGCGCTGCAGCTCAATAGGCTAATCCTCTGCCTGCGGCGCTGGCACCCCAGGTTCTGGTCCCAGTCGGGACACCGGATTCTGTCCCGGTTGCCCCTCTTCCATTCCAGCTCTCTGCTTTGGCTCGGGAGTGCAGTGGAGGATGGCCCAAGTCCTTGGGCCCTGCACCCCATGGGAGACCAGGAGAAGCACCTGGCTCCTGGCTACGGATCAGTGCAGCGCACCAGCCACAGCAGCCATTGAGGGGTGAACCAACGGAAAAAGGAAAACCTTTCTCTCTGTCTCTCTCTCTCTCACTGTCCACTCTGCCTGTCAAAAAAAAAAAAAAAAATAGAGCATTGGTTGAAAATACTTTACATACAATACAATTCATGTTTTGATCATAAAAAGCCCACTCATGCTTATCTTTCTGCATAGATGTCACTATTGATCCTGGGTCATTGCTGATACTCTCCTGTCGTCTAATTCACACTAATTTGTAAATAATGATCACAGTGCCCCAAATAACATAGAACCTGGAAAGGTCCCTGTCACAATCCAAACTCTGTGAAGGAGTAAATCTACAGTTAAAAAAAATAAAAAAATTAAAAAAACAGCGTAGAATACTTTCTCTTGAGTACTGAAAGCCACCCCTCTTTTGCCAGGAAATATTTCCCCAAAAGACTATGGAAATTGAAATCTGTAAAATTTCATTTTATCTTATTCAAATAGGCCCTCTAACTCTAAAGAGCTAACTTTAAACATTAAGATGCTTCTTTTAAAAAAAAACTACTTTTTTATGTATGAAAAGAAGGCCAATAGCTTCTCACTAGAGAGAGAAAATGTCAGCACACTAAAGCAGAAAATGAAAGAGGATCCTGAAATTGAGAAGAGACGACAGTGAAATATGAAAGAAGGTAGAGGAGGGCTAAGAAATCAGATCAGCTGCATCTTAATTACCAAGATTCCAAGCAGATCTACACATTTCTTGCTGAACTCATCCACATGGGACTTTATCTCTATTCTGCTTATTCTAACTCGATTTGGTATTATTGTCAGAAGATATCAGTCTCATCTGATAAACCACATTTTAACTAAGTCATTATACACTTTAGAAGAAGATTTGCTATCCTGTTTCAGCCATATTTAAATAAGTGTCAGAAATATTTAATACACTATAAATATTTCGGGCAAAATCTAAGTAAAAAAAACTCTTACGCAGTCAGGAAGAGCATGCTATCACTGAGCCAAGCTGTGCGTGTGTCAAGTACCTTGATAGAGCAATAATGGCCTATTAATCAGAGCACAGGTTAAATGGCCTCACCACCTGCTCTCCATCAGCATTAATATTCTGATCAACTGTTTAAAGAGACAAGCAATGTCACTACCATCCAACACCAACTCAGGCCTTTAGAATGAAAGACCTTGGGTCAGTTATCTATTTCTGTACAATATTAAGCATCACAAAGTTTAGCAACTTGACACTTGAATCTAAATACAAGTACTAAAATAAATCACCGACTCCTAGAATTAAAATACTTAGTTCTGGTTTTTACAAAGTGTTCCTGGAATATTTTCTCTGATTCCTCAGTACATATGTCATAGCAGAAATTATGCTGCGCTGCAATTGACTGATAACTCAGTGATTGAGTGCTCACTGTGGACAATGTCTGGGTCCTTGAAATAGCACCTCAGAAACAGCACCTCAGCATCATACTGCTTGGGGTACAATGCACTGGGTTCTAGTTCAGATCTGACACTGAGCCTGAAATTAGTTTGACAGCCTTTAGTCTCACCTGTTAAATGCATTAGTTGGACTAGGTCCTTGTACTCAAAGAGTACAGATATTTATACTTATGTCACTGTTGGTTTTGTATCAAAAGAAGTAAATAAAAGTGCTCATTATTCAAACATCTAAACTGCACAGCATAAAGGTTATTGGTTTCTGCCTTACTATGCACATGTAAGTCAGCTACACCCAATTTTAATCTTCAGAGTTTCAGTTGAGGTAATATTTGAGTCCTTAGGAGGGTATATGGAAGGGCCTCACACTTACACACAGTATTAATAACATTTAAGAACTATCTTTTATAAATTGAGAGGTTATAATTGAGCAAATGAAAAAGTTATAATTGGGAAAAGCTAATCCATGTCTTTAGCTAAGAATCTAAGTGCACAATGTCTCTTCAGTGTATAAATTATTCTAGTTGGGTATTTGCTCTGCTACTAAGTCATAAAAGGTCAAATGAGATTAAATATTCAAAAAAAGAATATAGATTTACTCACTTAAACCTCTTTGATGTTTTAATTATTATTTATACTTATTAAGCATTATATAATTACTGGAACCAGATTTCAAAATCAAGGACCATGATCTAAAATCCAGAATTTTTGAATCTGCTTAAAATTATAAAACTCCAAAAGAGGAAGAAACTCAAGTCAAATTTCCTCACTTCAGAGGTGTGTTTTATACACACACACATACACACACACACACACATAATCCAAGGAATTAACTGACTTTTCCAATGTCTTATAGCTAGCAAGTAACAGTAAGGATGTGACCTCAGAAATTTCTAGCTTTGAGCCTGCGACTCATTCCACTACTAAACAGACATGGGTGTCAGCACCAGTGCTGTGACGTAGCAGGTTAAGCCACTGCCTGCAACTCAGCATTCCATGTGGGTACTGGTTCAAGTCTAGGCTTCCCCACTTCCAATCCAGCTTCCTGCTAATGTGTCTGGGAAAGCAGTGCAAGATGACTCAAGTGTTTAGGCCCCTGAACCCACATGGGAGACCTGGAACAAGTTACTGGCTCCTAGCTCTGGCCTGGCCCAGCTGTTGTGACCATCTGGGAAGTGAACCAGTAGATGGAAGATTCTCTCTCTCTCTCTCTCTCTCTCTCTCTCAACTCTGTCTTTCAAATAAATAAATAAATATTTAAATATATATAGATATAAATACTAACTTCTTTTTCTTTCTAAATTCCTAGACTCCTTGGAAATGGCTAAAATCCAGATGGCTCTCTGTATTACTGCTCTTCTATTTTCTGGGTGATACTGAGAAGAATATTCAATCTGTCATAGTTCTTGTTGTGTGTTACAGAAAGACTCTGGCTAGTATAAGAAGGAAGAGTATTTTTAAAAGACTTCTGGTGGTTTCCAGAATCACCAGTAAACATAAAATGCAGGCTAGGAATTTGAACACTAGGCAGCAGCTAGGACCAAAACAATTAGATCACAGACCCGCATAGTAGCTTCCACCCCTGAAGCACTGCACTCTAGACCAAGCCCCAGCAGCAAGGCAGAGTGAGGAACTAGCATGTGACCTTTTCAATTTATACCAGGGAAGGCAGGCTCTGCTACAGGCTTCTCCAGTCCATGAAGTGGTCCAGATTCTGCAAAGCCAGCCAACAAGCCTGAGAACAGACAAACAGATATTGTCCACTATGAGCCACATATATAAGAAATTTAAAAAACTGTATCCATGTCTACATAAATTAAGTCACTTAAAATAGTGGCAACATGATCACCATACAAAATCCAAACTGATATCAAGAATTATCAATAATAATGTGAAAACCAATATAACATGATTTATGCAAGAGTACTTCAAATAGTTCATGAAAAAATGGATTTAAAAAATAAGCTTATTTTGGTTTTTTAGTTTATTTTGGTATAAAAATATTTGGAAAGTAACGCATAGTTTCCTTATAATGTATATTTCCCATGAACTTTTTGAAGACCCTTCATAGTATATCAAAGAAGAAATAAATAAAAATGTTTATGTCACTCTCTTTAGCTGACATTGAGTGATTTTTTAGACTATGCTTACCTACAGCTTCTAAATATTTCTGCAATCGATAATCCTTTATCTATGTGATAAAATTTTACCAAAATAATAATGGGATGAGGACCTTTCCAGTTCTACTGATGACTTTATATTATGCCAGAATGTTAATATATAATATTATGTCTTCTAAAATCACATACAGCTTTCCATGATGTTCAAGAAAAAGCACCCTTTTTAATGCTAATTTTATTTATGCAGTTGTTTTATAAATGTAAAGATTTCCATTTGCACAGATAATATCTTTAAAGAGTGAAATCTTTGAGATTATTTTTTAAAAGGAGACAGAGCAGTTCTGATACAGAAAGCGTCTAACATCTCAAAATGTTTTTTATTGTCCTGTTTACCGATTCATGTTTCCGTTCCCAGTGAGCTTGCTTGCTGTCAATTGCAGTTGCCTATAGCTTTCTGCCACTCTTGCTCCTGGAGGCTTCTTCCCCCAAATACCCAAGCCCTCTAACCCTTAATTTTGCTAGTTGATTCTGTGCCTAGTCACTACTTATAACTGGAGGTACTTTCAGATTCAGACGGATGGTGTGGCCCATGGTCCTGAGATCTGTGATCCCATTGAGTTTTACCACATATGACCTTAAACTGCAAACATGTTGGAGGGTATGCACATAGACAAAGAAATTCTATAAAGATGAAACGTGTGCACAAATACAAATGTTGTGCTGTAGAGTCTGCACTTAAGAGAGGGAAACATTTGGTACAGCTAAGAATGGCTTCACATCAGCACAGCTCTAGCCAATGCCACCATTTGGGGAGTGAACCAGCGGACAGAAGACCTTTCTCTCTGTCTCTCCCTCTGACTGTCTATAACTCTAACTCTCAAAAAAATAATTATTATCTTTTAAAAAAGAAATGGGGGAAAAAAACTAAAAGACATGTATAAGTAATAACCAAAGCTGCCAATGCTATCAAGTGCCAGACTCATGCCTCAAATCAAGCATGTAAGCATAAATAGAATATACCTACTGTTTCAGATACCCTGACCATTACAGTAACTATAACATAGTCTCTGCATCTAGAGAATTCTTAGTCTGATAGAATAGCATACATGAAAAAAATAATAATTTGGCAGACATGTAACAAAAGACCTCCCAGCTTGGATCTGAGGAGGAAGGCACCCGTCCCAGCAAACTAAGTAAGAGCGGCCTCCATGGGCCCACAGCACTGCTGATACAGTGGGAGGAGAGTTTAGTGAACCACACCTTTTAGAGTCCCACCTGGATCTCCCAGAGGAGGTGGGAGTGAGCAGTGTGTCTTTCTCCCTCTCCTCCTCCCTGCTACAATAGAGACCTGCAGCCAGCAGTGGACATAGGCAGATAACAGCCACCCCAGCTCCTGTGCACACAACCAGCAATTACGGGGGTCACCCTCCACCCAGTCAGCAAGGGCAACCACAGCAATTCAGGATAAACTGAGGGAGAAGGCCTCCACCGTGCCAGTTATGTCCACTTAGCAATGGGAGGGGAGGGAGAGCCACCTCTATGGAAAGAAGTACCACTTGTGGGATTCCCCTACGCACCCAGTATAATCCTGAAGCACATGGAGCTGCGATGGGCAGATACTTTGCATGCATGCAAACCATGGATCTAACCAGAAAGAAAAACCCACATTCCCCACTGATACTGAATCTGGTTGGGAAGACCAGACTCCATCCAGTGGACTGGAACACACATAGACAGTGGCTCTGGGAACTCTTTATTTCCCCTACAGACAGGATTGGCTAGTGGGGTGGAGTGGCCCCACTGGCACTCCATGACCCTGAGAGCCCTGGGAGCTAAGATTGAGAAAACACTGTGACTACATAAGAGGAAGCAGAGGAGCTAGGTTCTAGGCAACCACAGAGCACTTTTCCACACTCTCAGACCTCCTCAGTAGCCTAGAGCAGCTTACAGCAGAGGGAACCATGCTCACAGGAAAGACTCCACAGATCATTTGTATGGTTCAAAAGCATGTGCAGATGAGAGCTGAGCACACTGGGGACTAACATCTGGGCATTCCTCAGCTGGGAGGAGAAGGGTGGTCACACCAACAGAAGTGACCCTTCCTCTCCATCCAGTTAACCAGAGGAGAGCTACCATGCCCAACCTTGGTGTTACCCTAGATACACACCCCATCCTGAAGTACTGAACAGAGCCCCTGGCCACACTCAGCACACATCTCTTGGTAGTCTGAAATACCAAGAGGAAATTCGCTTTCACTGAATACTGAAAGTGTAGATGTCCCACTAAGCCACAGAGGCACAGATCAAAGATAAAAGCCATCAGACCAAAACAAAAATCAAGAAACAAGAATAAGGAAGACACTATGAGCCCCCCAAAGGAACACTATGACATTTCAATATTAGAATGTGAATATGAAAGGATTGAGGAAATGCTAGAAATGGAATTCAAAAAATTAATCATTGGATTATTCAAAAGCAATAAGAAGCAAATTCATGAACTAAAGAAAACTTTAAATGATATGAATGAAAAATTTTCCCATGAAATTTAACTTAAAGAGAAATCAAATGAAATACTAGAAATGAAGAATTCAATTGATCAAATAAAAAATGCAGTGAAAAGTCTTAACAACAGAGTTGGTGAGGCACAAGAAAGAATATCCACAGTAGAAGAGAAATCTCTGGAAATTTTACAGTCAGACCAAAAAGAAGAAATTAGAAAACTTAAGAACAGTATTGTAAATACATGAGATATTATCAAAAGACCCTATATATGAGTCCTAGAAGTGCCTGAGGTGTAGGAAGAGAGAAGGGAATAGAAAGCCTACTTGGTGAAATAATTACAAAAAACCTCTCTAACTTGGAGAAAGAAAGGATTGTCCAAGTGAAGGAAGCACACAGAACTCCTGACAGATATTACCAAAAAGATCTTCACCATGACACACAGTAATCAAATTTTCCACAGTAAACCATAAAGAAAAGATTCAAAAATCTGCATGAGAGAAATACCAGATAACTTTCAGGGGATCTCCAATTAAACTCACAGCTGACTTCTCATCAGAAACCCTACAGGCTAGAAGACAATGGCAAGATATAGTCCAAATCTTAAGAAAAAATGTCAACCCAGAATACTGTACCCTACAAAGCTCTCATTTATAAATCAGATGAAATAAAAACTTCCCATAACAAATGGAAATTGAAAGAATTTGTCACCACTTGTCCAGCCTTACAAAAGATGCTTAAGGATGTGCTACACACAGAAACACAGGAAGAAAGCCATCATCATGAAAGAATGTGAAAAAAAAAAGTCACCCTCCCAGTAAAAGCACAAAAGAAATTCAAAGCAAATTATAGGAACACTCTCTGAAAAACAGCAGGGCCAAGTAGTTATTTATCAACAGTTACACTAAATGTAAATGGCCTCACCTCTCCAGTTAAAAGAAACAGACCAGCCAAATGGATTACAAACAAGATCCAGCTAAATGCTGCCTACAAGAAACACATCTCACCAACAAAGATACACACACACTGAAAGGGAAAGAATGGAAAAAGGTATTCCATGCTAGAAGAAACCAAAAAAGAACTGGTGTAGAAATCCTAATGGCAGACAAAATAGATTTTAAAACACAAACTGTTTAAAAAAAAGATGAAGAAGGATAATATATGATTAAGGGATCAATACAACAGGAAGACATTACAATAATAAATGTATATGCAACCAAATACAGGGTGCCAGGTTATCTAAAAGAACTATTAATGGATCTAACAGGAGATATAGACTCCAATTCAATAGTAATGACAGACTTCAACACCCCACTTTCATCACTGTATAGATCAACCAGACAGAAAATCAACAAACAACAGAGATAATAAAAACAATAGCCAATTGGACCTAACTTATATCTACAGAACATTTCACCCCACAGTGGCAGAATACACATTTTTCTCAACAGTGTATGGAACTTTCTCTAAGATAGACCATATACTAGGCCATAAAGCAAGTTTCAAAATTCAAAAAAATCAAAATCATACCGAAAGTAAACAGTAAAACCAAACAAGAGGAAATGAGAAAACTAAAAAACACTGTTGGGAACCTACAGGATACTATTAAAGAAACCCAACATATGGGTTCTAGGAATTCCTGGAGGCATGGAGAGAGAGAAAGGATTAAAAGACTTTTATAGCAAAATAATAGCAGAAAATTTCCCAGGTTTGGAAAAAGAAAGAGACATCCAAGTACAGGAAGCACACAGAACTCCCAATAGACAAGACCAGAAAAGATCCTTGCCAAGCACGTTGTAATCAAACTCACCAGAGTGAAACATAAAAAGAAGATTCTAAAGCGTGCAAGAGAGAAACACCAGATTATTTTCAGAGGATCTCTAATTAGACTCACAGCTGACTTCTCATCAGAAACCCTACAGGCTAGGAGAGAATGGAGAGATATACTCCAAGTCTTAAGAGAAAAAAAACTGTCATTCCAGAATATTATGCACTGCAAAGCTCGCATTTGTGAATGAAGTTGAAATAAAGACCTTTCATAGCAAACAGAAATTGAAAGAATTTGCCACCACCCATACAGCCCTGCAAAATATACATAAGGATGTGTTGTACACAGAAACACAGACACATGATCATACTAAAAAATAAGCTAAAGGAAGAAAATCTATCAGTAAAAGATCAAAGGAAGTTTAAAGAATAAATTAGGAATATTTTTGGAAAAATGGCAGGGAAAAGTCATTACTTATCAATAGTCACATTGAATGTAAATGGCCTCAACTACCCAGTTAAAGACACAGACTAGCTGAATGGATTTAAAAACAAAACCCATCTATTTTCTGCCTACAAGAAACACATCTAACAAGATGCAGGCAGACTGAAAGTGAAAAGATAGATATTTTATGCCAACAGAAACCAAAAAAGAGCTGGTGTAGCCACCATAATACAGGCCAAAATAGACTTCAACAAAAAACTGTTAAAAGAGACAAAAAAGGCACTATATAATAATTAGGGGATTATTATATATATATATATATATATATATATATATATATATATATAAAGGGATCAACTCAACAGGAAGATGTCACTAATATCAATGTATATGCACCTAATTACAGGGTACCTGGCTATTTAAAAGAAATATTAAATGATTTAAAGAGAGACTTGGACTCCAATGCAATAGTATTGGGGAACTTCAATACTCCACTTTCAGCAATGGAGAGATCAACCAGACAGAAAATCCAAAAGCAAACAGCAGATTTAATCGACACTACAGGCCAAATGGACCTAACAGATATCTACAGTACCTTTCATCCTACAGTTGCAGATTACACATTCTTCTCACCTAGGATTGACCACATACTAGGCCATAAAGCAAGACTCAGCAAATTCAAAAAAAACCAAGATGGAAATTGAATCAGTAATAAAGGCCCTCCCAGCAAAAAAAAAGCCCTGGACCAGATGACTTCACTGATGAATTCTACCAGACATTTAAAAAACAAGTAACTTCAATTTTTCTCAAACTATTCAAAACAATTGAAAGAGAGAGAATCCTCCCAAATTCCTTCTACAAAACCAACATCACCTTAATTCCTAAACGGGAAAAATATGCAACAGAGAAGAACTACAGACCACTTTCTCTGATGAACATAGAAGCAAAAATCCTCAACAAAATTCTAGCCATTAGAATTCAACAACACATCAGAAAGATCACCCATCCAGACCAAGAGGGATTAATTCATGGTATGCAGGGATTCTTCAATGTTCACAAATCAAACAATGCGATACACCATATTAACAAACTGCAGAAGAAAAACCATATGATTATTCAATAGATGCAGAGAAAGCCTTTGATCAAATACAACACCCTTTCATGATGAAAACTCTAAACAAATTGGGTATAGAAGAAACATTTCCTCAACATAATCAAGGCAATTTATGACAAACCCATGGCCATCATCCTATTGAATGGGGAAATGATGGAAGCATTCCCATTGAGATCCAGTACCTGACAGGGATGTCCATTATCACCATTGCTATTCAATAGAGTCCTGGAGGTTTTGGCCAGAGCCATTAGGCAAGAAGGGGAAATCAAAGGGATACAAATTGGGAAGGAAGAAGTCAAACTACCCCTCTTTGAAGATAACATGATTCTTTATATAGGGGATCCAAAGAACTCTACTAAGAGACTATTGGAACTCATAGAAGAGTTGGCAAAGTAGCAGGATATAAAAATCTATACAAAAAAAATCAACAGCCTTGTATACACAGACAATGCCATGGCTGAGAAAGAAATTCTAAGATCAATCCCATTCACAATAGCTATAAAAATAATCAAATACCTTGGAATCAACTTAACCAAGGATGTCAAAGATCTCTATGATGAGTTATAAAATATTAAAGAAAGAAAGAAAAGATCAAAAAAATGGAAAAATCTTCCATGCTCATGGATTAGAAGAATCAATATCAAAATGTTCATTCTCCCAAAAGCAATTTACAGATTCAATGCAATACCAATCAAAATACCAATGACATTCTTTTCAGATCTGAAAAAAAGGATGCTGAAATTCATATGGAGACACAGGAGACCTCGAATAGCTAAAGCAATCTTATACAACAAAAAAAAGTAATAGGCATCACAATATCATATTTCATGACATACTACAGGGCAGTCATAATCAAAACAGCCTGGTACTTGTACAAAAACAGATGGATAGACCAATGGAACAGAATAGAAACACCAGAAATAAATCCAAACACCTACAGCCAACTTATATTTAATCCAGGAGCTAAAATCAATTCCTGGGGCAAGGACAGTCTATTCAATAAATGGTGCTGGGAAAACTGGATTTCCACATGCAGAAGTATGAAGCAAGACCCCTACCTTACACCTCACACAAAAATCCACTCAACATGGATTAAAGATCTAGATCTATAACCTGACACCATCAAATTATTAGATAACATCGAAGAAAGCCTGCAAAATATTGGCACAAGCAAAGACTTCTTGGAAAAGACCCCAGAGGCACAGGCAGCCAAAAAAAATTAATAACTGAGATTACATCAAATTGAGAAGTTTCTGGACTGCAAAAGAAACAGTCAGGAAAGTGAAGAGGCAACTGCCATATGAGAGAAATTATTTGCAAATTATGCAACTGATAAAGGAGTAATAATCAGAATATATAAAGAGATCAAGAAATTCAACAACAACAAAACAAAAAACACTTTAAGAGATGAGCCAAGGACCTTAATAGACATTTTTCAAAACAGGAAATCCAAATAGCCAATAGACACATGAAAAAATGTTCAGGATTGCTAGCCATCAGGGAAATTCAAATCAAAACCACAATGAGGGCCGGCGCCGTGGCTCAGTAGGCTAATCCTCCGCCTTGCGGCACCGGCACACCGGGTTCTAGTCCCGGTCGGGGCACCGCATTCTGTCCCAATTGCCCCTCTTCCAGATCAGCTCTCTGCTGTGGCCAGGGAGTGCAGTGGAGGATGGCTCAAGTGCTTGGGCCCTGCACCCCATGGGAGACCGGGAGAAGCACCCAACTCCTGCCTTCGGATCAGCGCGGTGCGCAGGCAGCAGCGCGCCTGCCACGGTGGCCATTGGAGGGTGAACCAATGGCAAAGGAAGACCTTCTCTCTCTCTCTCTCTCTCTCTCACTGTCCACTCTGCCTGTCAAAAAAAAAAAAAAAAAAAAAAAAAAAAACCACAATGAGGTTCCCCTGACCCCGGTTAGAAGGCCTTTCATACAGAAATTAACAAACAACAAATGCTGGCGAGAATGTGGGGGAAAAAAGTACACTAATCCACTGTTGGTGGGAATGCTAACTGTAACGCCTCTATGGAAATCAATTTGGAGATTCCTCAGAAACCTGAATATAGCCCTACCATATGACCCAGCCATCCCACTCCTTGGAATTTACCTAAGGGAAATTAAATTGGCAAATAAAATAGCTATCAGCACCTCCATGTTTATTGCAGCTCAATTCACAATTGCTAAGACATGGAATCAACCTAAATGCCGATCAACAGTAGACTAGATAAAGAAATTATGGGATATGTACACCATGAAATACTACACAGTGGTAAAAAAAAAATGAAATCCTGTCTTTCAAACAAAATGGAGGAATCTGGAAAACATCATGCTGAGTGAAATAAGACAATCCCAAAGGGACAAATATCATATATTCTCCCTGATCGGTATTTTGTATATAAAATGATTTAAAAATTAATCAATGAAAAATGGAATGGGAGAAGAAGTAGGATGTGGGATGGGAGTGGGAGTGGGAGGGCAGGAATGGGGGTAAGAAACACTATATTCCCAAAAGCTGCAAATATGAAATTTTCATTGATTAAATAAAAACCTTAAAAAATCATACTATGCACCTTTTCTGACCACAATCAATTGAAGCTCAAAAGCAACAAATCAAGAATCTCAAGAATATATGCAAATACATGGAGTTTGAACAATATGGTCCTAAACAGTGGGTCATAGAAGAAATCAAAAAAGAAATTAAAAAATCTCTGAAAACAAATGAAGATGACAATATCTCATACCAAAACTAATGGGATATAGTGAAAGCAGTGTTAACAGGGAAGTTTATAGCAATTAGCACCTACATCAAGAAACTGGAAGGAAAGTCACTAAATAAATGAGCTGTCAATGCATCTCAAGGACTTATAAAAAAAACAACAAACCAAACTCCAAATTAGTAGGAGGAAAGAAATAATTAAAATTAAGGAAGAAATAAACAAAACTGACAAAAAATACAAAAGCTCAATGAAATGAAGAACTTATTTTTGAAAAAATAAGCAAAGTAGACACACGATTGTCCCAACTGACAAAAAAAAAAAAAAAAAAAACCACAGAAATAAAAAGAATCATCAGGAATTACTACAAAGAACTATAAGCAAACAAATCAGGAAACCTAGAAGAAATGGGTAGATTCCTAGACACATACAACCTACCTAAATTGCATCATGAAGACACAGAACACCTAAACAGACCAATAACCAAGATGGAGATTAAATTAACAAAGACCCTTCCAACAAAGAAAAGCACAGGTCCTGACAGCTTCACTACTGAATTCCTTCAGACATTTGAAGAACAACTACTCCCAATGCTTCTCAAGCTATTCAAAACAATCTAAAAGGAGGGAATCCTCCGAACCTCCTTTTATGAAACCTGCATCACCTTAATACCTAAGCCAGAAAAAGACATGACAGAGAACTACAGACCAACATCCCTGATGAACACAGACGCAAAACTCCTCAACAAAATACTAACTAATAGAATGCAACAACACATCAAAGAGATCATTCACCCCAAGCCAGTGGAATTTACCCTGATATGCAGGTATGGTTCAACATCCTAAAATCAATAAATGTGATAAATTACATTAACAAACTGAAGAACAAAAACCACATAATTATCTCAATAGACAAGAGAATGCTTTTTTTTATTTTTTGACAGTCAGAGTGGACAGTGAGAGAGAGAGAGAGAAAGGTCTTCCTTTTTTCCATTGGTTCACCCCACAATGGCCGCTGCGGCTGGCGCACTGCAGCCGGCGCACCACACTGATCCGAAGCCAGGAGCCAGGTGCCTCTCCTGGTCTCCCATGCAGGTGCAGGGCCCAAGGACTTCGGCCATCCTCCACTGCACTCCCAGGCCATAGCAGAGAGCTGGCCTGGAAGATGAGTGACCAGGACAGAATCCGGCACCCCGACTGGGACTAGAACCCAGTGTGCCGGCACCTCAGGCGGAGGATTAGCCTATTGAGACCCGGCGCCGGCCTGAGAATACTTTTGACAAAATTCAACATTTTATGATTAAAACCTTAAGCAAACGTGGTATAGAAGGAACAATCCTCAACATAACCAAAGCAATTTATAATAAACCCACAACCAGCATCCTACTGAATGGGGAAAAATTGAAGGCGTTCCCATTAAGATCTACAGCAAGATGACGATGCCCACTCTCACCATTGCTATTTATTTATTTTTTTGACAAGCAGAGTGGACAGTGAGAGAGAGAGACAGAGAGAAAGGTCTTCCTTTTGCCGTTGGTTCACCCTCCAATGGCCACCGCAGCCGGTGCACCACGCTGATCCGAAGGCAGGAGCCAGGTGCTTGTCCTGGTCTCCCATGGGGTGCAGGGCCCAAGCACTTAGGCCATCCTCCCCTGCACTCCTGGGCCACAGCAGAGAGCTGGCCTGGAAGAGGGGCAACTGGGACAGAATCCGGACTCCCCGACCGGGACTAGAACCCGGTGTGCTGGCACCACAGGCAGAAGATTAGCCTACTGAGCCCTGGTGCCGGCTAACCATTGCTCTTTAATATAGTCCTGGAAGTTTTATCCAGAGCCTTTAGACAAGAAAAAAGAAATTGAAGTAATACAAGCAGGGAAGGAAGAAATCAAACTATCCCTATTTGCTGATGACATGATACTATATATAGTAAACCTGAAACACTCCACAAAAAAGACTATTGGAACTTATAAGAGAGTTTGATAAAGTAACAGGATATAAAATCAACACACAAAACAATTGTATACACAGACAATGCCATTGCTGATAAAGACCTTCTAAGATCAATCCCATTCATAGTAGCTACAAAAAAATTTAAATACCTTGGAATAAACTTAACCAAGGACATCAAAGATCTCTACAATGAAAATTTAAAAACATTAAAGAAAAAATAGAAGAAGACATAAAAATGTGGAAAAATCTTTCATGTTCATGGATTGGAAGAATCAACATCTTCAAAATATCCATACTACAGAAAGCAATTTATAGATTCAATATTATCTCAATCAAAATACCAACAACAATTTTCTCAGATATAGAAAAAAATGATGATGCTGAAATCATAAGGAAACATAAAAGCCCATGAATAGCTAAAGCAATCTTAAACAATAAAAACAAAGCTGAAGGCAATTCCAGACTTCAAGGCATACTACAGGGCAGTTATAATCAAAACAGCCTGGTATCGGCACAAAAACAGATGTATAGACCAACGGAACAGAATAGAATCCTCAGAAATTAATCCAAGCATCTACAACCAACTTATCTTTGACAAACGAGCAAAAATCAAGTCTCTTCAAAAAATAGTGCTGGGAAAACTGGATCTCTGCATGCAGAAGGATTAAACAAGACCCCTACCTTACAATTACACAGAAATCTACTCAAAATGTATTTGAGACCTAAATCAATGATGTGATACCACTGAATTACTAGAGAACATTGGGTAAATCCTAGAACACATTGGCATAGAGAAAGACTTCTTATAAAAGATCCCAGAAGCACAGGCAATCAAAGCCAAAATTAACAAGTGGGATTACATCAAGAGAAACTTCTGCACTGCAAAAGAAACACTCAACAAAAGAAAGAAGCAACCTACAGAAAGGGAGACAATATTTGCAAACTATTAAACTAACAAAGGAATAACTTTCAGAATCTATAAAGAGCTCAAGTAACTAAATAACCACAAAACAAACAACCTAGTCAGAAATGGGCAAAGGACCTAAAAAGACATTTTTCCAGAGAGGAAATTCAAATGGCCAGTAGACACATGAAAAAATGCTCAGGATTGCTAGCCATCAGGGAAATGTGAATCAAAATCACAATGAGGTTTCACCTCACCCTGGTTAGAATGGCCCTCATACAGAAATCAACTACAAATGTTGGCTAGGATGTAGGGAGAAGGTTACCTTAACCCACTGTTGGTGGGAATGTAAACTGTTACAACCACTGTGGAAGACAACATGGAAATATATCAGAAACCTGAATATATACCTACCATATGATCCAGCCATACCTCTACTGGGAATTTACTCAAAAGAAATGAAATTAGCATACAAAAGAATAATCTCTATCCCCGTGTTCATCTCAGCTCAATTTGCAATAGCTAGTATATGGAATCAATTCATATGTCCCTCAACTGAGGACTGGATAAAGAAATTATGGTATATATATACATATATATGTATATATATATACTATGAAATACTACATATCTATTAAAAATGAAATCCCTTCATTTTCAAGAAAATGGATACAACTAGAAACCATTATACTTAGTAAAATAAGCCAGTCACAAAAGACAAATACTATATGGTCTCTCTGATCTGTGGTAACTAATAGAATACCTAAAATATAATCTATAGGAGCTAAACTGACACTTTGAGATGTGCTGATTTTGAACAGCCTTTGCCTTCTCTGTTGAGGAACAATATTTTATTTTCTAGTTTGTCTATTTGGTTTTGTTTCTTTTTACTTCTTACTAATCAATGAGCTCTATTCTTAATATAGGGTTAATTTTTGAGTATAAAACTAACTGAAAAATTTATCTCTATAAAAAATTAGAATAAGAGAGGAAGAGGGAGGAGGAAGAAGAGTGGGAGTACAAGTGGGAGGGAGGTGGGGAGGAAGAATCATCATATTCCCATATCTGTATATATTACATGCATGAAGTTGTATTCCTCAAACAAAATAAAATAACTTAAGGGACAACATGCAGAGATACAGGGAAGGTTTGCCTAGAGAGCAAAAATTGATTACACCTGGATTTAGGGAAGGCTTCTTTAAGGAAGCCCATTTTACAGATAAGAAAATTGAGGTTCACAGAGGATACATGTTTATGACCATATATAAGTGGTAGAGACAGAAATCAGACACAGGTTTCTCCCCTTTGGAGAAAGTAACTTATTCATCTATACATTACCATCACCAAATGTATTGCTTCTTAGGGGAAGTTACTAGGACTGCCATAGCAAATTACCACAAATTGGAGGTTTATATAACATTAGAAATTTATTCTGAGGATCAGAACTCTGAAATCAAGACGTCCCTCCTTCTAAAGACTGAGAGAGGAAATCTGTTCCAGGCCTTTGTCTGTTTCTGGAGGACACCAACAATCTTGGTGCTCCTGGAAAAAGATGCATCTTTCCAATCTCTGCTTTCATCTTAACACAGCCTTCCCTCCATGTTTCTCCTCTGTACCTGCGTGTCTTGAAGCTCTTCCTCCTTTCTCTTACCAGAACACAAGGTCATTGCGTTTAGGGTGATTTAGGAAGATCTCACCTCAAAAATCTTAGCTAATTACATCTGCAAGGACGCTATACTATGGTTTGAAAGTCCCAAGCAAACTTGTGTTGAAATTTAATCCCTGTTATTAGATACTCAGACAGTAAAAACTTAATGTGACAGTGGCAATTGTAAGTGGGACTTTGGGAAGTAATTATGGCTAACTGAGGCCATGACAGTGGAGCCCTAATCCAATGGGACTGCGGCTCCATAAGAGAAAGAGAAACCTGAGCTGGAATTTGCTGTCTCATTGTGATGTCCTGCAATGTCCTGGTACTCTTCACTCTTATGTGGTAATTTCCTAGAGCTTTGTGGAAGGCTAGATTTAAAAATGATGAAAAACTTGGGGCTGGCATTGTGGCACAGTGGTCAAACTGCCTCCTGTGACACCTGCATCCCATATGGGTGCCAGTTCAAGTCCCAGCTGTTCCACTTCCAATCCAGCTCCCTGTTGATGTGCCTGGGAAAACAGCAGAAGGTGGCCCAAGTGCTTGGACTCCTGCACCCATATGGGAGATCAGTAAGAAGCTCCTGGCTCCTGACTTTGACCTGGTCCAGTCCAGGCTTGGGGAGTGAATCAGCAGATGGAAGATCTCTGTCTCTCCCTCTGACTCTGTAATCTGCCTTTCAAACACATAGATAATTTTAAGAAAGTCAGAGCTACAGAGAGATAATTAAATCATTTTTAAAAAAGAATGATGAAAACTAATTGAAGAAATTTCTTTAAGACTTATCTATTTGAAAGGCAAGAATTACAGAGAGATAAGGAAAAACAAAAAGAAATTGTCCATCTACTGATTCACTCCCCAAATGGCTGCGATGACCAGGGCTAGACAAGGCCTAAGCCATAAGCCAGGAGCTTCCTCCAGGTCTCCCACATGGCTGTAGGGACCAAGGGACTTGGGTCATTTTACTATGTCCCAGGTACATTAGCAGGGAGCAGGATTTGTAGTGGAACAACTGGGATTGGAACCAGTGCCCATATGGAATGCTGGAGCTGCAAGCTGTAGCCTAACCCGCTGTGCCACAGCAATGGCCTCCAAGGAAATTTCTAAACATCAAAGCATACAGGCTGTTTTATGGTCACTTTTAACCATATACACTAAGAGAGTAAAAAATCACTTAAAGACAGAATTTGTAATTTAAAAGGATTGAGTGTAAAAAAAAAAAAATTGGAAAAAAATCACAACCAAATCACGTAAGAATGAAAAAACCATGCCCTAAACTTTGGGCCCAATCCCATGGGACTGTGGCTTTGTGGGACGAAGAGACGCCTGGGCTAAGATGTTCTGTACCAACCCAAGAGATCTCAGAAGGAAGAAGAAGCTCACCATATGTAGTCTCCCAATCTTGAACTTCCCAGTCTTCAGAACTGTACCCTGACTAAACTTTTATTGTTTATAAATTCTCAGGCTGCGGCGATATAGCAGCAAAAAATGAAGAAAGATGTTCTGTTCTCAAAGAAGGCCACATTCACCAATCCACAGAGCTAGGACATGGATTCAGATTTTGTGGGAGATCCTAAGCCACTACACAAAACACTTTGTTTGCAAGCCTATCCCAGCTTTAGCTTTGCACTGGACCTTCCTGGCTGAAAGCCTCACATTCAACCAGGGATTTGTGGATAACGCCAGAAAGTGTGCACAGCCTTGAGCATACAGGCATCCTTCCAGACTGCCAGTGATAACTGAGAGCTTACCAAGGCCCACTGGGGCTGTCTCATTCCATTTACCTCCCCAATAAATTTTTCACTAATCATCTGGTCTCCTGCTTACCAAAACCAGGATGACAACATCAGGCCTTCCCTGTTTCCTTGCCAGCTGTTTCTGACAACACCTGAAGGCATGAGATTTTCTGCTCCCCTCTCTAAATGATATCAGCCACTTTGAGCAGTTGAACTCCTCATTTGCATGACTTGCCCCAGTAGGGGTGAGGCTATAACGTAATAGAACTAAGGGAGGGAGAGGGGAGAAGCCTGGGTTAATACAACATAGACTCATATGCCATTGATCCACTTCTAGATTTCTAGAAGGGTGTTTAGGGATAATTTGTCCATTACATCATCACCTTTTTGCAAAAAGGATGTGCTATGTTCCTCATTCTACCATTCCAAAAGTACTACTTCCCAAATTCTAACTATTAACTAGAAAAGAGCCCCCACCACATGAGAGCATGCTTGTCACTGTACTGTCAGCAGTGAAAGAGAGGCAAAGAGGCCTCTGCACAACTGGAAAAAGACAGGATGGAGTAAAAATTTAGAAGAATTTAGATTCTTCCTCCCTTCAAGCATATTTACTGTCAATGTTTTCTCAATATCTCAATAATAAAAAAGAGAATTGCCTAAACCTACATCTTTACAGAAAAAAGAGTTCAAATATTTAGACAAAATAACCCATCCATTAATATGCAAATTGTGTTGCTAACCATGTAGCAGAGTGGGTAAAACCACTGCCTGCAGCACTGGCATCCCATATATGCACTGGTTTGAGTCCTGGCTGTCTACTTCTGATCCAGGTCCCTGATAATGCACCTGAGAAAGCAGCAGAAAATGGCCCAAGTCCTTGGACCCCTGTACCCATGTAGGAGACCTGGAAGAAGCTCCTGGCTCCTGGCTTTGACCTGGTCCCACTCTGGCCATTGTGGCCATGTGAACAAATAGATGGAAGATCTCTCTCTTTCTGTATCTCCCTCTCTTCTCTGTAACTCTGCCTTTCAAATAAATTTTTTAAAATTTACAAAATTTAAAATTCTCTACATATGAAGAAATATATTCATCTTTTCTATTGTCCATAGACCATATCAATTCATTTTAAATATTTATGATTTTTTTAATTTATAAATTGACACCCTGGAAAAAAAAAAGAAGAAGACCTAAATGGAAGATCTCTGCGAGTGAGATCCCAGTGGAAAGAACAGGGCCATCAAAGAAGGAGGAACCTTTCTCTGAAGGGAGGAGAGAACTTCCACTTTGACTAAGACCCTGTCGGAATAGGATCGAAGTCGGCGAACTCAAAAGGCTCCCATAGCCTTGGCAACTCATGACTAGAGCTTAGGGAGATTACTGACACCATAAACAAGAGTGTCAAATTGTTAAGTCAACAACAGGAGTCACCGTGTACTTACTTCTCATGTGGGATCTGTCCTTAATGTGTTGTCCAATGTGAAGTAATGCTATAACTAGTACTGAAACAGTATTTTTACACTTTGTGTTTCTGTGTGGGTGCAAACTGTTGAAGTCATTACTTAATATATACTAAATTGATCTTCTGTATTTAAAGATAATTGAAAATGAATCTTGATGTGAATGGAATGGGAGAGGGAGTGGGAGATGGGAGGGATGTGAGTGGGAGGGAAATTATGGGGGGCAGCCATTGTAATCCATTAACTGTACTTGGAAAATTTATATTTACTAAATAAAAAATAAATAAAAGAAAAAAAGAAAGAAAAATTTATAAATTGACAGACTAAAGTTTCCACAGCTTTTCTTTCTCTAGCTAGGAAACTAAACCATGTAAAACCACTCCTATTACTAAGAGTCTAGCTAAAAGGTAATAAATGTGATTATTCATTATTGACTCTGGGACTATGAAGGTACAACTTAACTCCATTTTCTTATCTATTCTTTAAGATGCACATGCCCACAAAAACTACCACAATATATTCATTCTATCAGAAACTAGGAATGAGTAGTCCCTGACTGAAAGTTCTATAGAAAGAACAGAGACACCATGGAGCAGTGGGAGCATAAGTCATGCAGCAGTGAGCCAGTGACTCCTGCAGCTTAACTTTGAGTCCAACCTGGAGTGCTAGCAGGGGGCAGGGTGCCCACCTAACCCTATAAATGGAGAGAACCTTGCTTTCTCCCCATACCCCTCAAGGTCAGTGACTAGCAGGGTACAAATGACATCTTAATAAGGCAAGTGAAGGCCGTTGTGACCCACGTGCAAATGGAGGATTTTATCAGAAGGATAAACCTGTGGTCCCCACTGACTTTTGAGTCTAGCCTGGAGGATGGACAGGGGATGGGGCACCCACTTATGCTGGTGAAGTGCTCCCCGCCCCCTCATTCTGTCATGGTACCCAGACTCAACCTGCCAACGCAGAGCATGAACTAACTTCCATCAGACAGGCAACAGGTTCTTGGAACACCTCAGTCCTTCCCATAAATGGGAGAGGCTAATAGGGCTGAGAGTGGATCCTCTGATTCCTGTGACTGTGAGGGCTCTGGGCTCAATGACTGTGGGAATTCTGTGACTATGTGACATGGTACAGGGTGTGGCTGGGTCTCTGGGAAACCACCATGTTTGGCTTCAGAGGCTCTGAGTTCCCTGAGTGCCTGGTGTGGGTCATCGCAGAGGTTCTATGCTCATACCGAGGAGCACACATTTTTGTGTGGATCATATGCTTGCATCAGTGGGGTGTGTAGGCACTGTGGGTTCACACCAGGCAGAGGGTTCACCATGGCAGAGATGGGGTAAGATTGAGATCACACCAGTCAATATAATTATACCCTCCACAATGCTGATAATAAAGGAGCTCTACCACACCCAACTAGGGTGTCACTCTAAAATCTTGCCCCACCCTCAAGGACTGGCCTGAGCTCCTGGGTTCCACCCAGCACACACCTCTGGATATCCAATAAGCTATAGAAACATATTTCAAAGATAAAAGACATCAGAGAGGTAAAAAACAACTCCAAAAAGCTACAGAGACATATTTCAAAGACAAAAGAAATCAGAGGTGAAAACAAATAATTGTTCTTACAAATGCCTAAAACTAAATGTAGAAATATAATAAAAATAAGCAATATTATTCCCCAAAAGGAACATAACACCTCAGTATTAGAAAGTGAAGATAAAAAATTGATGAAATGCCTGAAAAGGAATTAAAAAGAATGACTATTCAAAACATAGAAAAGCAAATACATGAGTTAAAGAAATTCATGCAAGACATGGATGAGAAATTCTGCCAGGAGATAGAGATATTGAAGAGAAATCATACTGAAATATTAGAAATGAAGAATTCAATATGAAAAAAGAAACACTGTGGAAATCCATAACAAAATACTCAGTGAAGAAGAAAGAATATCTCAACTGGAAGATAAATCCTTGAAAATATCGCAGACAAAAAAAAGAAGAAAAAATTAGAAAACCCATAAATAGTGCTGAAGATTGATGAGATACTACCAAATGACCAAAAAACATGTCTTAGAACATCTGGAAGATGAGAAAAGAAAGTATTAGAGGACATTTTTGTGAAATAATAGTAGAAAATACCCCTATAGAGAGAGAAAGATAAGGACATCCAAGAATAGGAAGCATATAAAACTCCAAATAGTCATGATCAGTAAAGATATTCACATGACACATCATAGTCAAACTTAAACTTTTTACAGTAAAACATAAAGAAATGTCCTAAAATGTGCATGAGAGAAATGTCAGATAACCTTCAAATGATGCACAACTAGTACTGATAACTGTACTCTGTACTCATGTCAAAAATCCTACAGGATAGGAAAGAATGGAAAAATATAATCTACGTCACAAAATAAAAAAACAGTCAACCCAAAACTCTACACCCAGTAAAGCTGTCATTTATAAGTCAAGGTGAAATAAAGTCATCCCAAACAAGCAGAAATTAAAAGGAATTGTCACAATTCCCTAGCTTTCCAAGTAATACTAAAAGAAACACAGAAACACAAAAAGATATTCAGCATTATGAAAGAATGTGAAGAAGAACTAAATACCTTGGAATAAATTTAACCAAAGATGTCAAAGATCTCTACAATGAAAATTACAAAACATTAAAAAAAGAAATAGGAGAACACATCAAAAATGGAAAAATCAGGCAGCACTGTGGCATAGCTGGTAAAGCCACTTTCTGCAGAGCCAGCCTCCCATACAGGTGCTGGTTCTAGTCCCAGCTGCTCCACTTCTGATTCAGCTATTTGCTATGGCCTGAGAAAGCAGTAGAAGATGGCCCAAGTCCTTGGACCCCTGCACCCACATCAGAGACCCAGATGAAGCTCCAGGAACCTGACTTTGGATTGGCACAGCACTCATTTTTGTGGCCATTTGGAGAGAGAACCAGCAGATGTAGGATCTCTCTCTCTCTCTCTCTCTACCTCTGCCTCTGCCTCTGCCTCTCTGTAATTCTTTCAAATAAATAAATAAATCTTTTTTAAGAAATGGAACAATCTCCCATGTTAATGGATTGGAAGAATCAACACCAACAAAAATGTCCATACTACAAAAAAGCAATTTATAGATTCAATCAATCCCAATCAAAATTCTAATGACATTCTTGGCAGATCTAGAAAAAATGATTTTAAAATCTATATGGAAACACAAGAGACCACAAATATCTAAAGTAATCATACAACAAAAAATGAAGCTGAAGGCATTATAATACATAATTTCAAGACACACAGTTAAAACAGCATGGTACTGACACAAAAACAGATGTGTAGACCAACAGAACAGAATAGAAACACCAGAAATCAATCCACTGTATCTACAATCAATATATCTTTGACAAAGAAACTAAAAATCAATCCCTGGAGCATGGACAGTCTCTTTAACAAATGGTGCTGGGAAAATTGGATCTCTGCATGCAAAAGTATGAAACTAGAACAATACCTTACACTTTACATAAAAACCCACTCAAAATGGATCAAAGACCTAAATCTACTATCTGAAACCATCAAATTACTAGAGAACATTAGAGAAACTCTGCAAGTTGCTGGCATAGGCAAAGATTTCGAAGTACAAGCATGCAAGGTAAAAATTGACAAGTGGAATTACATCAAGCTGAGAAGCTTCTGCACTGCAAAAGAAACACTCAATAAAATGAAGAGACAACTGACAAAATGGGAGAAAATATTTGCAAAGTACTTAGCTGATAAAGGGTTAACATTCAGAATCTATAAAGAGCTCAAGAAATTCCATAACAATAAAACAAACAATCCAGTTAAGAAATGGGCAAAGGACTTGAAAAGGTATTTTTCAAGAGAGGAAATTCAAATAGCCAACAGACATTTGAAAAAATGCTCAGAATCACTAGCTATCAGGGAAATGCAAATCAAAATCACAATGAGTTTTCACCTCACTCCAGTTAGAATGGCTTTATACAGAAATCAACAAACAACAGATGCTGGTGAGGATGTTTGTAAATAGTGACCCTAATCCACTGTTGGTAGGAATGTAAACTTCAGCCACTGTGGAAGACAGTTTGGAGGTGCCTCAGAAATCTGAATATAGCCCTACCATATGATCCAGCCACCCCACTCCTGGGAATTTACCCAAACCAAAAGAAATCAGCATCTGAAAGAGTTACTGTACCCCCAAGTTCATTGCAACTCAATTCAAAATAGCTACAATGTGGAAATACTACTTTAAATTTCACTTTACATGAGTGAAGTTGAACATCTTTTCATTTGACAATTTATAGCTCTTGTCTATTTTCCTGATGGACTATGGTCTTTTATTTTTCATTTGTTGAACTGTTTATTTAGTACAGCCATTAAAGCTTTGACTATAATGTATATTAAAATATATCATTAAAAATGAGTGCTGCTAAGTTAAACAACGTAGGACAACTTGGAAAAGAAACTATTTTTTCCTTATTTTGAAGTGTTCACTTAAAGGATCAAAACTCCCAAGAAATTATACAGCACAAAAGAGCAACATGCACTCATGAATCATATCAGTGTTTCATGTATTCCTGGGCCAATGTGAGCTTTTGACAAAGCAAGACCCTGAGGGAAAATAACATGAACTAAAAGGTAAAGGACTAATCCAAAATCCTGTGTAACCTTGGACAAACCCTGCTCCTTGCTGACCAGTAAGTAACATGAGGATATGAGATAGATGAGTGTCCTTAACCATTAATCACCTTGGTTGGGTCATAATACATTGCATACATTTATTGAAATGTATCACTATTCTCCATAAATATCTATAATTATTGCTCATCAAAAATATTTTTAATATTTAAAGAAATGAAAATAACTTATCTGATTTGCTCTTCAGTCACTGAATATCTGCATCAGCTTAGCACACCATATGCCATAAATATGTGCCATTAAAATAATAATAATTTTTAAAAAGCAATGAAAGTAACCTCTTTCTTGGATTTGACCCCAGTTTTGCTTTCAGTTAAAAAAGAAGAAGTGCTACATTAGATTTTTAACAATTTTACCAATGAAAACTGAAAAATTGGTGAGGTGATGGGTACATTAAAGAGCTTCACTGAATGCTTCTTTAATGTATACCCAGATTTTATCCCCATTAAAATATGCATTTTATCCCCCATTAAAATACACAATTATTACTTAAAAATTAATTTTTTAAAAATTTAAGTTAGAAAAGTTGCACTTTTAATCATGTATATAACAGGATTTATTCAGAGTATCACAAATTGAGCCTTATTTTTTAATGTTTATTTATTTACTTTTTATCTACTTGAAAGAGATACAGAGAGAATCTTCTATCTGCTAGATCACTCTCTAAATGCCCACAAAAAGCAATGGTAGGCAAGTCGAAGCCAGGAGCTCCATTCAAGTCTCCCAAATGGCTAGCAAGGGCCCAAGCACTTGAGCCATCATCTGCAGCCTCCAAAATGCATCAGCAAGAAGCTGGATGTGAAGTAGGTAGCCAGATCTCAAACCAGCATTCCGATATGGGTTTCAGGATTCCCAAGTGGAAGTTTAACCCATTGTGCCATACACCTGCCTCATAACTGAGCCATTAAATATTCACAGGATATAGAGTCAAAAACCAGTTCAGATAGTGTAGAATTAATCATGGAAACATCCTAGGGTTTTAACTGGGGTAAGAGGGAAAGATAGATAAGATTAAAATGTCAAACCTTGGAGCCAGTGCTGTGGCACAGTGGGTTAATGCCCTGGCCTGAAGTGCCGGCATCCCACATGGGCGCTGGTTCAAGACCCGGCTGCTCCACTTCTGATCCAGATCTCTGCTATGGCCTGGGAAAGCAGTAGAAGATGGCCCAAGTCCTTGGGCCCCTGCACCCGCGTGGGAGACCCAGAAAAAATCCTGGCTCTTGGCTTCCAATTGGTGCAGCTCCAGCCATTGTAGCCAATTGTGGAGTGAACCAGTGGATGGAAGACATCTCTCTCATTCTCTCTCTCTCTCTCTCTCTCTCTCTCTCTCTCTCTCCTGCTCCTTCTCCCTCTCCCTCTCCCTCTCCTCTCTCTGTGTAATTCTTACTTTCAAATAAATAAATAAATCTTTTTTTTTAAAAAAAAAAAAAGCCAAATCTCCTCTAGAGAAATGCAAACACTTTACCCAAATTTTGTAAGATTCACGGGGTCCTAGAGATATGGAACTTCAACAAAGACTGGGAGTTGCACATGAGAAAAAGAGAGGCTTCTCTCTTCTCAGGCTTTCCAGACAGTGGAGGAGGACGATAATGACGATAATGTGTACTTTCCTTAAAATCCTTTTTTTAAAGATTTATTTTATTTATTGGAAAAGTACAGTTATATAGAGAGAGAGGGAGAGACAGAGAGACAAGTCTTCCATCCACTGGTACTCCCCAACAGCCGAGGCTAGGCCAGGCTGAAGCCTGGAATTTCTTCTGGTCTCTCACATGCGTGCAGGGGCCCAAGCACTTGGACATCCTCTGCTGTTTTCCCAGGAGCATTAGCAGGGAGCTAGACTGGAAGTGGAGCAGCCATGGCTCAAACTGGCACCCACATGGGTTGCTGGCATCACAAATGGCAGCTTAACCCATTATACCATAATGCCAGCCCTTCCTTAAAATTTTAATACATTGTATTTGATGGCCGTCTGATAAGATATTAAAGGCTAAGAACCAAAGGGATCACATAAACAAGAATAGTGTCTGCAAATACTAGCTGATAGAATCAAAAAGGGAGAGAACGATCCAACATGGGAAGTGAGATACACAGCACACCCATAGGATGGCAGATGTCCTAAACAGCATTCTGGCCTCAGAATCAGCCCTAAAGGCATTCGGATCTGGCTGAAAAGCCCATGAGAGTACTACAGGCATGGAAAGCCAAGACACTCTGGGAAAAAAAAAAAAAAACCCTAAATGAAAGATCTCCGCGAGCGAGATCCCAGTGGAAAGAACGGGTCATCAAAGAAGGAGGTACCTTTCTCTGAAGGGAGGAGAGAACTTCCACTTTGACCATGGCCTTGTCTAAATATGATCAGAGTCGGTGAACTCAGTGGGCTTCCATAGCCTTGGCAGCTCATGACAAGAGCCTAGAGTGATTACTGATGCCATAAACAAGAGTGTCAATTTGTTAAGTCAACAACAGGAGTCACTGTGCACTTACTCCTCATGTAGGATCTCTGTCCTTAGTGTGCTGTACATTGAGATTTAATGCTATAACTAGTACTCAAACAGTATTTTTCACTTTATGTTTCTGTGTGGGAGCAAACTGTTGAAATCTTTACTTAATGTATGCTAAACTGATCTTCTGTATATAAAGAGAATCAAAAATGAATCTTGATGTGAATGGAAGGGGAGAGGGAGTGGGAAAGGGGAGGGTTGCGTGTGGGAGGGATGTTATGGGGGGGAAGCCATTGTAATCCATAAGCTGTACTTTGGAAATCTATATTCATTAAATAAAAGTTTAAAAAAAAGATACTAAAGGCTATTATAACTCACTTCCAGCTAAAACTCTGAGGTTCCTTGAAATTAGAGAGACCCTACAGCATTTTTTGCTTATATTTATGCTTTTTGAAAACATGAACAGAATCTTTTTTCATTCCTTTGGAAAAGGAAATCTTCATTTTCATTCAAAAGCCAGTTTCCTTTTCATTCTTAAAAACAAAAACTAACAAGTCCAACATAACGTATGGTGAGATGCCCTCTTCTGTTTCTTGGCAGTTAGTGCAGGATTCTGGAATAGTAACTATTTGAAGGATTTCACAGTAAATGGTGAACACGGTGGGATTTTAAAACCTGTAAAGCATTTCTGTTGACCTCTAGCAATTGGCATATCTCCTTATGCAGCAGCAGTTCCCTTTTGCCAATTAAAAAGTCCTCATTCTGCTCTCTGTGTAATAGCACACCCTGTTCCTGGCCGAGAAGAAAACAAAATTAACCTTGGACTGGCGGCTCTGCCTGATTTCCCTGGGCGAGTGAATGAGCTCACCAAGTGTATAAATAATGTGCCTCAGTCTCCTTGTTGCTCAGTTGTTTCATATTCATTGCCCAGACGCCTTGAGCACAATTCCAAACTGCAAATGTGTTACACTTTGTCCAGTGGCTGAACAGCCTACAACACAATAGACACGGGAGGACCCAAACTCCCCTCTGTCAGCAGAATTTTGTTGTGCAGCTGGCAATGGGTGACAAATTTTTTATGCAAAGAAGCTTGTGCGAAAGCATGGTCCCGAGATCCAAATCAGGGTGCTGGTGCTCAGTAGTTTTAGTGGAATTACCACTGGGCTGCTGCCAGTAGCATCTGGGCAGGAAGGAAATGCAAATTGCAAGGGAAAATCAGGCCATTTTAGAGCAAAGTGAATTTTCAGCAAAAGCTCAGTGCTAACACTCAAGAATAAAGAAGGTATTATTCAGTTTTAAATTGGATTGATGGATTGTTTTCCTCGGTTATTCTGAACCGCTTCTTCCGCTCTTGCCCAGAGTCACTGAGGTGTTTTGATAAGGGCTCATTATTTCTGCAGCGCCAGTTCTCATCCTGGTTACTTCACATTCTGTCTTTTCATCTTATTCACTACACAAAGTGAGTTTGACCTTACCTAAGACCCACAACCTTCACTGAAATCAAAGCTAATTGCTTTTCTTTTCAAATGTCTTTTAATCATCTTTAAACCAAAACAAATATCTTTAACGTAGAATAGCAGACCTTGGAATTAAATCTGCATCTAGACACCTCTCTGCTACTTACGGACCCTGTAAATGTGAGATTCCTCAGCTGTTACATCCAGAAATACCTGTCTCAGTTACACCATCAAGTAGCTCTTCGGGTAATCTTATGGAAATCTTGGCATTTATTGAGTGTTTCATATGTTTCAGGCACTATTAGTAGCCCTTATTATTTACTAATTCATTTCATCTTTATACTAACTCTAAAAGGTAGAGAGTATTGGGGCCAGCGTGTGGCGCAGCAGGTTAAAGTCCTGGCCTGAAGCACTGGCATCCCATATGGTTGCCAGTTCTAGTCCCGGCTGCTGCTCTTCCAATCCAGCTCTCTGCTGGGGCCTGGGAAAGCAGTAGAAGATGGCCCAAGTCCTTGGACCTCTGCACCCACATGGGAGACCCGGAAGAAGCTCCTGGCTCCTGGCTTCGGATCAGCTCAGCTGTCGCCATTGCAGCCATCTGGGGAGTGACCAGCAGATGGAAGACCTCTCTCTTCTCTCTCTCTCTCTCTCTACCTCACTCTGTAACTCTGTCTTTCAAATAAATAAAATAAATCTTTAAAAACAAAAAAAGGTAGAGAGTATTTCATCCCTACTTTACAGGTGAGAAAACTGAGGCAGAGAAATTAAGTAACTGCCAGAGGTTTCCCAGTTACTACTGGAATCTCTGATTTTCAAACCTAGGTGGTCTGATTTCTTAGTTCATGACCTCCCAATATGACTGTGGGGTCTTGTTCATTCATTTCTTCCTCAATTATTTACTAAACATCTTTCATGTGCCACACACTCTTTGATTATGATTGAAAATTATCAAAGCAATGAGAGTTGTATAACTTTTATTTTCACTATCTTCACTCTTTCCACATGATAGGAAATGAAGAGAGAGTATAGGAAGAAAAAAAACTGATTCTAAACCCATCATGAAGAACACTCCATACTGTCCCCTATGGGGTCAGTGCTGTGGTGTAGTGGGTTAAGCATCAAACTCTGATGCCAGCATCCTCTATGGATGCCAGTTCGACTCACAGCTGCTCCACTTTCAATCCAGCTCACTGCTGATGACCTGGGAATGCAGTAGAAGATAGCTCAAGTGCTTGGGCCCCTGCAACTCCATGGGAGACCCAGAAGAAGCTCCTGGCTCCTGGCTTCAAATAGGTCCAGCTCCAGTCTTTGTGGTCCTTTGGGAGTGACTAGCAAATGGAAGACCTGTCTCTCTGTCTCTCCCTCTCTCTGTCTGTGACTCTGCCTTGCAAGTAAATAAATCTTAAAAAAAAAAAAAAAAAAAAAAAAACAGTCCCTAGAACCTTAAGATGTCACATTCCAAAGAAAGGACTCCCTTGTGGTGCAAACTCAGCTACCATTGATAAAAGGAGTTGGGGTCAGGGAGGACCATGGTGTGCAGCAGACACAGTTCTCCAATAGGCAGGTGACAGAACTACAAATAAGCTGAGTCAGGACAGAGTCTTGAGCTGAGAACACTAGGCTGCAAACTCCATACCCTGACACCTACTCCTCAGCCTGCTCCACTAGGTTTCTATAAGATCTGAGGAGACAACTGCTGTGACCTCAGTTCTTGAACTGTGAGGCACTTGAATGTTCGCAGTAATGAGAACCTTTAACAGGTGACTTCTGGTGACCTCAAGCCTCAGCAAGAATTCCAAAACTGGTAACTCCAAAATCAGTAGCTTCATACAAAAGACATAAAAATGTGGAAAGAGGGATGTAAGTCCCAGACTTTACTGAAAATCATCTGGAAATATGATTACTTGGGAAAGGGATAATTAATAGATTTAACACTAATGAGGCTTCTCTCACAAAGCAATCTTCTCCAAGAATTTCAAATAAGGTTAACTTCATTAGTTAATCACCTTCTCTTTTAATAGGCAGTCCCTGTTATTATTTATCTTATTTTGACAAAGGAAAATTTTAAAAGAAATAAGAATAAATGGGACATTTAGGTATTTCTCTTTTTTTAATGTCTATTTACTTTCATCTACATCAAAGGCAGGGAGAAAAAGAAAGAGAGAGACAGAGAGACAGAGCAAGGTTCTATCTTCATTCTCCAAATGCCCACAATAGCCAGACCTGGGCAAGGCTGAAGCCACAAACCCAGAACTCCATCTGGTCTCTCTCATGAGTGATAGGGCCCAAGCCCTTCAGCCATCATCTGCTGCCTCCCAGGATACAACATCAGGAAGCTGGATCAGAAGTGGAGAAGCTGGGGCTCAAACCAGACAACTCTGATGATACTGGAGGCACCATCCCAAGTGGCAGCTTAAACCACTTCACCACGAGGCCTGCTGCACATTTAGGTATTTCTGCACAAAATAACAGTGTGTCACCTGTCAAGGGAATGGCCTCTATCAGGTCATATCAGCTCCTTTATGAAGACGTTAATTCAATATGGACTCTGTCCTCTCACATAATCTCCCTTCTAATAAACATTAACAGTGTTAACTTGAAAAGCTCAACACCTCTCTCTTGCCACACCCTAAGTTCCTTCTTCTAGGACACCCAGAAAGAGGAGGCTCATGGGGCCCCTCTTGTCAATCAGTTCACAATCACGTACACCACACTCCCTGACACACACAATATGTGAGTGCATATACACCATCCTGGCCTTAAACTTGCTGGTAAGCTTCACAGACGTGAGTGGAATGGGTAAGACATTCACTAAGTTCAGTTTTGAATTAAGTAGTGCAAGGGTAATCCCAGGCCTCTGAGCTCAAACATTTACTCGAAACAACACTTTCAACGCCATCTCTGAAAAATGAAAGAGTAGAGTGAAATAACCACACACATCTTTTGATGAAAGTGTAGGGTGAAAGGGGTGGAATGGAGAAGATGAAGCTCCATTGTCAGTTTGCTTTTCTACCAAGCAGGGCTGTTATTTAAGAAGCAGAAGGGTAATGGAAAGAATCGTTAACACGGTGGAGTCTGGAAACTTCAAATTTAGCATTGGAAACACATATTGTACCTGGAAGGAAACTCCACATAACAAAAGGGATTTATGTCTCACCTGGAAAAGTACCTGCAAACAGAAAGCAGTTACCAACCTGGTTATCAAGGCTTGAAATGGAAAGATGTAAATTCTGCAGATTCTTGGAACATGTGTTCCTCCAAAGACAGAACTAAGTATGGGACATAGGGTCACAGATTCTTGGAAAATGTTTTTAGAGATGTATGCCTTTGGAAAATGTTTTAGAGATGTTTTAGAGATGGAAAAATATCTTGTACCCTCTAATTGAAAGTTTCTGGTGTCCGGAAACAGTATACCAATACAGTCTAATAATTTTAATACCAACAAAAAAAATTTTTTTACACCAGGCTAAAATCCCTCCATATAACTCACATCTACTGATTCTGGAATTTCTGGAAGAATACGTATAAGTGTTCATGACAGTTCTTTTAAAAAAATCAAGACAGTTGGCGCCAGCTTTGTGACACAGCAGGTTAACCTGATATCTGCAACACTAGCATCCCATATGAGTGTTGGTTTGAGTCCAAACTGCTCTACTTCCAAAACTGCCCCCTGCTAATGTGTCTGGAAAAGCAGCAAAAGATGGCCCATGTGCTTGGGCCCCTGCCACTTTCATGGGAGACCCAAATAGAGTTCCAATCTCCTGGTTCCAGTCTTGCCCAGCCCTGCCATTGCAGTCATTTGGGGAGTGGATAAAAGATCCTTCCCTTTCTCTCGCGCGCGTGTGCTTTCTCCCTTCCTCCTTCATCTCTGTAACTCTGCCTTTCAAATAACTTTAAAAAATCTTTTTTAAAAATGAGCAGAAAAATCAAGATAGTTATTAGTCTCTTTCCATACTGTACTTTCCAAACTAAATACACACAGTTATTAGCATGGCTTTTTTAGATCACTGAAGAGACTAGAGGATTTGTTTGGACCTCTAACTTTAGTGTTCCTAAGAATCATGAGGGGGCCGACGCTGTGGCATAGCAGGTGAAGCCACCCCACTGCCTGCTGTACCAGTATCCCAAATGGGCTCCAGTTTGAGTCCCAGCTGCTGCATGTCTGATCCAGCTCTCTGCTATAGCCTAGGAAAGCAGTAGAAGATGGCACAAGTCCTTGGGCCCCTGCTCCCACATGGGAGACCCAGAAGAAACTCCTGGCTCCTGGCTTTGGATCTATGCAGCTTCAGCCATTGCAGCCACTTGGGGAGTGAACCAGAGGATAGACAATCTCTCTCTTTCTCTCTACCTCACTTCTGCCTCTCTGTAACTCCACCTTTCAAATAAATCTTTAAAAAAAAATAGTCATGGCACTTCAAACTCCCTCCTTTTACTAATTCAGGAGCCACTGAGACCATTACCATCTCTGAACAGCTGTTTCCAAAGCTCTACCTCTTTCCGTAGCTTCAGTAGCTGACAGCTGAAAATTTCTTCCATCTTCATATTCCTTAATATGGTAGAATTTAAGTTGTAACTACACTTCATTACAAAATATATAACTATTAGTTATTGTTCTTTCTTGGAGAAACGTTACTTTTCTTTGTGGCTTGACTATTTTCTAAAGAGAGGCATTCATTATGTGACTCCTTCAATTCACATGGAAACATCTGAACAACCTGAAAATAAGATTTTATTTCATAATTAAATTACATGAAAGCTAAGGGCTAAATTAAATGCATGTGTATCAAAACATCGAATGCAGCACTGGCATTGTGGCACAGCAGTTTAAGCCACTGCTTGCATCACTATCATACTGTATCACAGTGTGAGTTGGAATTCCAGCTACTCTGCTCCTAACACACTGGGATGCAAGAGATGATGGTCCAAGTACCTGAGGCCCTGCCACCCACATGGGAGACCAGGATGGACTTCCTGGCTTTAGCTTTGACCTAGCCCCAGACCAAACCGTTAGGATAGTCAACCAGAGAATAGATCTCTTACTCTCGCTCTCTCTGCTGCTCACTATTGTAAATTAATAAATACATCTGTTTTTAATATCAAATGCACTCAATACTTCTACATATAAAATCAGCTTAAACCCCCATATTTTTCATTTATTTCACAGGACTATGCTTTTGCATATAATTTCACTACCGAAATAATACACATATTCCTCATTTCTTTCTGACCAAAATACCAACTGGGAAGACAATTAATAAGCTGAAACTAAATTTTAATACTATTTGAGACAATCAATTGAATACAATATTTTGTTAATTCTGTACTTTGGGAATATAACTAAAAGGCAAACTTAGTTTGATGTCTGTGTGAATATGTTATATCTCTGACCCAAATCAGAATTTAGAAAGGTGTATTTGGATTTTTGTTATGATGGGAGCAAATACAATTCAAGAGCAACCTTTGGGGTCCTGACCTTGGTCTTACCCAATAGGTAAAATACTGACAGACCAGGAATATTCTTTTACAATGGTTTGTTTATAGTTGAAACCTTTCTTTATTTTTATTATAGTCTTTATTATTATTATAGTCTCCTGAAAATTATTTACTGTTTTAAAACCAAATCATTTTATACGCATGTTCTTAGCTTTGATCAAAAACCATCTGTCAATATTCTTAACCTCCAGTATCAAAGGGTGTATTACAATTACAAATCCTCTTCTGGGAAAAGTAAGGGACGTGACAGATTGAGTGTTCACTTGGGATCAAAGGGTAATGGACACGTGTTCTCCCTGCAGAAAAGTGAAGTGAGACATAGAAACTCCAGGTGCAGGAATGAGACAGGGACAAGACACAAAGCAAGGTCAGGTTGTCCCAGGTGCAACTACTGCCCACCTCTGGCTATCAGCAATATTCTGGCCACATTTCTGATATGCCCAATAGCAGGAGGCCTCCCCATGAGCAAGAATAAGTGTCCATATCAAATTCAGGTGAGACAATCAGAATACAGATGTCACTCATCCCTGGTCCAGGCAGACAAACTTTGAAGGATACTAGTTCAAGACTCGGACTGATTCAGATACTCTAAAAGAGTGTTTATGAAGGGGCCGGCACTGCGGTGCGGTAGGTTAACGCCCTGGCCTGAAGCCCGGCATCACGTATGGGCACCAGTTCTAGTCCTGGCTGCTCCTCTTCCGATCCAGCTCCCTGCTGTGCCCTGCAAAAGCAGTAAACAATGGCCCAAGTCCTTGGGCCCCTGCCACAATGTGGGAGACCCAGAGGAAGCCCCTGGCTCCTGGCTCCTGGCTCCTGGCTCCTGGCTCCTGGCTCCAGAACAGTGCGGCTTCAGCCATTGCGGCCACCTAGAGAGTGAACCATCAGATGGAAGGCCTCTCCTCTCTCTGTGTAACTCTTTCAAATAAATAAATAAATCTTAAAAAAAAAAAGTGTTTATGAAAATAAAACAGAAAATGCTGTTCATCAACACTTGTTAGCTTGCTTGTTTTTACTCTTGTTTATAAACGACTGTAGATACACATGAGTTGCAGATATAATTTTAAAAGCTTCCATGCACTCATCAACCAGTTTCCTCCAAGATTAACAGTTTATCAAGCAATAGTAGGTCAAAATTAAGAAATTGACAATAGTATAATCCAAAGAATTTATTCAGACTTGACCTGTTTTGTATGCACTCATTTGTATCTCTCTCTCTCTCTCTCTCTTTCTGTGTGGGGGAGGGAGAGAAAGAGAGACAGAGAGAGAAAGTTCTAGGCAATTCTACCACATACGTGATATGTGATTTGTTTTTTAAAATTCCATGTTGTTGCTGAGTTCAGTGAGTTAGCACCATAGTGAACTTCAATCACACTATGAAGGAAATAAATCTCAATCAAAATTTTAAAATATTATTCTTGCCTTTTAAAAGAGTGAAGATTTTTAAATAATATTTAACTTTAAGAGACAATTGTTGTGGCATAACAGGTTAAGCCACCACCTGCAGCACCAGAATCCCTTATGGGCACTGGTTCCAGTCCCAGTTGCTCCACTTTCAACCCAGCTTGCTGCTAACGTGTCTGAGAAAGTAGGGAGATGGCTCAAGTCCTTGGGCCCCTACACCCATGAGAGAGACCCATATGAAGCTCCTGGCTCCTGGCTTTAGTCAGGCTCACCCCTAACCATTGTGGGCATTTGGGGAGTGAACCAGCAGACTGATCTCTCTGTTTCACTCTCCCTCTTAAATAAATAAAATAAATCTTTTTTAAAAATTCAACTTAAAAAATTCAACTTTAGAGAATGGTAAGTCTAGCATTCTCATACTCTGTTTTCAGAAGTCAAAATTGGTACTAAATTTCTAGAAATAAAGAGCTGGTTTTTTGAAAAAGTAAACAAAAATGACACATCATTGGTCCAACTAACCAAAAAAAAGAGAGAAGACCCAAATCAATAAAAATTAGAGATGAAAATGGAAATGTAACAACAGACACCACAGGAAAAAAAAGAATCATAAGAAATTACTACAAAGAACTGTATGCCAAAAAAACAGGGAAACCTTGAAGAAATGGATAGATTCCTGAACACATACAACCTACCTAAATTGAGCCGTGAAAACATAAAAAATATAAACAGACCCATTAGCAAGACAGAAATTGAATCAGTAATAAAGACCATGTTGGGGCCAGCACTGTAGCCTAGCAGGTAAAGCCACCGCCTGCAGTGCCAGCATCCCTGTTCAAGTCCCAGGTGCTCTACTTCTGATCCAGCTCTCTGCTCTGGCCTGGGAAAGCAGTAGAAGATAGCCCAAGTCCTTGGGCCGTGCACCCATGTGGGAGACCAGGAAGAAGCTCCTGGCTCCTGGCTTTGGATTAGTACAGCTCCAGCCATTGCATCCAATTGGGCAGTTAACCAGTGGATGGAAGACCTCTCTCTCCCTCTCTCTCTCTCTCTCTCTGCCTCTCCTTTCTCTGGGTAGCTCTGACTTTCAAATAAAAATAAATAAAACTTAAAAAAAAAAAAAACCTCTCAACAAAGAAAAGCCCAGGACAAGATGGCTTTACTGCTGAATTCTACCAGACATTTGAAGAAGAACTAACTCCACTATTTCTCAAATTATTCAAAACAATTGAAAGGGAAGGAATCCTCCCAAATTCTTTGTATGAAGACAGTATCATCTTAATTCCTAAACCTGAGAAAGACAAAACAGAGACAGAGAACTAAAGACCAATTTCCCCAATGAATATAGATTCAAAAATCCTCAACAAAATTCTAGCCAATCAAATCCAACAATACAACAGAAAGATCATTCACCTGGACCAAATGGAATTTATCCCTGGTATGCAAAGGTGGTTCAACATTTACAAATCAATTAATACGATACGTATCATTAACAAACTACAAAACAAAAACCATATAATTACCTCAATAGATGCAGAGAAAGCATTTGATAAAACACAACACCCTGGGTCGGCGCCGTGGCTCAGTAAGCTAATCCTCCACCTTGCGGCACCGGCACACCAGGTTCTAGTCCCAGTCAGGGCGCCAGATTCTGTCCCGGTTGCCCCTCTTCCAGGCCAGCTCTCTGCTGTGGCCAGGGAGTGCAGTGGACGATGCCCCAAGTTCTTGGGCCCTGCACCCCATGGGAGACCAGGAGAAGCACCTGGCTCCTTCCTTCGGATAGGTGCGGTGCACTGGCCGCAGCGTGCCAGCCGCAGTGACCATTGGAGGGTGAACCAACGGCAAAGGAAGACCTTTCTCTCTGTCTCTCTCTCTCACTGTCCACTCTGCATGTCAAAAAAAAAAAATACAACACCCTTTCATGATGAAAACTCTAAGAAAACTGAGTATAGAAAGAACATTCCTAAACACAATCAAGGCAATTTATGACAAATGATTGAATGGGGAAAAGTTGTAAGCATTCCCATTGTGATCCAGTACCATATAAGGATTCCCATTCTGACCCATTGCTATTCAATATCGTCCTGGAAGTTTTAGCCAGAGCCATTAGGCAAGAAAAATAAATCAAAGGGATACAAATTGGGAAGGAGGAAGTCAAATGATCCCTATTTTCAGATGACATGATTCTATATATAGGGGATCCAAAAGACTCCACCAAGAGACTATTGGAACTCATAGAAGAGTTTGGTAAAGTAGCAGGATATAAAATCAATACATAAAAATCAGCAGCTTTTGTAAACATAGACACTGCCACAAATGAAAAAGAACTTTTAAGGTTGATCACATTCACAGTAGCTACCAACAAAATTGAATACCTTGGAATAAATTTGACCAAGTATGTCAAAGATATCTATGATGAGAATCATAAAATTTTATAGAAAGAAATAGCAGAAGATATAAAAGAAATGGAAATATCCTCCATGTTCATGGATTGGAAGAATCAATATTATCAAAATGAGCATACTACCAAAAGCGATTTGCAGATTTAATGTGATCCCAATCAAAATAGCAAGGATATTCTTCTCATATACAGAAAAAATTTTGCTGAAATTCATATGGAAACACAGGAGACCTTGAATAGCTAAAGCAACTTATATAACAAAAACAAAGCCAGAGGTATCACATTTCCAGATTTCAAGATGGACAGTTATAATCAAAATAGCCTGGTACTGGCAAAAAATAGACATGTAGACCAATGGAACAGAACAGAACCTCCAGAAATAAATCCACATTTATATAACCAACTAATCTTTGACAAACAAGCTAAAATTATTCCCTGAAGAAAGGTCAGTAACTTCAACAATTGATGTTAAGAAAATTGAACTCACACATGCAGAAGTTTGAAAGAAGATGTATACCTTATATCCTATACAAAATCAACTCACGATGGATCAAAGATTTAAACCTAAGACCTGAAGCCATCAAATTACTAGAGAATATTGAGGAAACTCTGAAAGACATTGGCATTGGCAAAGACTTCTTAGAAAAGACCTGAGAAGCACAGGCAATCAAAGCCAAAATTGACAAATGGGATTCCATCAAGCTGAGAAGCTTCTGCACTCCAAAAGAAACACTCAGCAAAGTTAAGAAGAAACCAACAAGATGTGAGAAAATATTTGCACTCAATGAAACTGATAAAAAATTAATTTCCAGAATCTATAAAGAGCTCAAGAAACTCAACAACAACAAAACAAACAATTCAGTTAAGAAATGGACAAAGGACTTGAACAGGAATTTTTCAAAAGAGGAAATCAAATGGCCAACAGACACATGAGAAAATGCTCAGGAACACTAGCCATCAGGGAAATAAAATTAAAAGTATGATGAGGTTTTACCTCACCCTAGTTAAAAAGGCTATCATACAGAAATCAGCAATCAATAAATTCTGGTGAGGATGTGGGGAAAAGGTACCCTAATCCACTGTTGGTGGGAATATAAACTGATGCAGCCACTGTGGAAGACAGTATGAAGGTACCTCAGAAATCTGAAAATAGATCTACTATTTGACTCGATCTTCCCACTCCTGGAGATTTACACAAACAAAATGAAATCTACAGATGAAAGAGATAACTCTGCTGTGGCTCACTTGGTTAATCCTCCGCCTGTGGCGCCAGCACTCCAGGTTCTGGGTTGGGGCGCCAGATTGTGTCCCGGTTGCTCCTCTTCCAGTCCAGCTCTCTGCTGTGGCCCGGGAAGGCTGCAGGATGGCCCAAGTCCTTGAGCCCTGCACCCACATGGGAGACCAGGAGGAAGCACCTGACTCCTGGCTTTGGATCAGTGCAGCATGCTGGTCGTAGCGGCCATTTGGGGGTGAACCAACGGAAAGAAGACCTTTCTCTCTCTCTCTCTCTCTCTCTCTCTCACTGTCTAAATCTGCCTGCCCAAAAAAAAAAGAGTTATCTATATTCATTGTAGCTCGAGTCACAATAGCTACAATATGGAATCAACCCAGATGTCCATCAGCTGACAACTAGATAAAGAAATTATGGTGTATACATACACTAAGGAATACTATTCAAAGGCAAAAAAATGAAATCCTGTCTTTTGCAACAAAATAGATGCAACTGGAAACCATTATACTTAGTGAAATAAGCCACTCCCACAAACTCAAATATCATATATTTCCCTGATCTGTGGTAACTAATAAAGTACTAAAAATGTAATATATAGGACTGAAATTGACATTTTTGGATTTGATGATTGTTTATAGCCTTTTTTAAAGATTTATTTATTTATTTATTCGTTTGAAAGTCAGAGTTACAGAGAGAGAGAGAAGGAGAGGCAGAGAGACAGAGGATTCTTCCAACCTGTGGTTCACTCCCCAATTGGCCATAACTGCCAGAGCTGCACTGATCTGAAGCCAGGAACTAGGAGCTTCTTTCCCAGTCTCCCATGCTGGTGCAGGGGCCCAAGGAGTTGGGCCATCTTTTAGTGCTTTCCCAGGCCATAGCAGAGAGCTGCACTGGAAGTGGAGCAGCCAAGACAAACCGGCACCCATATGGGATGCCAGCACTGCAGGCAGCAGCTTTACCTGCTATGCCACAGTGCTAGCCCCTGTTCATAGCCCTTTTCTTGACTGTTTAAGAACAGTGTTGGTTTTTTATTCATACTTTTTGTTGAACTCTACTTAGTGTAGTGTTAATCTTATGAGTATAAACTTAATATATCTTTGTAAAAATTCAGAGTAAGAATAGAAGTGGGAGGAGGAAGAAGGCTGGGAGCATGGGCAGGAGGGAGGGGAGTGGAAGGTATCAATATGTTCCTAATCTGTATTATAAAATTTGTGTTCCTTAAATAAATTTTTTAAAAAAGCTTTGAGGACACAATTACCAACAAAGATATTCTGCTGCTAGAGGAGAGGTCACTCGAGAGGTCCTAACCACATATAGGAAAACTATATATTTTGAAATGTTTGTAATGGCCCTGAATACTATTTTAGGAGATGTGTGAAAGAAACTACGTATTTTATGTAATTGGATTTCAAGGCAAATTATTATTGTTGCAAAATCTTGAATGTATTGAACTGTTATGGACTCAGAAGTGATTAAGAATTTGTACTTGAGGGCCTGCACCGCGGCTCAATAGGCTAATCCTCTGCCTGCGGCGCTGGCACCCTGGGTTCTAGTCTCGGTCGGAGCACCGGATTCTGTCCCAGTTGCTCCTCTTTCAGGCCAGCTCTCTGCTATGGCCCAGGAGTACAGTGGAGGATGGCCCAAGTCCTTGGGCCCTGCACCTGCATGGAAGACCAGGAGAAGTACCTGGCTCCTGCTGTCGGATCAGCGCGGTGCGCCGGCCACAGCGCACCGGCCACAGCAGCCATTGGGGGGTGAACCAATGGCAAAGGAGAACCTTTCTCTCTGTCTCTCTCTCACTCACTGTCCACTCTGCCTGTCAAAAAAAATAATAATTTGTACTTGAAACCAAGCTGAAATGAAAATATAATCTAACTCTTGTTATGCAAAAAAAAATTGATAGAATAGACAGAAAATCAGCAAGGATATAGAACTCAAAAACACCATCAACCAACATGATGTAATCAATATTCATAGATTACTCTACCCATCAGCAAAATACACTTTCTTTTCAGTGCCCACAAAACACACATCAGGATAGATAATATCCTAAGCCATAAAAAAACCTCAACAAACTTTCAAAACATTTAAATCAGACACAGGGTCTTCTCTAACATGCAATGGACTCAAACTAGAAATCAAGGGAAATTAGCAAGAAAATCTCCTTGGAGTTAAGCAAAACACTTTTAAATAATCCATGCTATAAAGAGAAAGTCTCAGGCAAAATTAAAAATGTAGATTATACAGAACAATAATGAAAATACAACATTTTGCAATGTGTTGGACACTGGTAAAGCTGTAGAATTTACAGCACTAAATGTACACATTAGAAATAATAAAACTTTCAAATTAAAAATCTAAGTTCCCACTTCAACAACCTGAAAAGGAAGAGTAAAATAAACCTGAAGTAAGCCTGAGGAAGGAAATAATAAAGAGCAGAAACCAATGAAATTGAAAAAAAAAAAAGATAAAACCAATGAGACAAAAGTCTAGTACTTTTGTGGAGGGGAGGAATTAATATAATTACAAGCCTCTGGCAAAACTGACAAAGATAAAAGAGAGAAGATATGAACTGCCAAAATCAGGAATAAAATAAGGATCTCCCCTTCAAACAAAAGGACAATAAGGAAATACTGCAAATAACTTTACACAAACAGATGACTTTCTCAAAAAGCATGGACTGCAACCCACCGAAGATCAGATAAATAATTTTAAAAGCCTGTAAGTGTAGGTATTGTGGTACAGAGTTAAGTTGTCATTTGCAATGCCTGCATCCCAAACTGGAGTGACAGTTGGAGTCTTGGCTAATCCACTTCAAATCCAACTGCTTGCCCAGGCTTCCTGAGAGTCAGCAGACAACTTGTGTCCCTGACACCCATGTGGGAGCACAGATGAAGTCCCAGGCCCCTGGCTTCGCCCAGGGCCCAACCCTAACTGTTGCAGACATTTGCAGAATGATCTCTCTCTCTCTTTCTCTCTCTCTCTGCCTCTCAAGTAGATGAAAATGTATAAACATTTGTAAAAACTTTCTAGCTATTCTTTGTAAAAGCTTTCTAACTATTAAAGGAACCTTAAAAATCACTAAAAAGATATAGTCAGATGATTTCACTGGAGAATTGTACAATGAACCATCTCTACACAATCATTTCCAGAAAATAGAATACTAGGAAAACTTTTAAATTTAATTTTAACATTTTTAAAATTATTTTTAACATTTTATTAAAATACAGCTTTACCAAACATTGTACACATGTTGTCTTATCATCTGATCATATTTATAACCCACACCCAGATTAAGAACAAAGCATTACTGGTACAAGAATCCTCACCATCCCCAAATCTTTTTCTCATATGTAAAATCAGAATGTATTGAGAGTTATGTGGTATGATGCAGTGAAGCAATATTTATAACTCTAGTGGCTGACATTGTAGTAATGAGTTAAGCTCCACCTGTGACACATGGGCACCCATTGGAGACCTAGCAGATCCACTTTCAATCCAGCTCCCTGTTAGTATGCATGGGAAAACAGCAGAAGATGGCCCAAGTGCTTGATCCCCTGCATCCCACACAGCAGACCTGGAAGAAACTCCAGGCTCCTGGCTTCAGCCTGGCAGAGCCCCAGCCATAGTGGCCATCTGGGGTGTAAATAAGAAGATGGAATCTCTCTCCCTTTTTTCTCTATGTAACTCTGCCTTTCATATAAATAAAAAATAAATCTGGGGGCCGGTGCTGTGACAGAGTAGGCTAAGCTAACACCTGCAATGCCAGCATCCCATATGTGCGCTGGTTCAAGTCCCGGCTGCTCCACTTCAGATCCAGCTTTCTACTATTGGCCTGGGAAAGCAATGTAAGATGGTCCAGGTGCTTGGGCCCCTGCACCCAGGTGAAAGACTCTGAGGAAGCTCCTGTCTCCTGGCTTTAGATTGGTCCAGCCCTAGCAATTGCAGCCATTTGGGGAGCGAACCAGCGATGAAGACTTTCTCTCGATTCTCTCTCTTGCTTGCTCACTCTCTGTAACTCTACCTCTCAAGTAAATAAATAAAAAATATTTTTAAAATATTTAAAATACATATTTTTATCTATATACCAAATAATATGACAGTGATACAATTTTTTAACTTTTATTTAGTAGATATAAATTTCCAAAGTACAGTTTATGGATTACAATGGCTTTTCCCCCCCATAACTTCCCACCCACCCACAACCCTCCCATCTCCCACTCCTTCTCCCATTCCACAGTGATACAATTTTTATACACTCTAAATATTAACTACTGCAAATAAGAGAAGAATGAGATATTTTTCTTTTAGGATCTGGCTTATTTCATTTAACATGATGATCTCCAGTTGCTTCCATTTTGCTACAAACATCAGAGTTGCATTCTTGTTCATGGCTGAGTAATATTCCATCGTGTTTATCACATTTTCTTTATCCCATCACCAATTAATGGACATTTAGGTTAGCTCCATACCTTAGCTATTGTGAATTGAGCTGCTATTAAACTTGGAGTTATAGATAACACTTTCATATGCTGATTTCACTTCCTTTGCACATATTCCCAGAGTGAGATAACTGGGTCATATGGTAGATCTATTTTTAGTTTTCTGAGGAATCTCCATACTGTCCTCCATAATGGCTGTACCAGCTTACATTCCCATCATTTTTTAAGTTTTTTCTATTGTTCATTTCCAGCTTCATTCCATTGTAGTCAGAAAATACTTGATGAGATTTCAACTTTTTGAATTTGTTTAGATTTTTTATGATCTAGTATATGTCCTCTCCTAGAGAATGTTCCATGCACAGATGAAAAGAATATGTATTCTGCAGCTGTGGAACAAAATTTCTGTAGATATCTCATGTACATTTGGTCTGTACCATAGTTTAGCTCTGTTGTTTCTTTGTTGATTTCTTGGTCTAGGTGATCTGTCTATTGATGAAAGTGAGGTGTTGAAGTCCCCCATTATTATTGTGTTGGAGTTTATGTCTCCTTTTACATCCACTAACATTTGTCTTATAAAACTGGGTTCCCTGACATTGGATACACATATCTTTACTATAGTCACATCTCTTTGTTCAATTGATCCCTTATAATCATTACATAATTACGTCTTTGTCTCTTAACAATTTCTGTCTCTAATTTTATTTTTTATATAAGTATAGCTATTCCTGCTCATTTTTGTTATCATTTGTATGGACTATCCTTTTCGATTCACCCTTTCATTTTCAGTATGTGTGTATTAATGAAGTAAGTGTCCTGTAGGCAGCATATAGGTGGCTCTTTTTTATCCATTCTGCCAGTCTGTATCTTTGAATTAGAGAATTTAGTTCACTTACATTCAATGCTATTATTCATAAGTAATGACTTGGTCCTGCCATTTTTCTCATAAATATTCCTATTGTTTATTTTGAATCACCTTATTCTTTTTTCCCAATTTATTACAATGCTCCCCCAAAAAAATTTAAAGAATTTTCTACAATTTTATTGCCAGAATAACAAGGGGACTAATTCAAATAATATAAGAGGTACCCTAGATATGACAACATATGAAAATGTTACTGTGAACTCTGTAGGCATTTGTCTTTTATTTTACACTTTCTTGCAAAGTATCAGTTAAGAGCACATATTTCTTTCATCTTATTTTTAGATTTTATTTAAGATACACAAATTTCATGTATTTCATATATACAGATTTAGGAACATAGTGATACTTCCCTCCCTACCCTCCCTCCCACCCATGCTCTCACCCTTCCTCCTCCTTCCTCTCGTATTCCCACCATTAATGTTTACAGGATCTGTTTTCAGTTTACTTTATGCTCATAAGATTAATCCTACACTAAGAGTTCAACAAATAGTGTGAAGAAAAAAGTTTTTTAAAGATTTATTTATTTGAAAGTCTCACACACAGACACACACACAGAGAGGGAGAGAGAGAGAAAGGGAGGGAGGGAGGGAGAGGGGGAGATGTGGAGAGGGGGAGGGAGAGAGAGAGAGATCTTCCATCTACTAGTTCATTCCCCAGCTGGCCACAATGTTCAGAGCTGTGCCAACCTGAAGCCAGGAGCCAGGAGCTTCCTCCAGGTCTCCCACATGGGTGCAGGGGCCCAAGGACTTGGACCATCTTCCACTGCTCTCCTTGGCCATAGCAGAGAGCTGGATCGAAAGCAGAGCAGCCAGGACTCAAACCAGTGCCCATATGGAATGCTGGCACTGCAGGCGGAGGCTTCACCCACTGCGCCACAGCACCGGACCCCACAATGTTTTTTACTAGGAGGTTTTTTTACCTTTACATTCTTTCATTATGTTGATTATCACTCACTATTTCTGTGTATAGTACACCCTTAAATATCATTGTAATGCTGGCTAGTTCACGACAAATTCTTTTAATTTTTGCTGTCTAGGAAGGTCTTTATTTCACCTTCATTTGTGAGTTAGAGCTTTGCTGAGTAAAGTATTCTGGGTTGGCAGTTATTTTCTTTTAGGACTTGGATTATATTTCTCCATTCTCTTCTGACCTGTGGAGTTTCTGTAGAGAAATCTGCTGTCAATCTGGTGGCAATTCCTTTAAAGCTGATAGGCCATGTCCCTTTCAAATGTTGGGATATTCTATCTACGCTTTACTCCTGAAAGTTTGACTATAATATGTGTGGTGAGGATCTTTTCTGATCATGCCCATTTGGAGTTATACGTGCTTCCTGTATTTGGAGGTCCATATCCTACTCCAGATTTGGGAAATTTTCTATCATTTCCCTGAATAAGCTTTCTAATTCATTCTTTTTTTTTCCATACCTTCAGGTACTCCTAAGACTTATATATTTGGTCATTTGATGGTATCTCAGGGATCCTGAAAACTGTTTTCCATCTTTCTAATTTTTTGTTCTTTTATCTGAGCTATTTCAGAAGATCTGTCTTCCAGATTGGATAATCTTTCTTCTGCCTCATCAAGTCTGTTACTAAAACTTTACACTGTTTGTTGACTTATTGAACTCTTCATTTCTTTTTTTTTTTTTTTTTTTTTTTTTGACAGGCAGGGTTAGTGAGAGAGAGAAACAGAGAGAAAGATCTTTTTTCCATTGGTTCACCCCCCAAATGGCCACTACGGCCAGTGCGCTGCACTGATCCAAAGCCAGGAGCCAGGTGCTTCCACCTGGCCTCCCATGCGAGTGCAAGGCCCAAGCACTTGGGCCATCCTCCACTGCCTTCCCAGGCCACAGCAGAGAACTTGACTGGAAGAGGAGCAACCGGGTCAGAATCCGGTGCCCCGACCAGGACTAGATCCTGGGGTGCCGGCGCCGCAGGAGAGGATTAACCAAGTGAGCCACGGCACCGGCCTGAATACTTCATTTCTAATATTTCTGTTTACTTTTTCTTCAATATCTCAATCACTTTGTGGCACTTCTCATCCATGTGCTGTAGAGATTTCCTTATTTCATTTAACTATTTCTCTGTGTTTTTAGTAACCTTACAATCATTCTACTGAATTCCTTTTCAGGCATTTCATCAATCTCCCCTTCTTCACAGTCCAATATAAATGTATTATTGCGTTCCTTTGGGGAAGTCATATTGCCTTCCTTTTCCATGTTTTGTGTTTCTGTGTTTTTTGTTATGTATCTGGGGATCACTTGTTACAATTTCCTCTGGGGGATTTTTTTATCCAAGGCTTTATTCCTAGATATGTGCCTCTCTGGCTTGGTGACATGCCTAAGGCTCACTTTGGAATTCCAAGTGTGCGTAGTGCGTAGAGCCAGGGAGCTCTGCAAGTGGGGCAAGAGTCCAGAGTAACACCTGAGTTGGGTGTGGAGAAGCTGGCTACAATCATTAGGGAGCAGAGATATTGGAACTGTACACAGTTCCAACCCTTCTACGTGTCAAGGTGAACCAACTGATTCACAGCCTATAGTGAACTCACGTTGCCTGCATACCCCACACACCCAGGTACATACACCATACAGAGCACTGAGTCACTCCACAGTGTGTACTCTGAGCCCTCTATGAGATCTGTCTCCAGGGCACAGGGAGCTCTGAGTTTCCATAGTCAGACCAGGTGGCTGCACAGGAACTAAGTACAACCAACACCCTTCTCAGTTCCGCAGCCCTTTCCAAGAACTCCCACGGTAACAGGGTTTAGGGAGTCCAATCCCTGCCCTGCAAGCTGCCCCCCTTTTCTGTCTCAAGCTTACCACTGTTCCAAGTCAAGACAGGCTCAGCTGCAGCTCCATTTCAGCAAATTGGGTCTGTCACTTTGGTAGGGTGAGAGGAGGGAAGCTAAGTGGCCTCTCTTCACAGAGCAAAGTATTTGCTCTGTCCCCCGCCAGCCTCCCAGACTGGACTCAGAGCCAGTGGAGACTGTGGAATTCTCCCTCAGTCAAAGCCATCAATGGTGGGAGCTGTGGCAGTCTCCTCATATATACAGGAGTGACTGACAGCATGCAGCTGATGCCTGCCATGTCTGTCTGCTCTCCTCGCTGCTCCATGGAACCTCTGTTCTCCATTCTCCACTGAAAAGTTCAATCAGTCCCTTAGGAGCATGTTCCCTCCTTTGTTTTTCTAGGTATTCTTCTGTGATTTAGATCAGTGTGGCCTCCCACTATTCAGCCATGTTGGATCTCCCCCAAATTTATTTTTTAACCTAGCATTACCCTGAAACCAAAATTTGACAGAGACAATACAAACAAAAGAAAACTTCAGACCAATATTCTTCTTGAAACAGAGGCAAAATCCTTGTAAAACTTGTCAAGTATAATTCAGCAATATATATTATACTCCAAAATTAGCCATGCTTTGTCCACAGTATTTAAGCATGAAGGAATGTAAACAAGACTCTAGGAAGCAGGTGTAGCGGATTAAGCCTTCACCTGTGGCACCAGCATCCCATTTGGGTACCAGTTCAAATGCTGGCTGCTCTACTTCCCATCCAGCTCTCTGGTAATGGCCTGGGGAAGCAGTGGAAGACGGCCCAAGTGTTTGGGCCCTGGCACCCATGTGGGAGACCTGGAAGAAGCTCCTGGTTCCTGGCTTTGGACTGGCCCAGCTTCAGTCACTGCAGCCATTTGGGGAGTGAATCAGAAAAAGGAAAGATCTTTCTCTCCTTCTCTTTGTCTACAACTCTGTCAAATAAATAAATCTTTCTTGAAAAAGAAAAGAGTCTAAGAAGTGGTGGGGCTGATACTATGGCATAACGAGTTAAACTGCTACCAGTGACACCAGCATCCCATTTACTCCACTTCTGATTTAGCTCTCTGCTAATGTGTCTGGGTGTTTGGGAAAGCAGAAGATGGACCAAGTCCTTGGGCTTCTGCTTGGCACAACACTGACTGTTGCACCATTTGGGGAGTGAACCAGCAGATGTAAGATCTACTTCTGTATGTCTCTCCTTCTCTATCTTTCAAATAAATAAACCTTTTAAAAAAAAGTCTAAGAAGTAAAACATATGTGAGCATAAAAAAAAAAAACAAATTTGAACTCAGTTTCCTCCATGAGACTCTCACAATAGTGATCACTTCTAACACCAGATTAGTATAGATATTTCCCACACACACCAAGCAAGTAACCAATTCAGGAGACATCTGCTGAGTGTCTTCTAATTCAATTCAATTCTGACACTACCAGCCTGGAGATAGTGTCAGATCCTCAGGCTAAAGGATCAGTCCAAGACTGACACATTACCTATAAATTGGGGCTCCCAAACACCCCTCAAGTTCAGGGAATTTGATCCAATGACTCAGAACTCAGGGAAGCATGTCTACCAATTTATTATAAAGAACATCACAAAGGATACAGATGAAAAGTGGCAGAGGGCAGGGGTTGGGGGAGGGGCATGGTACCTCCCTGCCTTCTTCAGGGGCACCACATTCTAGGAACATCTACATTTCCAGCTACCTGGAAGTACCAAATCCTGTTCTCTTGGATTTTAAGGAGACTTTACTGCATAGGCATGAAGCATAAACAACCATGTGAAAAGTTATGATCTAGTACTAACTGACTGAGTGTAACAACATAGCCCAGCCTGTTTATTAAGATTCTTCAGCTTTTCTTCCTCAGGGGTATAGGGCAGGACACTTTCTGAAGTGGGGGTCTTATCATCTACATCTATCAAAGAAGACAGGTAAGAGAATTTCTTTATGGCCAACTCCAAGGCAGGGGAGAGATTAGGGTTTCCATGATCTGTCTTGAGAAGGATAAATCCTGGTTCCCAAGGCCTGCTTTGCAGAAGGAGTCAAGAACCAAGAAACATGTACAAAAACTGAAATACATACATCATACGCTACACTGCACATTCACACCAATTCATGCTTGAAAATATTTAGAAAAAAATCAATCCTGCTTCATAATAAAAACTTTCAGGAAAACAGGAACTGAAAAATATTCCCTTAATTTGATAAAAAGTCTATTAAAAAAAAAACTGAATGGTGACAGACAATGCTTTTCTCTCAAGGTTAAAACAAGGCAAGGATGCCCATTCTACTTTTATTTGACATGGCACTAGAAATTCAAGCCAATGTAATAACAGGAAAGGGAATAAAAAGCACACGGATCAAATATGAAGTAAAACTGTCCTTATTTGCACATAAAGTGATTTTCTATGTGTAAAATCCAAGTCCTAAAACTATTAAATAATTTCATCAAGTTTGTTGGATGAAAGATATGTATTAAAAACCAAATATTTCTGTTTACTAGCAATGAATATGTAGACATCAAAAATATAATACCATTTATAATTATTCAAAAAATAAAATATTGATGTGTAGATTTAACAAATCATATATAAGATTTGTATGCTGCAAACTACAAAATGCTGATGAAAGGTGTCGCTCCCCGTCTTCGTGGAGGAACGACACAGGACCCTGCGCTGTTCTTTCGTCTGCTCGGCCCTCCCCAGGTTTGCTGCTGGTTCTTCCCGGGTTGGCTACCGACCCTTGCACCTCCGTGGAAGGGCGGTTCCCCCTGCCACATTCCCCACTTCCGCAGGGGAGCGGCACACCGCCGGCCGGCTCTCTCGGGGGCTGCACAGGTGTTCCTTCAGATGTTCCCCTTAGATGTTCCTGGTGCATGCCGTCTCTCTCCTCCTTTATAGTCCTCCTCCGCCAATCCCAACTCGGCTGCCCACACGCCGAGTACGCCGCTCTCCTCCAATCAGAAGCAGGATCAGCTCCTGGAGGTCAGCACTCAAGTTGGCAAGAGGCAGCTGCGTAGAAGCTGTTTTCTCCTCTCCCAGCGCCATATTGTGGGAGAGCAGATGCACAGAATAAGTCCTAATTCCAGTAACTTAGTCTAGTCCGAGTTGCTCCCCACAAAAGGAATCAAAGATCTAATTAAGTAGAGAGACATTTTATATATTTACATTACCTCCTGACAATCAAAGCTCTTTCAGTTTGCCACTCCTTAGATACCTGTCAGTTAACTTCTGCTGTGTAAAATATTGCCCAAAAATTTAATGACTTGGGTGTCAGCACTGTGGCATACTGGATAAAGCTGCCACCTGCAGTGCCGGCATCCCATATGCACACTAGTTTGGGTCCTGGCTGCTCCACTTCCAATCCAGCTCTCTGCTATGGCCTGGTAGAGCAGTGGAAGATAGTTCAGGTGCTTGGGCCCCTATAACCACATCAGAGGCCCAGAGGAGGCTCCTGGCTTTGGATTGGCCGAGCTCTGGACGTTGTGGCCACTTGCGGAGTGGGCCAGCAGATGTAGAACCTCTCTCTCTCTTTCTCTCTCTACCTTTCAAATAAATAATTAAATCCTTTTCAAAATCTAATGGCTTGAAGCAGAAAAAAGTTATTGTTGCTCACAAATAGTTGGATGGCTAGATTCCTTTGGTTTCTACCATTCAGGACAGTCCTGCTCATGTATCTGGGACCTCCTTTGGGGAAGCAGAGATGGATATAATGCAGGAGCTGGGATCAGCATTGTGGCATGGCAAGTGAAGCTGCTGTCTGCAATGCTGGCATCCCATGTGGACGCTGATTGGAGTCCTGGTTGCTCCACTTCCAACCCAGCTACCTGCTAATGCACCTGGGAAAGCAGAAGACAGCACAAGTACTTGGGACCCCTGCACCCTTGGGAAAATTGGAAGAAGCTCCAGATTCCTGGCTTTAGCCTGGCCTAGCCCTGACTCTCTGGCTTGGTTTATTTTACCATTACACCATTATGCTATAAGATATTAATTCTACCCTTTGAAAAAGTCCTGATAGAAAAAAAATGAGGAAAAGGATAAATATTCATCGATTTAAAGTTCCAGGTGCATTCTAGAGCAGTTGTACTAATTTACCTAAGATACAGAACAATGCACATTTATCCAATACATTCATCAGTGCTAAACATTATCATTACTTAATCATTTCCAACATGGGATTTTAAAATGTAATTTGTTGTTGTTTTGACTTTTAATTTTTTGTTACTGATTAAGGACAATATTTTTCATGGGTTTATTGACATTTTTATTTCCTTTTGTGAATTGTCTGTTTATTTTATGGGCTCATTCTCCTAGTATATTGTTCATTTTCTAATTATTAAAATCTTATAAATATAAGAGATTAATTTTGATTTGTTATATGTACTACAGATATAATTATTAACAGTATGCTTTAAAACCTGCTTATTATTGGAGGACAGAAAGTATTAATTTTCATGTGGTTAATCCACATTTTCTTCCATACCTTCAAGTTGAATATTAACTATACTTCATTCTAGATCTTTGTGGCTTAACTTTTTTAAAGATTCATTTTATTTATTTGAAAGGCAGAGTTACAGAGAAAGAGGGGAGATACAGAGAGAGATCTTCCATCCACTGCTTCATTCCCCAAATGGCCACAACAGCAAGGGCTAGGTCAGACGGAAGTCAGGAATATCATCTGGGTCTTTCACATGGGTGCAGGAGCCCAAGGAGTTGGACCATCTTCCACTGCTTTTCCAGGTACACTAGCAGGGAGCCAGATCAGAAGTGGAGCAGCCAGGAATTGAACTAGCCCCCAAATGGGATGCCAGTACTGCAGGCCGCAGCTTAACCCATTGCACCACAACACCAACCCCATGCTTAACTTCTATAAATGTTAATTTGGTTATTTCAAAGGCATAGTGGGAGAAAGGAGAAGGGGGAAGGAGGGAGGGAGGGAGAGAAAGAGAGAAAGAGAGAGAGAAATATCCCATCCATATACTCATTCCTACCAAATGCTTGCAACAGCCAGGACTGGGCTAGGCTGAAGCCAGGAGCCAAGAACTCCATCTGGATCTTCCATATTTTATGGTAGGGATCTAAGTACTTGTTCCAACACCTGCTACCTCCCAGGGTTCACATTAGCAGGAACCTGGAATCGGGAGCTAGAGCTAGGACTCGAACCCAAGCACTCCAGTAAGAGATGTAGGCATCCCAAGGGACAACTTAACCATTGCCCCAAATGCCTGCTCCTGGTGGCTTAACATTTTTCATTTACATCTCTAATTTGCTAAAATTTTATTTGCTTTATAAAAAGCAGAAAAATCCAATTTTTAACCCAGCTATTTAACTATTTGTCCATGAATAACTCAATAAAAAACAGAGCCCTTCTCTAGTAATTTGGGATGCTACTTTAATCATATGTGAAGTTTTTCTTATGGTTTTACCTGCTACTAGTCTAACACTTCACAACTATTTTAGTTTTAAAATATGGCTCCTGGTGCCATCCATTTCTCCAGCAACTGGTGTTGAGGACAATAACTACCATGACATCCGATACTTTGGCAAAACTTAGATGCAAGGCCTTCTGGCCAAATGCCTCAGGTTTCATATTGGAGCCTTTGCCATCCCCTTGAGCCTTGCATCTAATATAAGTTTGCTGTGGCAGAACCAATAAAGAAGGCATGTGTGATTTCTACAGAAACTATGATTCCATGAAATATTTTGAGGAGATTAAGAATGCTGCTGTCTTCAAGTGTGCAAAGTGATTTGAGATGTAAAGACTTTCTTTAGATATAATTCTATAGAAGTTTGTCCTTGACCTGTGCTCCTGAACTATGAAACATGAAATACGTGGGTTAAGGAACAGTTTCTCTTGATAAATAAATATTCCGGACAATAAAAAAAATGCTCCTTAATGAACAGTGGGTTAAAGAAGAAATCAAATGGGAGGCCGGCGCCACGGCTCAATAGGCTAATCCTCCGCCTGCGGCACTGGCACACTGGGGTTCTAGTCCCAGTCAGGGCGCCAGATTCTGTCCCGGTTACTCCTCTTCCTGTCCAGCTCTCTGCTGTGGCCCAGGAGTGCAGTGGAGGATGGCTCAAGTCCTTGGGCCCTGCACCCACATGGGAGACCAGGCAAAGCACCTGGCTCCTGGCTTCAGATCAGCGCAGTACGCTGGCCGCAGCAGCCATTGGGGGGTGACCCAAAGGAAACAGAAGACCTTTCTCTCTGTCTCTCTCTCTCTCACTGTCCACTCTGCCTATCAAAAAAAAAAAATGACAAAACATTAAAGAAATAGAAGAAGATCCAAAAAATGCAAAAATCTTGTTTCATGGATTGGAAGAATCAATATCATCAAAATGTCCCTGCTACCAAAAGCAATTTACAGATTCAATGCAATCTCAATCAAAATACCAATGACATTCTTCCTACATCTAGAAAAAATGCTAAAACTCATATGGAAACACAAAAGATGCAAATTGCTAAAGCAATCTTATACAACAAAAATGAAGCTGGAGGCACCACAATACCAGGTTTCAAGACATACCACAGATCAGTTACAATCAAAACAGCCTGATACTGGTTCAAAAACAGACGTACAGACTTCCAGAAATAGAACTCCAGAAATCAATCCACACGTCTACAACCAATTTATCTTTGCAAAGGATGTAAAATAAATCCTTGGAGAAAGGACAGTCTCTTCAATAATGGTGCTAGGAAAATTGGATCTTCACATACAGAAGTATGAAACTAGACCCATACTTTACACCTTACACAAAAAAAAACACTCAAAATGGATCAATGACCTAAATCTACAGATGAACATCATCAAATTACTAGAAAACATTGGGGAAAGTCTGCAAGACATTGGCATAGGCAAACACTTCTTGGAAAAGACTCCAGAAGCACAGGCAATCAAAGCCAAAATGGGAGTACATGAAGCTAAGAAGCTTCTACACTGCAAAAGAAACACTAAGCAAAAGGAAGAGACAACCCAAAAAATGGGAGAAAATATTTGCATGCTATGCAATTGATAAAGGGGTAACATCCAGAATCTATAATGAGCTTAAGAAATTCAACAACTAAATAAACAATCTAGTTAAGAAATGAGCAATGGACTTGAACAGGCATTTTTCAAGAGAAGAAATTCAAATAATAGACACTTGAAAAAGTACTCAGGATCACTAGCATCAGGGAAATGTAAATCAAAACTTTAATGAGGTTTCACCTCACTCCATTTAGAATGTGTCTCATACAGAAATCAACAAACAACAAATAATGGTGGGGATGTAAGGAGAAAGGTACCTTAATCCAGTGTTGATAGGAATGTAAACTGGTGCAGCCACTGTGAAAGACAGTATGGAGATACCTCAGAAATCTGAATATAGATCTGCCACATGATCCAGCCATTCTACTCCTGGGAATTTACCCAAATCAAAAGAAATCAGCATTTGAAAAAGTTATCTGTACCCTCATGTTCACTGCAGCACAATTAACAATAGCTAAGATATGACATCAACCCAGATGTCCACCAACTGTTGAGTAGATAAAGATTATGATATATATACACTATGGCGTGCTACTCAACTGTAAAAAAAAATCCTGTCTTTTGCAACAAAATGGACACAACTGGAAGCCATTATACTTAATGAAATGAGTCAGTCCCAAAAAGACATATATCCTGTGTTTTTCCTGATCTGAGGTAACTAATCAAATACCTAAAATGTAAATGTATAGGAGTGAAATGAACATTTTAAAATTCAGTGATTGTTTACAGCCCTTGTCTTGACTGGTTTTTTTCTCTTCATATTATTTGTTGAACTCATTTACTTAGTAGGGTTAACTATATTATAGTTAAGTAAACAAAGTAAATCTTTGTAAAAATTAAGAGTGGGAATGGGAGAGAGAGTATCAAAAAGGTTGGAGCATGGGTGGGAGGAAGAGTACGGTTGGAAGAATCACTGTGTTCCTAAATCTGTATATATGAAATACATGAAACTTATATAACTTAAATAAAATTTTTAAAACAAGAAAGACACAGAAAAAATTGAATCCTGGGAGCCAGCTTGTAGTGTGTTGGCTTAAGCTGTTGTCTATAGTGCCAGCATCCAATATGGCTCCTTGTCCAAGAACCAGCTGCTCCACTTCCAATCCAGCTCCCTATTAATGGTATGGGAAAAGCAGGGGAAGATGGCCCAAGTGCTTGGGCACCTACCCCCTTATGGGAGATCAGGATGAAGCTCTTAGCTCTTGGTTTCAGCCTGGTCCACTCCTGGCCATTGCAACTATTTGGGAAATGAATCAGCAAATGGAAAACCCCTCTCCCTCTCCCTCTCCCTCTTTTCCTTCTCTCTTTCTGTAACTTTGCCTTTCAAATAAATGGAAATAAAATTTGAGTAATGATGACATAAAAAAACTAAATAGACCAATAACCAAGACTAAAATTTCATTCATAATAAACAAATGAAAAAAAAAAAAGCCAAGGATCAGATAGATTCACTGCTGAGTTCTACCAAACTTTTAAAGAAGAATTATTTCCAATTCTTCTCAAACTATACAAAACAATTAAAAGGAAAGGAATCCTCCCAAACTCCTTCTTTGAGGCTGGCATCACCTTAATTCTAAAACCAGAGAAAGATATAACAAAGAAGAACTGTAGACCAATATCTCTGATAGATGCAAAAATCCTCAACAACATACTAACTAATCAAATCCAATAACAGATGAAAAAGATTATTCACCCATACCAAGTGGAATTTATCTCTGGTATGCAGGAATGTTTCAACATACATATTAATAAACGTGACAACACATCAACAAATTGAAGAATAAAAAACATACAATTATCTCAATAGATGCAGAGAAAGTATTTGATAAAATACAAAATCCTTTCATCATAAAAAAATAAACTTAAGCACTTTGGGTCTAGAAGTAACATACCTCAGCATAATCAAGGCAATATATGACAAAACCACAGCCAGCATCATATTGAATAAAGAAAAGCTGGAAGCATTTATACTAAGATCCAGAACCAGGCAAGGATGACCACGCTCACCATTACTAGTCAATATAGTTCTGGAAGTTTTAGCCAGAGCCATTAGACAATAAAAGAAGGGATACAAATAGGTAAGGAGGAAGTCAAACTATCCCTATTTGCAGATTACATGGTTCTATATGTAGGGTAACCAAAAGAGTCCACTAAGAGACTATTGAAGTGGCCACCACTATGACATAGATGGTTAAGCAGTGCTGGCAACCCATTTGGGCACCAGTTCAAGTCCTGGTTATTCCACTTCCAATCCAGCTCCCTGCTCATGTGCCTGGGAAAGCAGCAGAGGATAGCTCAAGGGCTTGTGCCCTCACACCCATGTGGGAGACCTGGAGAAAGCTCCTGGCTCCTAGCTTCAGCCTGTACCAGCCCTGGTCACCGTGGCCATTTGGGGAGTAAACCAGCTAACAGATGATCTCTCTCTATGTCTGTCTCTCTCACTGTAACTCTGACATTCAAATAAATATTTTTTAAAAAGAGAGAGAAAGAGTGTGGCTGATTAGCTCAGTTGGTTAGAATCTACTGCTAATTAGAGAGAAAGAGACAGACAGACACTATTGGAACTTATAAGAGAGTTTGAAAAAGTTACAGGATATAAAATAAAAGTACAAAATAATCAATAATGTTTGTGTACACAAACAAGGAGATGGCTAAGAAAGAAGTTGGACAATCAATCTCATTTACAATATCTACAAAAAATTTAAATGCCTTGGGATAAAATTAACCTAGAATGTGAAAGATCTTTACAAAGAAGATTACAAAACATTAATGAAAGAAATAGAAGACACAAAAATGGAAAAATCTTCATGGGACAGAAGAATTAATATTAAAATGTCCATACTATCCAAAGGAATTTATAAATTCAATGCTATCCCATATCAGAATACCAATGACATTCTTCTCAGATCTGGAAAAAATGACACCAAAATTCATATGGAAGTGCAAGAGATCCTGAAAATAAAAATAAAACTGGAGGTATCACAATAGCAGATTTCAATACACATTACAGGGGAATTATAATCAAAACAGTCTGGTACTAGCACGAGAATAGACATGTTGACCAATAGAACACACTAGAGGCCCCAGAAATTAAATTCACACATCACAACCAACTAATATTTGACAAACTAGCTAAACTCACCCCCTGAGAAAGAACAATCTCTTCAACAAATGGTGTTGGGACAACTGGATCTCTGTATCCAGGTGTATGAAACAAGACCCTATACAAAAATCAACTCACAGTGGATCAGGGATATAAATCTAAGACATGAAACCATCAAATTACTAGCAGAAAACATAATGCAAGCAATGTAAGACATTGGCATAGACAAAGACCACTTGAATAAGATCCCAAAGGCACAGGTAATAAATGCAAAAATAACAAATGGGATTACATCAAGCTAAGCAGCTTCTGCACAGCAAAGGAAACACTCAACAAAGTAAAAAGGCAACTGACAGAATGGGAAAAAATATTTGCAAACTATACGTCTGATAAGGATTAATATCCTGAATATGTAAGGAGCAACTGGAGACCATTCTCAAAAAGACAAATATGTTTTTCCTGATTTGTGGTAACTGACTTACAGAGTACAAAACAATGTAATATATGAGCAAAATTGACATTTTGAGGTCTGATTATTGTTTATAGCCCTTGTCTATACTGTTGAGAGACAGTGGTTTTTCTACTTACTACTTGCTCTTTATTCAGTGGAGGGTTAAACTTGTGGCTCACTAGGCTAATCCTCTGCCTTGTGGCGCCGGCATACCGGGTTCTAGTCCCAGTCGGGGCGCCAGATTCTGTCCCGGTTGCCCCTCTTCCAGGCCAGCTCTCTGCTCTGGCCAGGGAGTGCAGTGGAGGATGGCCCAAGTACTTGGGCCCTGCACCTCATGGGAGACCAGGATAAGTACCTGGCTCCTGCCATCGGATCAGCGCGGTGCTCTGGCCGCAGTGGCCATTGGAGGGTGAACCAATGGCAAAAAGGAAGACCTTTCTCTCTGTCTCTCTCTCTCCCCCACTGTCCACTCTGCCTGTCAAAAAAATAAATAAATAAATAAAAATTAAAAAATAAAAAATTAAAAGAAACATAAGGAGGAGGGAGGGTAGGATGGGAAGTATCATTATAATCTTAAAGTTGTTTATAAGAAATACATGAATTTTGTTTCCTTTATATAAACTTTATATAAAAATTAAATGTATTAATTTCTAGCTATAAAAAACACTTTCCTACCCTTTCCATTTATCATTGCTATTCTTTTACTAAAATTTTCATGACTGTTCTCATTTATCTACTTTCCACATGAAATTAAGAATAGTTTTAGAAAAAGTTGCTTCTGGGGATTCAAATGGCATAATATGAAACTGCATACTCTGCTAGACTAGGGATGTGTAGGAAATATATTTTCAGGAGAGAGAGAGAAAGCTGCAGTGGAAATAAATTTTGAAGGAAGAAGAACGCTGTGGATCTGTGTGCAAGGTGCAGACACACAGTGCAAACATGAACACAACACACAAATCCAGCAGCCAAGAGCCAGGGAAAGTGCCAGATTTGGAGACTGAGGTGAGATCAGACTGCAGCAACCTATGCCACTGGTGATATAGCTGGAGGCAGAGCAGGGCACGAGTCTGCCCTGAAGCCCTAAAGGGGAGAGGGTACCTACTGATCCAGTAAAAAAGGGGGGGGGCAATTTCTCTCACCCCACCCCACCACCAACAGAGCCCTGCAACAAGCTAAGAGCAGGCACCATTTTGGGCAAAAGTGACAGCTACAGAAGCCCTTGTACATGCACCCAGCAACTAGCTGAGACAAGACCCATCTCCTCAGCAGTACTGGCAGCAGCATCTGGGGTGCCACCAGCAAGGTGAAGGCAATAGCCAGTGGCTCTTGAGTACACGTGTGATCCAGAAATTCCAGTACAAATTTTGAAGAGTAATCAAAATGAAATATTAGAAGTGAAGAATACAATAGATCAACTAAAAAATGCAGTGTAAAGTGTTAACAGACTTGGTGATGCAGAAAAAAAGAATATTCAAGCTTGAAGACAAATCTCTGGAAACTTTTCCAACCAAAAAAAAAGAAGAAGAAATTAGGAGGAAGAAGAGTTGAAATGTGAGCAGGAAGGAGGGTAGGGTTGGAAGTATCACTATGTTCCTAAATTCCTAAATCTGTATATATGAAATACATGAAACTCATATACCTTAAATAAAATTTTTTTAAAAATTTTTAAAAATAGTTTTGTCAGCACCTCTAAGATTTCTATCAAGATATTACTAAATCTATAAATTCATCTTTCTATCCAGAAGCATGGTATGTGTTTTCCACTTAATTGTCTTTTATGGATCTGAACGTTTTATAATTCTACTCAGATCATATTTTTATTATGTTTACTCCTAGGTGTTTTCTATTTCTTCTTTCTAAAATGAATAAGATATTTTCACATTATAGTTTCTAACTAGTTATTGCAGGCATAAAAGATGTTATTGATTTTGCCTATTTATTTTGTAACTTGCAGATTACAAAACTATTACTTACAATAATGTTTCACTTGATCAGAGTATGAATTGTTTAAAGAATATTACATTCCAATTTATCAGTAAATGGGTATGTGTGATCAGTAAGAATGAACAGAAATGAAGAATGCTAAGTATTAGGGTAAAGTATTACAGCCACTTAGCCATGACTACATACTAAAATGACCTAAGATTGAACAAAATTGACATACTAGAAGCAAGCAAACTAATATACAGCTATGCTTAAATGGTGTGCCAGCACAAAAATGGAAATTAGGAGAAAAAAATCAAGTCTGGAATAGATTTGCTTGTCTGACTTGGGAGGAAGGGCCTGGATGCTAATGACATAGCAGGCAGTGTTGGGGCAGTCCCACTGCTTATCTCAGTGGACAACCACGCAACACTCTGAGTTGCATACTGCCACGGAGCCTTAACAGGTGAGGAATCAAAAGTTGAGAATTTAACTTACTCAAGATGACACACCTGTGACCGGCCGACCCAGGGTCTAACCTGGGCCCAGCATCAACATCTGTACACTCTCCACTATACCACTGACTTTCCAGAGCAAGGAATGACTAAAGGGATTTAAAAAACTAATAACAAATAAATCCCAATTTCCAAGAATTTAAATACAACTCAGCAGTTTCCCTTGGAGCTAACATTTCACAAAGTTGATGTTCCATCTTGACTTTAAGATCTCTTTGTCTCATAGCTGCTTCCCCTCAGCTCGAGCTGAAGAACAGAAATTTCAATAACAGAGAAATTTCAGAGTCTCAAGACTTTGCCAGATTACTCATTGAATTCCAGCAATAGATTAATTTAGGCCTTTTAATTTTTTTAGCATTTAAAACAAAATATGAGCATTCTATCAAATCAGTACAGCAACCCCACATCAGGGTCACCTGGAATGTTGGTTCAAAGTGCACACTTCTGAATGCAGTCCAGGCTTACTTAATGCAAAGAATTTACATTTTGAACTGGCACCCTGGGGTTGTTAAAGCACAGATTTTGAGAACTACAGCCTCCAAGTCCACAGAGCCCTTTGACTGTTTTCACAACTTACTTTTATCTTTCATTTTCATGATTTCTTTTTTTTTTTTTTTCTTCACAGGCAGAGTGGAGAGTGAGAGAGAAAGGCAGAGAAAGGTCTTCCTTTGCCGTTGGTTCACCCTCCAATGGCCGCTGCAGCCGGCGCACCGCACTGATCCGAAGCCAGGAGCCAGGTGCTTTGCCTGGTCTCCCATGGGGTGCAGGGCCCAAGGACTTGGGCCATCCTCCACTGCCTTCCCGGACCACAGCAGAGATCTGGCCTGGAAGAGGAGCAACCAGGACAGAATCCGGCGCCCTGACCGGGACTAGAACCCAGTGTGCTGGCGCCACAGGCGGAGGACTAGCCTATTGAGCCACGGTGCCAGCCTCATTTTCATGATTTCTTTCAAAGGTGTTCCTTTTATGTATTTATTCTTCCATTTGTTTATTTCTTTGAAAGGTAGAGACAGATCAGCCAGGGCAGAGCCAGGCTGCAGCCTGGAGGAAGGAAATCAGTCCAGGTCTCCTACATGTGTAGCTGAGACCCAACTACTTGAGTCATCACTTCCGGCCTCACAAAGTGCACTGTGAGGCCGGAATCAGAAGCAGAGTGGGCCTTGAACCCAGGCACTCCAATATGGGGTGCAGGCATCCCGAGTAGGGTCTTCACCACTGTGACCAATGCCCACCCTTAGTCTTCATTTTTTTTTTTTGTCTTTTGTCACTATCACATGAGTTAAATGAAATGATAAATATCTAAGTACCTAGCATAGTGCCAGGTTCCTAGAACACACTGAAAAAAACAAAACACATCTAAACTCCTTCCTATAGAAAGGCTTCTAAAAGCAACTGCCACACCTGAAGAGTTTTTAGCTGTGCTCCACAAGGCAGGGGTACCGTATCACTGTGACAAACCACATCTCACAGAACTAAATATGGAAAAGACAGCCACTGAGGGGAAATGAGGAAGTGCGATTTCCATTTCCCACATTTCTTTGCCATCACTTACATATGTGTGCATACACACTTTGATCTATTTACTTCATTTAGGCTCCCAATTAGATTTGTGAAGTACACTAAGTTTGCCTATTACCTCTGGATAAGCGCTCTGCCCTCCCATCCCTCCACACAGCTAGCTTCCTGCCCATGTTGTGGTGAATCAGTTGCAAGGCTTTTGCCATGAGATGATTATAAGAGATTATATTACAAACAGACACAGCCAATGAAAAGTTTCTTCAATCACAGAGGAGATGAAAGCTTCATGGATAGTTACACAAAGTAGACAATTGCACAAATAGAGGCAAAACTGCCCAGGCCCCTCACATGGCACAGAGAACGTACTAGACATGAGATGTGGTTTGTTTTTTTTTGTTGTTGTTTGTTTGTTTTGACAGGCAGAGTGGACAGTGAGAGAGAGAGAGACAGAGAGAAAGGTCTTCCTTTGCCGTTGGTTCACCCTCCAATGGCCGCCGCGGCCGGCGCGCTGCGGCTGGCGCACCGCACTGATTCAATGGCAGGAGCCAGGTACTCATCCTGGTCTCCCATGGGGTGCAGGGCCCAAGCACTTGGGCCATCCTCCACTGCACTCCCTGGCCGCAGCAGAGAGCTGGCCTGGAAGAGGGGCAACCGGGACAGAATCTGGTGCCCCTACCGGGACCAGAACCCGGTGTGCTGGCGCCGCAGGCGGAGGATTAGCCTATTGAGCCACGGCGCTGGCTCAAGATGTGTTCTTTTTCATCCTCACAGAAGTCTGATACCGATCTGCTCTGGAAACCTACACAACCCAAACCCCTCTCTGGGTGTTAACGGCCATGCTGGGAGAGGCAAAGGTCTTATTTCAGAAGCTGATTTCCCCAGGGGTAAGCTCCTGTACAGCCTGAGATCCACTCCTTCCTTGTCAATTCCAAAACATGTCAGAGTCTCAGAGACTGTGGTTTCTGAAAGCGCCACAAGGAAACCAACAGAGGAGGAATGATGCCACTGGCAAAACTAGAAGTTTGGTTGCCAAGTACCTGACAGTGTGCAAAAGAGCAGACATTACTGACAGCTCAAGAGCTTTTGAAACACAAGATCAAGACCAATTTATTCTTCCTACTTCTTTTTGTCACTCCTTAGGCAAATTCAAATTGGGTCATTGCCACCTACAATTATATTGGCTGGCCTAGTCTCATGCTTCATTGAGGCCAACAGACACAAGCCATCTCTGCTTTCACATCCCTGTGTCTGGATTTTCTACATTAGGTTCCCTTAGGAAGTAGGAAGGCGTGGTCTGCAGCCTGAACTCTGAAACTTGACTCTGTTAATGTGTCTACCTACAAGCTGTAATGCTTTTGGGCAAGTGATTCAACTTTTCTGTGCCTAGTTTTACTAATCTGTAAAATGGGGGTGTTGATAATAATCATACCTCATAGGATACTTGTAAAGAAGAAATGCCAGTATTTACTTAGTATTTTAAAAGTGCTCAGAACAGTGCATTGTGCATAGTAGGCATAGACTAGTGATTGCTATTATTCAAATCTTAGAAAATGATGGATTCCTTCTTTTTTGAGGTAAGCTGCTGCACCTGTACCTGGTGCTGTTTCCCTCACCTCTAACAAGAGCTGGCTCCATCAGTGTCTTCTTTCTCCATCTGCAATCTCTCCTGTCAGATCCCTCTCTTCAGCCTGTGAGAAACAGCCTCACCAATCCACTCAAAGGATGGACTCAGTCTCAGCAAGTTCAGCAAAAGCAAGATTTCGTTAAGGATCTTGCAAGATCACGTGCCTGCTGGGCCAGCACACTCAGGGTGGATTACAGTGAGCTATTGATTTCCTACCCTGCAGGTTCCTCCCCCAGTTCCTCATTGGGTACTGCAGGGCTACAGTCTTCCCAGCATTTGCTTCAGCTGTCTGGGCTCCTCCTAACTTCTGTTGCCTGAGAACTTCTCAGGTGCATGTAACCTAACTGTTAGGCTAGTTGGCTACATGTCACTTTCCATACCTCTGCAAGCTGTTATGCTAACTGGGTTTCTATTCAGAGCTAAATCTTAACTTTGAAAGTAGACCAAATGTTTACTTCTCACAAGCCTTTAAAGAAGCTGAGTATGCTGGGTGGGCACTTGACGGTGGTTAAGAAACCCACATCCGGCCGGCGCCGTGGCTCACTAGGCTAATCTTCCACCTAGCGGCTCCGGCACATCAGGTTCTATTCCCGGTCGGGGCGCCGGATTCTGTCCCGGTTGCCCCTCTTCCAGGCCAGCTCTCTGCTCTGGCCAGGGAGTGCAGTGGAGGATGGCCCAAGTCCTTGGGCCCTGCACCCCATGGGAGACCAGGATAGGCACCTGGCTCCTGCCATCAGATCAGCACGGTGCGCCAGCCGCGGTGGCCATTGGAGGGTGAACCAACGGAAAAGGAAGACCTTTCTCTCTGTCTTCTCTCTCTCACTTTCCTCTCTGCCTGTCAAAAAAAAAAAAAAAAAAAAAAAAAAAAAAGAGGCCGGCGCCGCGGCTCACTAGGCTAATCCTCCGCCTAGCGGCGCCGGCACACCAGGTTCTAGTCCCGGTTGGGGCACCGGATTCTGTCCCGGTTGCCCCTCTTCCAGGCCAGCCCTCTGCTGTGGCCAGGGAGTGCAGTGGAGGATGGCCCAGGTGCTTGGGCCCTGCACCCCATGGGAGACCAGGAAAAGCACCTGGCTCCTGGCTCCTGCCATCGGATCAGCGCGGTGTGCCAGCCGCAGCGCGCCGGCCGCGGCGGCCATTGGAGGGTGAACCAACGGCAAAGGAAGACCTTTCTCTCTGTCTCTCTCTCTCACTGTCCACTCTGCCTGTCAAAAAAAAAAAAAAAAGAAAGAAAAGAAAGAAAGAAACCCACATCCTACACCAGAGTTCCTGGTTACTCTGCTTCCAACCAGCCTCTGCTAATGCCCTGGGAGGCAGCCAGGGATGGCTGAACTTGGGGGCCTGTCAACCACGTAGGAAACCCAGATTGAGCTCTCAGCTTTCAGTTTTGTCCTGGCTTAGTTACAGATGCAGTGGATACATGGGGAATGATCTATCAGTGGAAGATAATTTTCTCTATATAACTCTCTCTGTGTCTGTCTTTTGAATAAATAAAAAGTAGTTTTTTAATTTCTTAAAAATGCTGAGTGCAAAAGAGTTAGGGAAGGGATCACAGAGGAAGCTAAACTAAGCTGACTTGGAAGGCTAAATTTGAATTTACTTGATGGGAAGAGGTGTTGCAGGGACTCAGAGATGGTTAGAAAGGTGAGGTTTCAAGCAAAAGAAACAGCACCAGCAAACAGCTTTGATGTTTTATGGATGCCTGAGGACTTGCTCAGAGTGTTAACTGTATGGAACACCTGGGGCCATTTTCTACAAGTGAGTCTCTAAGGCAAAGTCACAACCTCGAGCGAGTTCAGCAACATGAAGGTAAGGGAGTCAAGTAAACTGCTTAACAAGATGGGAAGGGAAGGGAACTTAGCTGCTTCCCACTTAAAAATCACAGCCTGCAACAGGGGCTTGAGTGCCGGTAGTTGATTTTAGGAGATGTTCCCAAAGAATGAGAGTGAGGGACCGAGGAGAAAAGAGGAGAGAAAGTCTAAAATGAATGAGATATTTCACTCCTGCTCACTTAGAAAGCAGTCCCAAGGGAGTCCACAACAGAGGCACTGCTGCAGAGAGGAGGTGAGCTCAGGCCCCAGCCAAAGACTGCAGCTGCGGCTCTTTCATTTGACCCACACAGAAGGGCTGGCCAATATGGCCAGCAAGCCCAATTTTTATGTTAAATCCTTGACCTGGATCTCTCAGTAACTAATTCTAATTTTTCTAAAACACTGTGGGGCCAAACAAAACACATCTGCCAGCATAATTCAGCCCTCAGCTGCCGCTTTATAACCTCTGCTTTAAGCAGGTTTTGATTTAATTCTGTAACAATAGAATTTAAATGTCAGGCAATGGGGAACCACTGGAAGTTTTGAAGCAAACGAGTGCTGTGACCAAAGTTGGGAAATAATCCTCTTTAAAACTTTTTTATTTATTTGAAAGGTAGACTGACAAAAAGAGAGGAGGAGGGGAGAGGGAGGGACAGAGAGAGAGCAAGCGAGCAAGAGAGAGATCTTCTATCCACTGGTTCACTCTCCAACGGCTTCATTGGCTGAAGCTGAACCAGACCAAAGCGATAAGCCAGGAAATCCATCAAGGTCTCCCACCTAGGTGGCAGGGGCCCAGGTAATTGGGCCATCATGCACTGCTTTCCCACGCTCATTAGCAGACAGCTGGATCAGAAACAGCAGCCGGGACCCTAACCAGCGCTCCGATATAAAACGCCTGCATCACAAGCAGGAGCTTAATCTACTGCTCCACAACACTGGGCCCCAGTAGTCCCACCTTCAAAGGCTTTGTGCTTACTCCCAGTGTATCAGTCCATGAATTCTGAGGTGGCAACCAACTGCCACAGGACTACATGGAGGTCACACACAAATCTCTCTTGAAATCCAGCACAAGCCAGCACATTCCCAACTAGGAGGGACTGCAATGTCCTTGATCCCAAAGATGAATTCCCTGGTTTTATTCCCAGTTTCCATGCGATCCCACGCAAAGAAACATGAAGCCGAGCTAGCCCTTTGCCCAGTTCACTAAGAAGGGCCCGGTACCCCAGAGGTGTGACAAGGAACTGGGCACTGGCATGAGACGGCAGCAATCTGAAAGTGCCCACCTGCACACCACCTCTCCCGCCAGCACAAACCCAGCACCTGGATACGGCCCTGCCAGCTCTAAGGGAGGATGCCTACAAACAAAATCCGTCAGTCCTGCTGCATAGGTGGAGGCGGTGAAGAGAGGAAAGGGAGCACCTGACTCAGCAAATGAGCCCCTCACCCAGCTGGCTGACTTGAGGTGTTCATGGCTGCTGCCATGCATCCTGGCACAGCAGACTGAACTGCTGAGTCCCACCTGCTCCACTTCCAATCCAGCTCCCTACTGATGCACCTGGGAGGGCAACAGAAGATGGCCCAAGTGCTTGGGCCCCTGCACCCACATGGGAGACCCAGCTGGAGTTCCAGGCTTCTGGCTTCAGCCTTGTCCTGCCCCAGCTCTCATGGCCATCTGGAGAGTGAACAGTGGATGGAAGAGCTCTCTGTCTCCTTCTGCCCCTCGGTCCCTCGCACTCACTCTGTAACTCTGCTTTTCAAATAAATCTTTGAAAAACTAATAATAGTGGCCGGCGCCACAGCTCACTAGGGTAATCCTCCACCTGCAGCGCCAGCACCCCAGGTTCTAGTCCCGGTTGGGGCGCTGGATTCTGTCCCAGTTGCTCCTCTTCCAGTCCAGCTCTCTGCTGTGGCCCAGGAGTGCAGTGGAGGATGGCCCAGGTCCTTGGGCCCTGCACCTGCATGGGAGACCAGGAGGAAGCACCCGGCTCCTGGCTTTGGATCGGCGCAGTGCGCTGGCTGCAACACACTGGCCATAGTGGCCATTGGGGGGTAAACCAATGGAAAAAGGAAGACCTTTCTCTCTGTCTCTCTCTCTCACTGTCTAACTCTGCCTGTCGAAAAAAAAAAAAAAAAAACACTAATAATAGGAAAGGTACCAGAGGGAAGGGAGTCAAATGCAAAAATCAGCTACTTTTCTCATCCTCAGGGAAGGCTTGTCCTTCCAGGTTTCGCCACCTAAAGCAGGAGACACAGAACAAAGGTGTCATTGCTTGTCTTTGGAAGCACAATTTAGATGCCACAGTGAACCCTTCACTTTTGGTCATTTGTTTGAATCCTTTTTAGAACATGATTTTAAGCTGTAACCTGGGTGAATAAATTCATAGCTAGAGTAACAATGGAAAATTTATCAAATGTGTGAGAGAGGTAAGAAAATATCACTACATAAGAAACACTATAACAGAAATTAAGACTGGAAGACTTAGAAGGTCTTCTCCCATGAAACAACAACAAAACTATTTAGAAAGACTCGGACTTGCAAGGATACACATTCTGCTGACAGCATTGGTTACCTCTGGGAAGGGCAAAATGGGACTGGGGAAATGGGGAGTTTAAGAAGCTTTTTCCCACTTCAAAAGTGATTGACTATTTGACAGGGGAAATGTATGTATGTTTACTTATGTGATTACTTATTAATTCAAATAAGGGAAAAAAAGTATTCCCTCCACCTGAGAAAGATCCTTCAGGTCATACACACGTACCTTGAAATAGTTGTGATTGAAGTGCACTGTTGGACAACAAGTCAATCCACGACGTGGCATGACGGCATAGATCAATGATTAGCCCAGAGTCTCCGCCGCACGATCAGGAATTTTCTCAGTTTTGACCATAAAGAGGTTGTAGTTCTGGGCACAAAAGCCCAAATTATTAAATGGATGAAGTCCTGACTTCTTTTCCTGCTTGGTGAGTGCAAAGCCCATGCCGTATCCAGGGCAGTGTGGAGCAGCTTTCCTGTGAAAATGCTGATAGCAGAGACCTGCGCTGTCTCAACAAACACAAAGCAAGGGACCCTCACCTCCCTTCGTGTGCCCCTTCTTAGCAATAATGAAACCGCTCCCTTGCTGGGAAACTGCACGGTTTCATCCAAAGCTCCAAAGTCTTCTTAAGTGAAAAGGAAATTTTCCAACAAACATGAAGTGAGATAAAATTAATCAAGTGCTTACTAGAAGATCACTTGATACATAATTAATGCCTTGTAAGTGTGCATTAAGTAAATTAAACTCTATTGACTAGGAACTAATTGTACTTAAAATAAAGCAAGGTGTTTGCTTAAGTGTTTTAACAATTTAGCGAATTAGAAGTTCCCTCTGTGGGGCGGCAGGGCAGGGTGTTTGGCTCAGTGGTTCAGTCACTGCTTGGGACACTTGTATACCATATTGGAGTGCCTGGTTCTAGTCCTCGCTACTCCTCTTCCTGTTTAGCTTCCTACTAATGCATACTCTGCAAGGTAGTGTGGGGAGCAACTGGGAGCAACTCGGACTAGACTAAGTTACTGGAATTAAGACTTATTCTATGCATCTGCTCTCCCACAATATGGCGCTGAGAAGGGAGAAACAGCTTCTACACAGCTGCCTCCAGTTCAACCAATAAACTGTAGGACCTACTCCTGATTGGAGGAGAGCAGCGTACTCGGCGTGTGGGTAGCAGAGTTGGGATTGGTGGAAGAGGACTATAAAGGAGGAGAGAGACAACATGCACCAGGGAACATCTATCTGAAGGAACACCTGTGCAGCCCCCGAGAGAGCCGGCCGGCGGTGTGCCGCTCCCCCGCGGAAGTGGGGAAAGTGGCTAGGGGGAACCGCCCTTCCACAGAGGTGGAAGGGTCGGTAGCCAACCCGGGAAGAACCAGCAGCAAACCCGGGGAGGGCCGAGCAGACAAAAGAACAGCGCAGGGTCCTGTGTCGTTCCTCCACGAAGAGGGGGAGCGACAGGTAGCAGGTGATGGCTCAAGTGCTTGGATCCCTGATACCCATGTGAAGTTCTGGCTCCTGGATTAAGCCTGGGCCAGCCCTGGCAGTTGTAGGCATTTGGAGAGTGAACCCGCAGATGGAAGATTCTCTCTCCCTCTCTCTCTCATCCCCCACCCTATTTCTCTCCCTTTCTTTCTGCCTTTCAAATAAAATAAAAGTGAGTAAATACAAATTCTGAAAAAAGAAGTTCCCTCTACTTGCTTTCTCCAGCCCCTTACAGGTGGGAGACCCAGAGGAAGCTCCTGGCTCCTGGCTTCAGATCGACGTAGCTCTGGCCATTGCAGCCAGTTGGGGAGTGGAAGACCTCTCCCCACCCCGCCCTCCTCTGCCTTTCCTTTTCTCTGTGTGTAACTCTGACTTTCAAAGAAATAAATAAATCTTAAAAAAAAAAAAAAGATACCTGGAATAGTCAAAACTATAAAGACCAAAAATAGAACAGTGGTTACCACTTGGGGAGAGAAGAGTAACTATTTAATGAGTACTGAGTTTTGGTTTAAAAAAAAAAAAATTAGTACAGTTCTAGAGCTGGATGGTAGCCATGACTGCACAAGGAAGTGAATGCACTCACTGCCATGGAACTGTACCCTGAAAGCATGGTTAAAATAGTAAATTTTGTGTCTTGTGTGTTTTGTCCATAGTTTTCAATTTAAAATCTCAAGTGATATAAATATATGAAATTTTAGAGTTCATACCAATCCCGAAGAAAGAGATACATGCACACGGGTTGATGTGGGACACTTGCCCAGGCAGCTCTCCCAGAGACACCAGGAGGTGCACAGTGGACTTCAGTGCCTTCATTGTTATTGCATAAACTCTCTCTGGGAAATGCCTAGGAAAATCATGACTATGATTGGCTCAGGGCAAGAGGACAGGGAAGTGTGGAATTCAGTAGTGAGTTCAGGACTTATCTATTCAAAAATTAATTTTTTAAAAAGGTCCATTCTGGGGGCCGGCGCTTTGGCGCACTGGGTTAACGCCCTGGCCTGAAGCGCCAGCATCCCATATGGGTGCCAGTTCTAGTCCCGGCTGCTCCTCTTCCAATCCAGCTCTCTGCTATGGCCTGGGAAAGCAGTAGAAGATGGCCCAAGTCCTTGGCCTCTGCACCTTCATGGGAGACCCAGAACAAGCTCCTGGCTCCTGGCTTTGGATCGGCACAGCTCCGGCTGTTGCGGCCATCTGGGGAGTGAACCATCAGACGGAAGACCTCTCTCTCTCTGCCTCTCCTCTCTCTATATACCTCTGACTTTCAAATAAATAAATAAATCTTTAAAAAAAAAAAAGGTCCATTCTTCTGAATGATCCATAATTCTGAGAGAAGGATGAATGAAATAACTGGAATTCTGGGGAACTTATTTTTGAGATTAAGAGGCTTGCCAAAGAGATCTTAAATGACAGAACTGGGGCCAGTTACCCAGCATAGACTTTTTCTATATTTAATAAAAGCTGTAAAGATGTCTCCTTTTGTAATGCCAGTTTTGTAAAGCAGAAAATAAATTATCTTTGGGAAAACTTTAACATTTTGTACCTTGGTTTTCACTGTTGTTAGCATGATTTCTATGTATTCAGTAACATTTGCCCCATGTATAATTGTTTTTAACTTTTAAGTCTTCTTTGATGAAAGATTCTTCTAATCCTTTACATCCCATTTGGGGATTTCATTGACCATTATTTTAATCTGTGTGTTTGGTGTTCACATACAGGAGAATTATTGATAACAGATCTTGTAAAATAAAAATGGACATTTAGAAAGCATCACAAAATATCATACATTTGCATGCACACACATGTGACTGCATAGCTATACATATACACATATGATGGTACTTACAATTAAAAATATTTCAGTCCTTCAAATCATTCAAAATTTTGTGGATAAGCTTGAAGTTTTTCTTGAATACTTGTTACTTTAGCACTTTAAGAATAGAAAAACACCTTTTTAAGTATTAAATATTATTATTTACCTCGAAACTTTCCTGTGTTTTGGAATAGAACTACTTTAGTTCTGTCTTTTCTCTGTATATATACTAGTACAGTTTATAACTTTCAAATAGCTTGTATTTTCAATGTGGTTTTTTTAATATCCACAAAAATTAAGGAAAACAGTTACACAAAACAGTATTTTACACGACTGTTTCCTAAACATAAATGTATCTTTCCAATTTTATTTTCTTGTTCAAAAGCTCAATTTTGTTTGAGAGTGCTTTTACTTGAAGATAAAGACCATCCAGATGTATGTCTTTGTCAGGCAGAAATCAACCTATTTAAAATTGCTTTGGGTAATCCATAGAAGGATTAATTCAAATACAGATAAATGACAATTGGCAGTGTATGACAGTATAATTTTGTATTTTCAAAAGAAGGATTAAAGCTGAATTCCTGTTGTCTTTTTTCCCTTTTTATAATACTGACCAGTTGCTGGTGTTTCATTGCCACTGAGATCTTTTTAGAACAAAAGTTTAAGAGTTTTTTAAAAATGTTTCATTTTTAAATTTTGAAATTCCTGCACTTTTCATAATTCACATTTTCCATGGACTTTTCCAAGTGCCCTTGTCCTGTGTCCTGCTTCCCAATTCACCACTTTTCCCATTGTCACACTTCAGCAGTTTAAGTTATAAAAGTCTGCAGTATCTTTTAAAGATGTGAGACATTTTTTATTTTCAGATTAAAATTCATCTCTTTGATATTTTGCTTTATTTACCAAGTAAAAACTCATATCCTCCTCGATAATTCCCAACCAGAGATTCCGCTTCAAAACTAGTGTACCAACCACAAACTGCTAGCTGCAACATTCAGAGAGTCCACAAGATGGCACTAGATACCTTTGGTCAAAGTCCATAATCCAGCAGGCTGAATATGGAAAACAGAGTGAGCGCCTCTAGCATCAGTAACGATTAAAAATTGAGACTAAAATGAAAGACATCTTGTTCCTGTCTGGAGGGAGGGCCACCAGCCAACAAATACTCAAAGTTTTAATTGCATACTTAAAAAGAAGTCCAAAATGTCAAGCAGAAGTTATAGATCGCCTATAGTGGTATTATTTCTTCCAGTGACAGATTTCTTACTTTGGACATATTTCATTACTGGTACTTAATCATATTAATCATACTTCCATAGCTCCCTAACACAGGGAGTTAATCGTTCTCTCCCCCCACCCCTTGTGTGTATGTGCAATATATGTATAATCATAGACACATACATATAAGCACATAAAAATTATGAGATGTAATTTTAGGGGATTTTTTTGTAAAAAGTCATAATCACATGACTATTAAATAATATTCACATTTCAAGGTTCTCAATAGTTTATGAATAACCCACAGAAATAAAATTTGAATTAAGCCTCAACCCAGACTTTAAAAAATTTTAAAATTCATACAAAAAGATCTATTTTTGATCTCTTAGCAATCTTACATCAATTTATAAAAGATTGGGGGAGATGAATTGCTCGCCTTTTTGATACAAGCCATTGTAAAGGATAAGCCCGAGTGCTTGATCTTGAATAGATTTGTCACCCAATGAATAAGCCTCAGAAATGCCTAAAGAAAAACTGAAAATCTCCAGTGGGCTAAGCCTTTTTTTTTTTTTTTTTTTTTTTTTTTTGATGCCCATTGCCATGGCTTTCTTTGAAGCTCAAAATCTCTTGGAGATGATTCAACACAATATGCTGATGCCTTAAGTATCTCAAAACACACAAGTTCAGTGTGATCTATTCTCTTCATTCAGAAATAATTTTTCTGCAGACTCGAGAATTTTTCCCACGACACAAAGTGTATGTGTCTTGCATGCCAATTAAACAAAGTGAAACAGTCATCTTTACAGCCTATAATCTACTTTTTAAAAGGAGCATTTAAATTCAGTGGCATATTGCATACAGTGAACCAGACGTATGTACTTAAAGGACCACATCTCAGCAACATATTGCATGTATAAACTGATTACATTTGCAAGGGTATTTTAAATGTCAAACACCCAAAACATTAAGAGGTATCTGCTTTTTAAAATGTGTTTATTTTCAGCTGTGGTTATGGTCCAGCCTTTCTCAGAATTTGAAGGGAACATAAATATTGAAAAACCAAAAAGAATCAGTAATATTGGTCCCAGGCTACCTCCAGTGATGAGGGGAAAGTGTGAGCAGCTGGGTCAAATCTACTGCAAGCCCAAGAGCAGAAAGAGCTCAAAAAGCCCATGGAAGACTACATAGGAGCTGATGAATGAGGAAGCCCGGTCATCAACGGTCAGCACAGAACAGCGCCTCCGTGCTGACAACTGCCTTCTTCCTTTGGTCTCCAACTCATAACCAAACTATTTTCAGACAAGACTCAGAAACTGTTTTATTAAATTGAACACAAAATGCCTGTTTTAATAACATCAAGCCTTTATCAGAAATCAGTACATAAGTGAGGATACACAGCCAAAATACGCCATCAACATAAGCAGTGTAAATTTTAATAATTTTCAGGTTTCTATATTCAATATGCTGAAGAAAATAAAGCCAAAGTAGCAATTTCAGTTTCACAATTCACAGTTGATTGGTTTTAATCCCATGATACATCTGTCATTATAGCCCCAAAACACAGATCTCCAAAGTAGTGACTGGCACTGTGCTCCAACAGCACACAGAGATCCTAGATCCCTGTATGACATTTAGAGAAAATTTTAGGAAACAACCCAATTTCGTACAGTTTGGGTTGGGTTTTTTTTAAATATCCTTTACCAAAAATATGGTTCTAGTGAAACAGCAAAAGCAGTTTTAAAAGTTTGCCATGCCACTAAATGAAGGGTTCTATAGTCTCCCTTCATGTTTCGGGATTTTATTCTCTAACTTAAAACAATAACTGCATTTAAATGCAAGCTTGCAGTGAAAGCAAAATCAGATTTGCTTCTGGATCTACAGCATACATCCAAGAGAGGCAACTTTTTGTCCTAGCAGAGACATGGAATGCTTTAAAGTAGAGTGTGACATATCTAGTAAGGCATCTCAAAGCAGACACACCACTCCCACACTAAGTCATCACAGTCAGCCAAAGGGACCACGAGGTCACCAACGAACGCAGAACATACTGAGTGACACGCTGATTTACAAAAGCACAGGAAGGTACTCAGGTACCAAAAGAAGGCAAAACAACAGCCAGACACTCCCAAAGAGCTTTGTTCCCATAAATGTCAGATTTGCAGAGCAGAAATAAACTACTTTATGTGTGCTTTGCTCTAGGATAACACCACTCACACTGACACATGGAATTCCTTTTCCTTAAAAAAATATATCATGTAGAGAACACACTCATAATCAGTGATATAGAATAGTTATTTTCACTAGTGAGGGGTTCACTTATGGACTTACACAGAATTATCAGTGAATCATGAAAGTCGTTTAAATGCAAACAGAAATCAGATAAAACCTGCATTATTAGTATTCAACAGTGCAGTCAGATTTTTAGTAATTGCACTGGACTTAATTAAGAACTATAAGAATATCTTTAAACTCAAAGAAATTTGCAATGTCTAAAAATAAAAGTCTAATTAGTAAATACACAAAATTTCTTTTCAAGGGCCCAAAGGAAGTATTCTGTTACTTTGGAATCCATGAATTTTATCAAACAAGTACAAGAATATGAGTCGCGAACATCTACATTTCAGTTGTGAGTCAATTTTCCACATTGAATCTTCCTGATCTGGGATAAGTCACTTAAATTCTTCAGATTTTACGCACAAAAAAGTGGTCATTAAAAACAAAGGCATAGATCAAAAAATGTTCTAAATATTACTAAAGCTAAAAATGGTTAGTTAATAAGGCTCACAATTTCAATCACTCATTGTACAGTACAATCATTTTTAATTCTGCTGATTATAATGAGAGGAAGCATGGGAAATTCAAATCATATCTTTAAATAAGCCAATAGTTTCGACTTTCTAAACTACTTTCCTGGAGCTGTGTAAACCATGGGTTGGAGCCTTTCCTCCCCTCCACTTCCAGTGGAGCAGCTCAATAATGAAAGGAGAAGGCAGGCAGGCAGAAAAGCAGCAAGACTGACATGTGGCGTGAGACGAGCTCATACACCCCAACCAGTAACTGACAGTTTTCAAAGAAACTGCATAGTTCAGCAAAAACACACCATCAGAAGAGGAGTAAAGAAAACATTCTTGCCATGAAACTTTAACATGAATGATGATTAAGCATTTTAAATGACCAACTCAAGAACACTTCCTTCTAGAAAGGAGTAATCTTCCCTCACAGTAAGCACACACCAGAACAGAAACTGGAAGACTAAAGTCCACAGGAGAAAAACAATCCATCAGTTGGCTCAGGTTATCAACTTCACACACTGCTTTCAAAAAGATAAGGATATTCAAATAAAAAGTAAACTCTAGCTAATGACATCTATACTAAAAATTTGGGGTAGGTGAGATGTCCTATCTGAAATTTACATTGAAATGTTTAAAAAAAAATGGATTGATGGGTGAATGGAGGGATGGAGAGATATGTAGGAATACAAGTGCAATAAAATATTGAAGGTAGCATAATCTAGTGAATATTCTATAAATTTTTTCAACTTTGATAAATGTCAAATTTTTTGATAAAATTAAAAATATTAATATTTCTACAAAAAATAATTTAGCAGTGTTTTAAAGATTCTCTAAGTACTCAGCAACTCAGAATTTTCAATTAACCAAAGTAGGGAAAATTTTGTTTTAAAAGGCTTCAAGCCTGACTGGTGAAAATGCCTCTTTTAATGTAAAGACAAACTAACACAATTAATAATTATTCTGCCTCACAGCCTCTTCATACACCACATTTGCAAATATATAATTCTCTCCCCTCTGCAGAAAAGTTGGAATAAAGTACCGGAAAAAATAATTTTCCCAAATTGTCAAGTTCTCCCAACCCACCACACCACCATTCACTAAGTACAAATGTTACACAGATCGAGGTGCAAAATGACCTATGACTCTTGCCAGTCTGGAACAACTGAATTTGTTTTCTGGGAATATGGTTCCTGACCAATAATGGTAATAGGTTTTCTTGATATTAAATTAAGATTGCATTAAGAAAGAAAAGAGAAGAATTCACACAGACCTTTGCTATTCCAAGTGCCTGTTTTATGAGTTGTGATTAATGGCAATAATTCTGTCATCTCTTCTCTCTGTGAAATGCTAATGCTTGCTAAAGGCACTCATATTCTGGGCTTAACGGAGACAAGGTCACATAGGACCATAAGCCAGTACTCTTTTTGGTAGCTACCCAGAAAGGGAGTTTACTAATGATCCTCCCTTTCATAAAGGGAAGAAAAAAATGAAGCAGCTATCAGTAGAAATCTCCTATGAGAAGTTATTTACATAGCTAGTTGTCCATTCAGGTATCTGGATAGTAGTAGCTTATGACGATAGGGGTTCCCCCGCCAAAAATAATAATACTAAAAAAGATTTTCTTATCTATGAAACTCCTCAACAATGATTTGGGCTGGTAAGAAACAGTTGGGAAGGTAGAATTCTTTAAAACATCTATTCAAAAACGCTTTGCTTTGTTCAATTAACATTTTGCTTATACTGCTAGAATGTTGTCTTATGTCTAAAGAAGCTCTATCATCCCGATTCTACAGCTCACCAGCTCTCCAGAGAGTACTTCCAGTCTGAATTCTGACACTGAGGAAACAAAACAGGTGAGATTCCAAATCTACCATTTCTGCAGGAAATGTTATATCAAACACTTCCACGTCTCCTTTGACACAAACAAGACTCATTTTACACAAATCACTGGGCAGTCCTCAAACTCATTGTTTACAATCTCAGCCAACTCAGGAGTGAAGAATCACAAATCCCACAGCTAATCCTTAGAATCTCTCTACAAAGGAAGACTTAGCCAAATGTATACATACAAAGGGACTTCAGTCAGTCAGTGGAAATGAATTAAAAGGTAGGCTTATTTTGGTGCAAAATATTTTTTAAATCCATGCATAATTCTTCCATAATACACATTTTCCATGGACTTTTTGAAAATTCCACATACGTATAGATTTCAAAATTGTTAGCATTAAAATAAACTTATTTCCTGATTCTATTTTCCCAACTTTTTAAAGCACCACTGTATGTGTATATGTGTATGTGTGTGTGTGTGTGTGTGTGTGTGTGTGTATTTCCTTATATCCTTGTTCAAACTGTAGGTAGACAGCTATAGGCAAAAGCATACAGTTCTTAGAACAGCTTTGCAAAATCAAATAGAGGATCTTTTCCTTCCTGTTAGTCTTTAAAATCAGACATAGGATGATCTCAGCCATGATTCTTCATTCAACCTCAGGGTTTCAAAAATCCTAAATGGCTTAGGAAGAGTTGGGTAGGGGGAACTTTTTCAAAATGAATAGCACAGAAAAATTATTCACCTTCCAGAATTCAGTACAATAAGAGACAAGCAGACAAATGCAATACACACATGCACTTATTTACAAGTTGCAGGGCATGAGACACAAAGTCAGACTAACAAAGCATTTCTCTTCAGTATGGAGTCAAAGGGATTACAGGTCACATTCAATTCTGTCACTTAACTTTTTTTTAAAGAAAAAAACACTTTGAAGGCAAATGGAATCCAATCATTTAATTGGAATGTGAAATTTTTCCTTTACAACTTCTTGTCCACAATACCTTAGAAGAGTTTCTAATTGTTATCTTCCAACACTGATTTTTAATGACAACTTACACAAAGATATTCACAGAGAAAAGAGACTGACACCATGAGTTCTTAGGGATGATGACTGTAATCTACTGTTTCTGACTGAAGGCTTTTCATTGTTAGGCCTCAGATACCCTTGGATACAGTATACAAAAAGACAGGAACAGGATCCCCGGGGGAGCACAGGGTGCAAGTCCTAAAGCACGGTACAGAGCAAGACTGGACTTCACAAAATTTGAAACCAACGAAGATCACATATCACTGATTCAGGAGCAACAACCACCTTCCAAGACAGGGAACAACACTGTCTACGTGGGATGTGTGAGTGTGAGAACCTGTACCAGGCACAGATGACAACCTCCGTTTCACCTATGAAACACAGGAGAATCTTGCAAGGTAACAAGCCCAAGACTAGAGGTGTGGGATTTTTTTTTTTTTAAAGATGTGTATATAACCTCTAGCAATGACCATGGAAGTACTTAACAAGGTCCTGGAGTTCGGAAATTAAGGAACAAACTGAGTTCTTGTAGGCAATATGGTACTAAAGTGTCATATAAAACAAACACATAGCTCTTTTTTTAGTGCAAAGAAATAGAGCAAGTAAGAAATAACACTATAAATCTAACTTCTTTCTTTCAAAGAAAATGCTCTTATGTATTCATAACATCTATTAAGGGCACTGGGAAACTGGAAACCTGAATTCACAAGGCCTGCAAAAACATCAGGCCCTTAAGTCCACCGTTTTTCATCCAAGTTGTTAAGTGGGGAGAAGGGGAAAATCGCTTCCTTTCATTTTGTTTCCTTAGGAAAAACTGAAAGTGGATGAGTGCCAGCTTTATAAAATGTAAATTCATATTCATTTTTCTTCATTGCTATCTGAAATAAGGAGTCAATGAAGTTCTCCTTATGGTATGACATAAAAACACCTATGTATGGGGCTGGGATGAATATGGCTGTGTGTATATAGACACAAAGAGAAAAATGAGATTTTTTAAGTAATCATAGGACAAAGTGGCCAGCACTATATTAAAATCTACCAAAAAATTATACTTAGCAGCAAAATGAGTAACCTACTGGCCAATAAGATAAGCCCTACATCATCCTAAACTAACAAAGTGAACTTTATTACTTCAAAAAGGATTATCATACTAAGAATCACGTGTCTAACTAAAAACTCAACCACACACTATTTCATTCTTATTTCTGGAAGAAATTACTGAATAATTCTACTTTTTAATAAACCACCACTCCCACAGAAGAAAATAACTTAATACTGTACTAAATGGTAATCACAAATCTGATTTTTAATTATGGGCCTAAGCTGTTCAAACATTGTTCCAAAATAATATAGAAAATGAATGGTGATTATAATTTTCCTTCTCTCCATCTACTTGTCTATAACATTTTCAAGGAGAAACAGAAATTTTACTTTTAATAAGTAACATAAGCAATCAAATGTTAATTGATCATCGTGAAAAAGATGCTCAATATAAACTTCCAGTAGATTGTGGCCTTTCAGAAGAAGCATGAATGAGCACCATTCTTATCCATGTAACATAAACTATAGTAAATAGATTAAATGTGATTAATGGAAGTTTATAGAATATTTCATTATAATCCAGATATACACAATGGCTTCTCATTTGAAAAACAAAAATTTATAATGAGCAGATACCAAAGTCATCTATAACATACTTTTAGTCTCTTCAAGGAAGCCATATAAAGATGAAAACCAAAGTCCACATATTCTTCTACTGGAAATAATGTAACTGAAACTAGATTAACTTTTTAAAAAACTTCCTCTCTATGAAATAGCAAATAGTAGCATTTTTCAGGTCAGCCAACTAAATGGCAGGATAGAAAGGAATATAAGTAAACTATAAGGATCGGATTATCTAAAAAGTCTGCCAAAAGCAAATGTCAAGAGATCTGAACTTACCATTGAGACTTTCAAATAAGTGCATGCTACTATCAATGAATTCACAACTCTAAAATGAAAAACCTAATACATATTCACATTTCCTAAAAATCAGCTGAACAAAAAATCTTACAAATAATATCAAGCTTTAACTCTCTAGATACTATTCAAAAGTGGGGCTTGGAAATCCCACAGCACAGCTGGGGCATGAATATAAGTTTATTAGACATGTTAATGCAATGACGGGGGTAAAAAGAAGAGGGAAGGTAGTGGCAATTACATGTGGGAAATCCATAGTTGGGGATGAACGTAGGCTGTCTGGAGTACACAAATATATCTAAAATGTCAGAGTTCAAAAAAACCTGCATTTTAATGATGGGGAGGCGGTAGACACTGGGAAAATATGACCTGGGAAAGACCCTCACAGAATTTATAATAGTGATCTTACTGACAATGCATCAAGGTGATTTTCCAATGAAACCTGGGGAAACTCAAATCTCTGCTTTCCTATTTTTACTGTGATCTAAAGTAAGAACTCAACATAAGTCTTGGTTTAACAGAATCTAAAATTAGAACTGCAATAGATGATGAAATTTTCCAATAGTCACAGCTCTAAATGGCCAGACTACTAGTCAACCAGAACTTGGCTGAGAGAAACAGTTATTTCTGATGGAGTAGGTAGGTCACATGCTAAGCAGCTCAACATAATTGACCTGAGAAAGCATTAGGACCTAAGAAGCATATTTTTTCCTCCTACCCCCAGTTTTGACATCTCATGGTACCACTGCAGGTTACATGTGTTAACATTAAGCAGAAGAATGTACTCATATCAAAAGACCACAAAGCAGGGCAGGTTGACAGAAGGCAAACAACAGGCAGGACAAGCTGCTCTACTGGAATACGGCAATCACTATACATATCCCAGATTCTCCATCTCGTTCCTGTACCGCTGTTCAGACACCTTGCTTTTATGCTGCTTGCTCTCCAAATGCTGCCGGAATTCCATCTCCTCGCCAGCCCCAACGTTGCACATTGAGCAGTAAAACTGGCCACTTGGAGTAACACACATGGCTAGATCTCGCGGGATTCTCTGCCGAGAACGAGGATTGAAGTAAGGACCTGCCAAAGCAAGAGACAGAAGAGTCAGATACTCACAATACTCACTAGGTGAATGACGGCCTGATCAGTCATCACTGTAATTTGTATTTCTGAGTTCAAATTTAAAATCCACATATTCTTAAAGTAAATGTAGTTAATGGCATTATAAGTTCATACAGGCTCAATCTAAAAATATTTTCCCAACTATGCCAGGAACTCTCTAAATGAAGTCTCCCTTAAAAGTGAGTACAATTTTTCAGGCTGGCGCCGCGGCTCACTAGGCTAATCCTCCACCTAGCGGTGCCGGCACACCGGGTTCTAGTCCCGATCGGGGTGCCAGATTCTTTCCCGGTTGCCCCTCTTCCAGGCCAGCTCTCTGCTGTGGCCAGGGAGTGCAGTGGAGGATGGCCCGGGTGCTTGGGCCCTGCACCCCATGGGAGACCAGGAGGAGCACCTGGCTCCTGCCTTCAGATCAGCGCGGTGCGCTGGCCGCAGCGCGCTGGCCGTGGCGGCCATTGGAGGGTGAACCAACGGCAAAGGAAGACCTTTCTCTCTGTCTCTCTCTTTCACTATCCATTCTGCCTGTCAAAAAAAAAAAAAAGTGAGTACAATTTTTTTAAAGATTATTTATTCATTTATTTATTTGAGAAGCAGAGTTACAGGGAGGGAGGTCTTCCATCCACTGGTTCACTCCCTAAATGGCCAGCAATGGCTGGAGCTGAGCCAGACCAAAGCCAGGAGCCAGGAGCCAAGAGCTTCTTTCGGGTCTCCCACATGGGTGCAGGAGGACTTGAGCCATCTTCCACTACTTTCACAGGCCATAACAGAGAGCTGGATCAGAACTGGAGCAGCCAGGAATAAACCCAGGATGCTGGAGGTGGCAGCTTTACTCACCATACCACAGTGCCAGTTCCAAAACTGAGTATGATTTTTAAAAATACTTTAATTTCTAAGGATTACATCAAAAATCTTATAATTATGTAACTTTTAATCCACAAATTCTACTCCTATCAATTGTCCTAAGAAAATAGAATTTTCAGAGAGATTTACCAGCAAGGACTGGCCAGGGCTGTGCCAGACCAAAGCCAGCAGCTGGGAGCTTCATCAGGGTCTCCCACATGGGTACAGGGGCTCAAGCACTTGGGCTATCTTCTACTGCTTTCCCAGGTACATTAGCAAAGGGCTGGATTGTAAGTAGAGCAACCAGCACTCATATGGGATACTGGTACCGCAGACGGCAGCTTAACCCACTGTGCCACAGCACCAGCCCCTATGTTACTGATTTCTTAAGCTGAACAATTCATTCATTAATTTTCTGATTTTCTTTTCTAATATAATAATAAGTAGTTAATGCTTTTCTCAAAATATTGCTTTCACAGGATCCTACAAGTTTTGATATGCTATTTTCTTTACCATTTGGTTCTAAGAAATTTTTTATAGAATTTTATTTATTTGAGAAGCAGAGTTACAGAGACAGAGAGGGAGAGGGAGAGACCTTCCATCTTCTGGTTCACTCCCCAAATGGCTGCAATGGCCAGAGCTTGGCCAATCTGAAGCTAGGAGCCAGGAGTTTCTTCCATGTCACCCATGTGGGTGCAGTGGCCCAAGCACTTCGGCCATCTTCCACTGCTTTCCCAGGCCATGTACAGGGAACTGGATCAGGAGTGGAGCAGCCAGAATTCAACCCAGTGCTTATATGGGATGCTGGCACCACACACAGAAGCTTAACCTACTATGCCACAGTGCCGGCTCCCAGTTTTAAGAATTTTTAACTCTGGGTATGATTTCTTTGATTCCTGAGTTACACAAAAATGTTTTAAAAATTCCGAAACAAAGGGAAATGTTGTTTGCTTTCATACTGTCATTACTGAAATCTCAATCATACCTTGGTCAAAGGACATAATCTTTATTACCTTCATCCTCATATATACTGCATCTGATCCTAACACTACCTGGTGCCACAAAGTGATGTTTCAGTCAATAACAAACTGTGTGTGACGGTGGTTTCATAAGATTCTATAGCCTAATGGCACTGCAGCCATCTTAGTTTGTGCAGTACTCATTACGGTGCCTGCACAGTGCGGGTCAGTGAGCCACCCCTTCCCAGAAGGCATCCCATTCACTAAGCGACATGTGACTGCAGAGCTATCCCAGCTTCCTTCCTTTCAGCTGGCCTTCTCTCATCCAAACTGACAACTGACTGGGACTCTCCTAAGTTATACAATAAAGTTATATATTACTAGTACTTGTATATATTTAGTCTTCCATTAACCATAGCACAGTATGCCTTCTAAATGTCCCTTTTTCTCCAGGCTTCTCTTGCTTTTCAACTAATTTTAATTTTTCTTTATTCCTATAAAGGACCTTTGCTGGCATTTACATGAATCGGAGGTAGAGGTAAGGAGGTTGAGGAGCTACTCAGTCTTAATATCCCTGCAAAAGCTAAGCTGAAAACATTCCTGTAAACTCAGGTCCTGAACTGAATGTGTTCATGTGTTCATGAGAATCACCAAGGGAATATTTTCTTTCTTTCTTTCTTTCTTTTTTTTTTTTTTCTTTTTTTGACAAGCAGAGTTAGACAGTGAGAGAGAGAGCCACAGAGAAAGGTCTTCCTTTTTTCCATTGGTTCGCCCCCCAAGTGGCCGCTATGGCCAGCACATTGCAGCCTGCGCTCTGCACCGATCTGAAGTCAGGAGCCAGGTGCTTCTCCTGGTCTCCCATGCGGGTGCAGGGCCCAAGGACCTGGGCCATCCTCCACTGCACTCCCAGGCCACAGGAGAGAGCTGGACTGGAAGAGGAGCAACCGGGACAGGATCCGGCGCCGTAACCAGGACTAGAACCCGGGGTGCCGGCACCACAGGCGGAGGATTAGCCTAGTGAGCCCCAGCGCTGGCACCAAGAGAATATTTTCAAAACCACCTATGTCTAAGTTCCTGCCCAAATTTGCTGACTGAAAATCTCCAAGTCATGGTTCAAGCATGTGCATTTTGTAAAATCTCCCCAGGTAATGCTGATTCATCACTCTGGTTAAAAACCACTGCCGCGATCTTTTTTATTTTCTCCAAAAAAATAAGTTGAACATGGTCTAACTTCAAGCCAAGTAGCCCACTTTCATGATGTATTTACATTTCTCTGCTGGAAAATATCAGAAGAAGCATAAAGAGACCCTAAAATAGACATTATGGTTTAAAACCAAAATAAATAATAGATAGGAAACAAATAAAACCCAATTCAAAATCAAACAGTGACAAACTCTAAATTCTCAGGACTATCTACTGCCATTGAAGAAAACTTGTGAAAAGTATAACACTTGCAGAAGGCAGCCAAGGAGCGTGGCGACACACAAGATACCTGAATTGTTCTGTACTGTGTACATATTTCTCCTATTAGGCATCATCTTAAAGTCGTTCCCTTCTTTCCGGGTCCGCCGTGGACCCACCTCTGAGGATTCCCTAGAGAAGAAACAGTACAAGGGTGAGACTCTGAACAAGGATCCTTTCCAGCCCTCTATGCTTAAACACAGTTTCACAGGACACTTTGGCCTCAGAGAAAATGGCAATACCTACGAGAATGAGTGACTCTGGGCTTCTGCCAGTCGCAGCCTCTTGGCATGATTCTTCCCTTGATAGTGAGCCTGGGCCACGGCCGGAGAACTGAAGGAGGCATCGCAGAGCTTACAGTAGTCGTTCTCAGTGGCCAGGATCACTCGGCCTCCCGGCTTAAAGGAGCCCACCTGACATTAAAGACACAAGAAACAAGGTCAAAAAAAAACAGGGAGCCAATTCCTTCCTTTCCCTCACAGGTCCTTTTAAGAGCTGTTAAAACAGCCAAAGGACTTGGCATGACCATAGCACTCAGCTTTATAACAAAAGGAAATAACAATTGATCCTAGACTCAAAAAAAAAAAAAAAAAAAAAAAAAAAAAAAAAAAAAAAAAGCTGGGAGACCCTTCCCATTATTTTGCATTATTAACACCTACATACCAAATTAGTAAGTGGCTTATTGCTATCTCCAGTTAAGAAAAATTTTAAGTGAATTCAAAACCCCAGCACAGGGGCAGCTATTTGGCCTAGTGGCTAAGACAGAGTGTCTAGGTTCAAAATCCACCCTGGGCTCCTGACTCCAGCTTCCTATTCATGCAGACTCTGGGAGACACTGGTGACGGCTCAATTAACTGGGCTCAATTAATTTGGAGATACAGGCTGAGTTTCTAGCTCCCAGCTCTGGCCTTGGCCCAGCCCTCATCATCATAAGCATTTGGAGTGAACCAATGGATAAGAGTTCTCTCTCTCGTTCTCTCTTTCTCTCTCTCTCTCTCTCTCTGGCTGCTATTCAAATAAATAAAAAAAAGTAAAAATAATTTTGTTAAAAACCCAGCATGGAAAATCTAGGGTAGCAACTAATAAATAAATAAACAGGGGCCAGCATTGTGACATAGCAAGTAAAGCTGCTGCCTGCAATGCTGGCATCCTATATGGGTGCCAGTTCATGTCCCGGCTGCTCCACTTCTGATCCAGCTCCTTGCCAGTGGTCTAGGAAAAGTAACAGAAGATGGTCCAAATACTTGGGCCTCTGACACCCACACATAAGACTCAGATGAAGCTTGTGGCTCCTGGCTTCCACCTCTCCTAGCACTGACTGTTGTGGCCAAATGGGGAGTCAACCAGTGGACAGAAGATGGCACTCTCTCTCCCTAACTCTGACCTTAAAAATAAATAAATAAACCCTTAAAAACAATAATAAATAAATAAATAGGTAGGTTCTAAAAATCACATTATCAGAAAGAGTAAAGCCTGCCCAGAACCCATCAGGAAGTATTTACTGAATACTGACTGCTGTGCTTGCTGCCTGCTCTGTAACAGTTATACAGTCACACATTTTAAAAAAAAAAAAAAAAAAAACACTGTGTCCTCAAACAATCTACTAACTAGCTACAGCGATAATATAATCAGGGGAAAATAACCAGCAAATCTAGACAATTATATTCAGGTTGGAGAACAACATGTTAGGGGAAACCCAGCAAGCATCTGTAATATAGTAGACATAAATAAATATTTTGGGGTCAACTAAAATGGTGAACTAGATTTGGCTAGAGAATAATAATATTTGTCATAAAGATCTGGAAACTACTGAGTTTCAGAACAGTTGAAGAAAACAGCATTGATTCACCTGGAAGAGAAGGCTATAGCTATCTTCAAAATCACACAGGGCTACACTTCACTATGCTTCGAATGAAGGCTTGGGCTTTGCCCAGGTGGCTGGAGCAGCTGAAAACAATCCCCCCACAGGGGCAGCATCCAATGCTGGAGCAGCTTTCAGGAACAAGTCATGTGAAAGCTGCTTGGCTTGTAGATCTCTCTGGGTGGTTTCCTGTCTTCTGACTCTGTTTTTCACATTTTCCCCATAAGGACAAACAGTAGGAGCTATTATTCAGACTTAAGTACTCAAAAAGAGCAGAGGTCTAAGATCAAAAAGTTTTTGCTCCATACTTCACAAAATGTTAACAGTGTGGAAAGCTACTTAGCTTACCTGCACTTCTAATAAACTTCCAGCAAGGGTGATGCTGCTGGCCCACAGACCATATTTGATTGTTCACTTATTTATTTTCATCTACTTGAAAGGCAGGGCAACAAAGAGGGACAGAGGCAGAGAGAGATCTACCATCTGCTAGTTCACTTCCCAAATGCACACAACAGCCAAGACTAGGCCAGGCCAAAGCCAGGAGTTCAGAACTTAACCCAGATCTCCCATATAAGTGGCAGAAGCCAAATCATTTGGATCATCACCCACTGCTTCTGAAGATGCAACAGCAGTTAGCTATATCGGAAATGGGAGGACTCAAACCAGCACTCCAATGTGGGATGCAGGCATTCCAAGTAGCATCACAACACCTACCCCAACAGTTCACACTTTAATAAAGTTCATAGCTCTACATTGTTACAAGCTTTAAATGAAGTCAGAGGCCAGAACTAGAATGAAGCAAGTGAGATACCTGCCTTGGGCACAGAATTTAAGTAAGAACCCTAAAACCTCAGGGCAAGCATTGTGGCACAGCGGGTAAAGCTGCCGCCTGCAATGCCGGCATCCCATATGGGTGCAGTTCAAGTCCCAGTTGCTCCATTTCTAATCTAGCACCCTACTAATGGCCTGGGAAAAGCAGCAGGAGATGGCCCAAGTCCTTGGGCCCCTGCCATCCACGTAGGAGATCCGGAAGAAACTCCTGGCTCCTGGCTTCAGCCAAGCCCAACCCTAGCTTTTGCAGCCATTTGCAGAGTGAACCAGCAGATGGAAGACTGCTCTCTTTCTCTCTCTCTCTCTCTCTCTCCAACTGTGCCTTTCAAAATAATAAAATAAACCTTAAAAAAAGAAAAAGGAATCCAAAAACTCAAGTAATCAAGATAATATTTTGGCCGGCGACACGGCTCAATAGGCTAATCCTCTGCCTCTGGCACTGGCACACTGGGTTCTAGTCCCAGTTGGGGCGCCGGATTCTGTCCGGGTTGCCCCTCTTCCAGGCCAGCTCTCTGCTGTGGCCAGGGAGTGCAGTGGAGGATGGCCCAAGTCCTTGGGCCCTGCACGCCATGGGAGACCAGAAGAAGTACCTGGCTCCTGCCATCGGATCAGTGCGGTGCGCCAGCTGCAGCGCACCAGCCGCGGCGGCCATTGGAGGGTGAACCAACAGCAAAGGAAGACCTTTATCTCTGTCTCTCTCTCTCACTGTCCACTCTGCTTGTCAAAAAAAAAAAAAAATTAATTAATTCGGATCTGGCTGAAAAGCCCATTAGAGTATTTCAGGCATGGAAAGCCAAGACACTCTGGCAAAAGATCTCTGTGAGTGAGATCCCAGTGGAAAGAACAGGTCATCAAAGAAGGAGGTACCTTTCTCTGAAGGGAGGAGAGAACCTCCACTTTGACTATGACCTTGTCTAAACAAGATAAGAGTCGGAGAACTCAGAGGGCTTCCATAGCCTTGGAAACTCATGACTGGAGCATAGGGAGATTACTGATGCCATAGATAGGAGTGTCAATTGGTAAAGTCAACAACAGGAGTCACTGTGCACTTACTCCTCATGTAGGATCTCTGTCCTTAATGTGCTGTGCATTGAGATTTAATACTATAACGAGTACTCAAACAACATATTTCACTTTGTGTTTCTATGGGGGTGCAAACTGTTGAAATCTTTACTTAATGCATACTAAACTGATCTTCTGTAAAAAAAAAAAAAAAAAGAAAAGAAAAGAAATTATCAATTCCCAACTTGACTCTCACTGGGATTAAACATGACAATAGGTCTGATCTGATTTCATCATCATTTAAAAAAATCATCTATTATTTTTCACTTTATGTTTCTGTGTGGGAGCAAACTGTTGAAATCCTTACTTAATGTATACTAAGCTGATCTTCTGTATATTAAGATAATCGTAAATGAATCTTGATGTGAATGGAAGGGGAGAGGGAGTGGGAGAGGGGAGGGTTGCGGGTGGGAGGGACGGTATTGGGGGGGAAGCCATTGTAATCCATAAGTCGTACTTTCTTTGGAAATTTATATTCATTAAATAAAAGTTAAAAAAAAATAAAATAAAATAAAAAATTTAATTAATTTTTTAAAAAAGATAATATTTTGAAGGAATATTTTTAAAAAAGCAATCCTAAAGCAAAAAAAATTTATTAATGCACAAAATATCACAAAAAATTTTTATATTTACTTGACAGAGTTAGACAGTGAGAGAGAGAGAGAGAGACAATTGTCCTGTCCTCTAAAGAGCAAAAGAACTTGCCTCTGAAGTGTGTCTCATACCAAAGTCCAGGAAGTGTGTACATAAGCTCTCCGCCTAACAGTAAGTAAATCATAGTCTCAAGAAACTAATTTTGCAACTGGAAGACCAAATATAATGTTAATGGGATTAAATAAATAAATGAAAAGTTTTTAATCTCTCATTCAGGGCATAGCCTAGACATTCAGGGTCATCTAACCCAGAGTTTTGAGAAATACATAAAGACTCACATGACAATATCTGGATCATTACTTTCATGCATTGTAACCAAAGCCAATAAGAAATCCCAAGGTTTACAGATTTGGACAAACATTAAATCCAGCACTATCGTTCAAGGAACTGAATGTACCAAGTAGGACCTTTCATCAGTATTTACCCATGGATGACAAAATTTATTCAGAGTATTTGTACATACGAGATTCCTGCCTAATACCACTTCACCCTGACACATGTGTCTCACCTGTGGAGGGACTGGAACAACTGGAGTGGCAGTAGGCTCTGCCACATTGCTCATTCTGGTAGGAGGAGGACAGCTATTAGCAGCATAGTAATTTCGGAGTTTCTTACCATGATTTTTACCCTACAAAAACAAAATGAGTAATTATCAAGAAGAAAATCTGTCATATCAGGCTAATCAATGTATCCACATTTTTAAAAAGAAAAAAAAAATACAAGCAACACTAACTACATTTTATTCATTCATATGTACAGGGGTTAACAGACCACTAGCTGAATGTGATTACTAGATCTTGAGGTAAAAGAATCTATTCTTTGACTCGAAAGGAATGGTTAAATATATCCAAGAAAGATAAGAGAACAAAGCCAAAAGAAAGTCATTTCCGATAGGTTTCTGAAAAACCATCACATTTCCTACTGAACTCTGGACTCCCCCGTTGTGCTGCCATTCATCTGCCACTGCTCAAATACAAGTTTCATGACACTCTGACCTAATCTACTGTCTAAGTCAGTCATGACATGGATAATCCAATTCTTTTTACAAAAACAGCACTTGCAGAGTACCTTTTTAGTCATCAGGACTGTCATATGCACTACCTCAATTGCTGCTCAAAAAGTCCTATAAGGGGAACGGGCATTTAGCCAAGTGGTTACAATTCCCATTCCCCTATTACAGTACCTAGGTTTGGGTCCTGGCTCCAGCCCCCAAATCCAGCCTCTAACTAATATGGTCTCTGGGAGGCAGAGTGATGGTTCAAATAATTGGGTTCCTGCCATCCATGTGGGAGACCTGGATTGAGTTCCTAGCCCTTGGCTTCAGTCCAGCCATTGTGGGTATCTGGGTAGTGAACCAGCAGAACCCTCTCTTGCTCCTTCTCACCCTCTTTCTTTCTCTGCTTCTCAGATATTATTTCTTTTAAAAATGTAAATTTTGTAAGAATTTGTTGATGATATATGACAGCTGAATTAGTGCAATCCCGAGAGTGCGGGGAGCTTGCCCCCAGACTCCTTCAGAAGGGCTAAGTAGAAGAGCCAAAGTTTGAGGAAAGTCTTTGGAATCTAAAGCAGGGCCTTTTCCACCACAGCACAATGGCTTCGGCGTGTACTATGGACTTCTATGCAAGCAGATTTCTCATCATGTGTTAAGTTGCTACCACAAAATTATATTCCTTGAATGATACAAACTGGTAGTAAGGATCAATGTCCAAAAGCATTCTAAATGAAGATAAAATCACTTATTATTCTTTTTTTTTTTTTTTTTTTTTTTTTTTTTTTTTTTTTTTTTGACAGGCAGAGTGGACAGTGAGAGAGAGACAGAGAGAGAAAGGTCTTCCTTTGCCGTTGGTTCACCCTCCAATGGCCGCCGCTGCAGCCGGCGCACCGCGCTGATCCTGGCAGGAGCCAGGAGCCAGGTGCTTTTCCTGGTCTCCCATGGGGTGCAGGGCCCAAGCACCTGGGCCATCCTCCACTGCACTCCCTGGCCATAGCAGAGAGCTGGCCTGGAAGAGGGGCAACCGGGACAGAATCCGGCGCCCCAACCGGGACTAGAACCCGGTGTGCCGGCGCCGCAAGGTGGAGGATTAGCCTATTGAGCCACGGCGCCGGCTAAAATCACTTATTATTCTTTCTACAGTTATTTATTTATTTTCATTTTCTTTGAAAGGCAGAGAGATTGGGAGAGAGATCTTCCATCCACTGGTTCACTCCTCAAATGCCTACACAGCAAGGGCTGGGTCAGGCTGAAGCCAGGAGCCCAGAACCCATTGCAGAGATCCACTGTGGGTGGCAGTGGCTCAAGTGCTTGAGCCACCATCTGCCCCGTCCCAGGGTACACATTAGCAGGAAACTGGATCTGAAACAAAGGAGCCGGCACTCAAACCAGGTCCCCTGAAATGGGATGCAGGTGTCCCCAGCAGCAAATTTTCCACTGTACCAAATGCCCACGTGCAGCTTATTATTCTTTAAACTACATAAGTCAAATCTGAAGGAAACATGTATTCATCATCTACTATATGCTAAGCCCTAGAAACAGTCTAGAGGATACAGACTCATAAGCAGTGAACGTAATTTGGTAAGTTCTATCTTCCGCCCTCAGATGCTCCTATCATGGTCACAGGGACCTCCAGAGCATCAGATCCAGAGGTTCAGTAAGTGCCTTCATCCTGCTTAACTCAAAGCAGCATGTTGACCTTCCCTCCTTCTTGAAATGGTCCAGCTCTTGTCTTCCGAGGCTCCCTCTTATCTTCCCATCTGTCATGTTCTTCTAGATACCAAACACTGCAGTGCCCAAGGCCCCACTCATGGCCCTCTTTTCACTCCATCTGGGCTCCAACTCTAAGCTATTTTACCCAGTTCCATGGCTTTAAAATACAATAAAATTATTTAGCTCCATCTTTGACCTTCAGAGCCTTATATCCAATTGCTTTCTTGATATCCACACTCTGGAGTCTTGAAGGGCATACATAACCTAGCATAGCTCTGATTGCTCCTCCACAAGACTTTCTCATCACTACCACCACCACTCATCAAAATGTCAGTAAATGGCACCACCACCCACGGAGCTACTCAAGAAAAGCCAAGGTTCCTTTTCTTGATTCTCTCCTTCCTTAAATCAAAACACCCAATTCATCACCAAGTCTTCTCAGTCTATCTTCAAAATATATCCCAAGTCATTCCAATTCTCTCTGTGGACACTAAATACAGCACAGTAATCCAAGCTGCAAATATTTTTCACTTGTAGCAGGCAACGAGTCCTGACTGATCTCTGCTCTCAATCTTGTTCCCCTATAATCCTCTTTATTATAAACCAGGGTAATAATGCCAGGCATAAATCAGATCATGTCACTCTCAATTAAAATCTACCCGTGGCTTCCTACTACATTTGAAAGTGACAAATCTCACCTATAAGGCCATACATGATCTGGTCCTGTCTGTGTTTCAGTACTTCTTTCCTCTGTACATGACAGTCTTGCCCAACTGGCCTGCTATGTGTTCCTTAAATATGCCAAGCTCATTCTAGCTCAAGGCCCTTTGTACTTACTGTTCCTTATACCTAGAATGTACCTCTTTCATATCTCTGCATGACTGACTCCTTCCTGTCTTTCAGGTCTCTACTTTCAAGTCTGAAGTCTCCCTGTCCACCCCAATAAACACGCTCTCCATCACACCACCACATAGTCTGATCTTATTTCGTTTTATTATTACTTATTGCTATTTAAAACAATACTGTTTGCTTCTTTTTTCTCTTCCCTCCCTTCTGGAAACTAGACCCCTTAAAAATAAGGATTTGTCTGTCTTTTTTACTGTTCCATTGCCAATGTCTAGAATACTTTCTAGCATATAACAAGTAATCAATAAGTATTAGTTGGGTAAATAAATCAATTATAATGGAGATAATAAACAAACCACCAGGAAAACACAGAGTAGAAATTTTTAACTTTCACCTGAATGTGTCAGGGAACACTTCCAAGAAAAGGAAATGCATCATGATTTATTTTTTTAAAGATTTATTTATTTATTTGAAAGTCAGTTAGAGAGAGAGGGAAAGAGAGAGAGATCTTCCAGAGCTGGCCCAAGCTGAAACCAGGACTTCATCTGGATCTCTCCCACATGGGTGCAGAGGCCCAAATGCTTGGGCCATCTTATGCTACTTTTCCCAGGCCATTAGCAGAGAGCTGAATCTGAACTGGAGCAACCAGGACATGAACCTTCAGGCAGTGGCCTTACCCACTATGCCACAATGCCAGACCCCGAGTCAGCTTCTAAAATGATAAAAGTTTACTGGTCAGATAAGTAGTGAAAGAAAAAGAAATTGCATACTGAGGAAATGGCATGAACAAATGGCCCCACCTGCCCTACAGAAGAGCCACAAGATATGGTCCTTAGGATCTGTAGGAGAAGGGGAAGAATGGAGACAGGCAGAGGGTTCATCCTTAAGGGTTTTGTCCATGATACAGAATTTGGACTTTAGAGGCAGCTTCTGGGAGATTGTAAGCAAAACAGTGTCAAGACCGCAATGTCCTGGACAAAGATCATCCTGGTATCAGTATAGCGACAAATCATAGCAGATCTAAGCGAGAAGCCAGGAAGATAGAGAAGAATGCCAAGGACAAAACTCTAGGACAGTACCACTGACTGCAAAGGAGAATTAAAATCAAGAAAGTAAGATGAAAACCAGACGTGTGCTATCATGGAAGCCTAGAACCAAAGCTGGAGCTCAGGAGTGAGGTCGGGTTGCAGACAGAATCTGTGGAGTTACCAGCATGTAGATGCTACTTAAAGCCATGGATCCTAAAAAGACCACCAACACAGAGTGAAGAGAGACAAGAGCTGTTGAAATAGCCCTGGTGCCAAATGAGGGACTGCACCAAGATAATGGCTGAAGTGGGGAGAACACAAAAAGTGTGAAACAGATGAAAACACAAAATGATAAGGTGGTAAAGCAAGTGGAAGGATGGCTAGTCACAGAACAGATGAAGTTAGTATGTCCCAAAATTAAAGTGCTACCGTTTGAAAGTAATTTGTCCCTATACCAAAATCCATTTGAGATGCAATTGCTGATGCAAAGGTACTGGGAGGTGGTGAGTACTTACAGCTATAAAGGGATTAATGAGTTCACAGACTGTGGCACCTCCCCTCAGTCTTTCTCCCACACATGCTCTTTCCACACACACGCACTTCCCCTTTCTACTTGTCCATGCTACGACAGCACAAGGCCCTCACCAGAAGCCACACAGATGCTGACACCATGTTCTCAGAGTTCCTCACCCCTCAACCGTGAGCCAGAGAAATCCCGTTCCTTTTTCAGCTACCCAGCCCTGGGTAGTTTATTACAGCAACACAAAGCGGACTGTGAGGCACTGGAAAGCAGACAGACTGGGTCAACATGAGACAGAAGCCAAGTCATGAGGCAACACAGGGATGAGCACCATGGGAATCAAGGCTAACAGATTCTGTAGAATCTTCTAAAAAACTGGTGAGAATTTGAATCCCTAGACTTGGAGGCTGATGATACTGACCTCTCCCTATGGGCTGGTCACTATGCTAAGAAATGGAAATAAAATGAACAAAGGCAAAGTCTTGCCCTCCAGAAAGCTTTCTGGATGAAATAAGAGAAAGAAAAGAAAAAGACAGAGATATGGATGTAGAAGTAGATTTAGATGAATAGATACAAGTATCTTTCTTAAAGATAATGTGACGAATGCTCAGCAAAAAAAATATATATATATATATATATAGTGATGGAACAGAAAGTGCACAGGGAAAGGGTGCAGTAGGCATATAAGGCTTCTCAAAAAAATGCAGAAAGCTGAAGAATTAGAAGACTCCAGCTGTGTCACATGGAAGAATGAGGCAAGAGCTGATATCACCACATTAAGTCTTAAATCCCTTTTAGATATACAGAGTCCAACTTGCAGTTCAGGAGGGAGGTCAGTCTAGAGATAGAATCTGAAGAGTTGCTGATATGTAGATAGTATTTGGTTGTTATTGTTATTATGTGTAGATGGTATTTAAAACCATGGGACTAAATAAGATTATCTACTGAGTGTGGAGATAGAGTGCAAGGGACAAAACTCTAACACATTATGATATAGAGTGTGGTAAAGAATGACAATTTTAAAAATAAAATTAAGAATGCCCAGTCTATGAAGAAAGATGAAAACCAGGGGCCAGCACTGTGGTGCCAGCATCCCATATGGGTGCTGATTTGAGTCCCAGTTGCTCCTCTTCTGACCCAGCTCCCTGCTAATGGCCTGAGAAAACAGTGGAAGATGGTCCAAGTGCTTGGGCCCCTGCACCCATGTGGGAGGCTCAGAAGAAGCTCCTGGCTCCTAGCTTCAGATCAGCCCAGCCCCAGCCATTGCAGCCATACAGAGAGTGAAACGGAGGATGGAATACCTTTCTCTCTGTCTTTCCCGATCTCTGTAACTCTACTTCTCAAATAAATAAATAAATCTTTAAAGAAAGAAAAGAAAACTAGGCAAATGTGGTGCCATAGGCAAAAGAAAAAATCTAGTTAGATACATTAAGACCCAGGAACTCTACTGTGTTACCAAACAGAAATACACATACGAGGAGATACCTGTAACAATGTTCATAGAAGGAGTAATTGTAACAGCAAAAAAGCAGAAACAACATAAGTGCCCACCTACATAATAAAGGCTAAATTGTAGTCTATTCATGCAATGGAACTTGATACTGTAGTTAAAACAAACATTGTAGTCATGAATGGCAACAGGAATAATTCTCAGAACAAAATGTTGAATAAAAAGAGAAAGTTGCAAAAGAAGATGTGTAAGAATAATTTTTAATATGGGGTTTAAAATCTGAAAACAACATCACATATTATATGGGATGACACCTTTTTTGTAGTAATGTACAAGAAAAAAGCATGGGGGTCAGCACTGTGGCATAGCTAATAAAGCCACCACCTGCAACATGGGCATCACATATGTGCCAGGGTTCACATCTCGGTTGCTCTACTTGTGATTCAGCTCCCTGTCAATGTGCCTGGGAAAGCAGTAGAGGATGGTACAGCGCCCTTCCACCCCATATGGCAGACCAAGAAGAAGCTCCCAGCTTCAGATTAGCCCAGCTCTGGACACTGTAGCCATTTGGGGAGTGAACCAGCAGTTGAAAGATTTCTCTCTCTGTCTCTCCTCTCTTTATAACTGTGCCTTTCAAATGAATAAAATTTTTTAAAAATAAATGAAATAAAGGAAAAAGCACATGGGATAGTAATACCAATTACAGTGGCTATTATATAGTGGCAATTACAGTGGCTACATCCAGGGGTATGGATAGAAATTCGGTTAGAAGAAGATACACAGGAGCATCAACTGAATTAATAATTCTTCCCTTTAAGCGAGACGGCAAAAGCAAATGTTCAACTTTTTGTACTATTTTTTAATTTGGACAATTCCATAGTCACTTAAAATAACAATAACCAAAAAAGAAGTGGATCATCAGGTCAAAACTTACTGTAGAGCTGAGAAAAGTCAGGACAAAGAAGTGATGCTTGGCTTTGAAAAGACAAGGTCAACTGGCCTGAGTAAGAGTCATTTCAGGCCGGCGCTGCGGCTCACTAGGCTAATCCTCCACCTGGCAGCGCCGGCACACCAGATTCTAGTCCCGGTTGGGGCGCCGGATTCTGTCCCGGTTGCCCCTCTTCCAGGCCAGCTCTCTGCTGTGGCCCGGGAGTGCAGTGGAGGATGGCCCAAGTGCTTGGGCCCTGCACCCCATGGGAGACCAGGAGAAGCACCTGGCTCCTGGCTCCTGGCTCCTGCCATCGGATCAGCGTGGTGCGCCGGCCGCAGTGCGCCGGCCGCGGCAGCCATTGGAGGGTGAACCAACGGCAAAGGAAGACCTTTCTCTCTGTCTCTCTCTCTCACTGTCCACTCTGCCTGTCAAAAAATAAAAAATAATAATAATAAAATAAAAAAAAAGAGTCATTTCAGTAGAATGGTAAAGGACAAGAGGTCATGTGAAATGGTTTAAAAAGAGGGTGGGAAGTATGAAAACAGAAAGCCAATATTAGAAACTATGTAAAACTGGTCTTCTAGGATGAAGAGCAGAGGAAATAAAGTATAGAGTTTAAAAAGGAGTCAAAGAAAGATTTTCATCAAGAAGAGTTTTACTTAGACTTGCTTGTATAGTAACAGAAAGACATCACTAAACGAGAAAACGGATGCTGCGAGAACAAATGGATATGGCCACAGGCACACAACCCACAAAAGGCAGGTGAGGTACACAGTACTAGTATAGGGACCAACTTTAGATGGTATCAGGAGTTTCATTTTTAAAGCAATATTCCCAGTAGTATTCAAGCATCCACAACATAATGATGATGATGGTAATCACATGCCAGGAAGTTTTCAAAGTGCTACATAATCTTATCTCATTTAACATTCATGAAATCTCTATCAGATAGGTACAGCTATTATCCTCATCTTACATATGAGGAAACTAAGCTCAGAGAATTAAAAACTTGTCCAAGAGCTTCCACATTGCTAGGTAGTAGATGCTGACATTTCCATCTTTCCATCTATTCTCTTTAAGAATATATCACCTTAGGGCCGGCACTGTGGTGTAGCAGGTGAAGCCGCCACCTGCAGTGCTGGCATCCCATATGGGTGCTGGTTCAAGTCCGGCTGCTCCACTTGTGATCCAGCTCTCTACTGTGGCCTGGGAAAGCAGTAGAAGATGACCCAAGCCCTTGGGCCCCTGTACCTGCATAGGAGATGTGGAGAAAACTCCTGGCTCCTGGCTTCTGATCAGCACAGCTCTAGCCCTTACGGCCAATTTGGGAGTGAAGCAGCAGATGGAAGACCTCTCTCTCTCCTCTTTCTGTGTAACTTTGACTTTCTAATAAATAAATAAATCTTTAAAAAGAAGAATATATCACCATAAGAAAAGTAAACAAAAGCTATAAGCCACATAATTAGAAGCACAGAATGCCCAGACTTTAAGATAACTTTAAGTAGAACAAACAGCAAATCCCAGGAAGCAGTCACTCATGCTCCTGCCGCAAGCCTTCACAGTAAGCACCGGCAGTCTGACAAACTCAGCAGGAAAGAGGGAAAAGGGGAAACTATCAGCAGGCCTAAAATTGCTGTAAAACCACCATGAGGAAAGAAAGCACAGTCTATGTTTGTAAAAACTAAAGCATGGATGGATCAGTGCACTGACTACTGACTACTGACTACTGGAAAGCTGCTAAAATGTCCATGCAGTCTGAAGCAGCCATCTTCAAAGTGGCTGCTGGAGGAGAGAGAGGCAGAAAGCAAGGCAGGAGCACCTTCTGGAGAGGTGAAGGGGAAATGAGGCAAAACAAGAGAAGTTAGCATCCTGAAAACAAAATGAACACCACAAAAATCAGAAGATACAGAAGCTCTCCCTTGAGCAACAAAAAAATTATTAAAGAAACCAGACTTTGCGGCAATAAGAAGTGGTTGCCATTGAAAGAAGAATCTCATGAACAACGCTAAATCACAAAAAAAAAAAAAAAAATTCATCATCTATACAAAACTACTACCAAAAATGCAACACATCTCAGCAAGTGAAACCCCTAGAAACACATAAAACAGAAGAAAACCAGCAAGACAATTCACTTCAAATTGAAGAGAATATATTCAACCATTTGAGGATGTAAAAAAAAAAACCACCTTGAATCAGGAATTCAAATATGCAAAGAAAAAAGGAACAAATCATAGTGAGAACTAAGAAGAAGGGTTACTGGGGCACTGTTCTACAGCTTAAACTGATGCCTGCAAAGCCAGCATCCCACATGAGCTCCCGTTTGAACCTGGCTGCTCCACTTCCAATCCAGCTGCCTGTTAATGTGCCTGGGAAAGCAGCAGCAGATCGCCCAAGTCCATGGGCCCCTGCTATCCACATGGGAGACCCAGATGAAGCACCTGGCTCCTGGCTTCAGCCTGTCCCAGCCCCAGCCATTGAGATCACCTGGGGAGTGATCTTTCTCTCAATCTCTCTCTCTCTCTCTCTCTCTCTGTAACTCTGCCTTTCAAATAATAAAATAATTTTTTTTAAAAAAAGTGGGATTAAAACCAGGAATGAAAAAGAGAATAATCTTAAAAATGAAAAGTACAGGTGCTAAGGAAAAACACCCAAATTAAAAGTAAAATGTGGCACTCAAGAAAGGCAGAAAAGCAATCAAGAAAACAAAAGTGATATAAAGAGAGAATTTTAAAAGAAAGCTAAAGGAAGACAGCTCAGAAAGACAAATCAGAATCCCTGAAGAAGAAAAACAAAACATTTAAAACAGAACTAGTATTTCAACATTTAACCCAAGAAATTTTCCCAAAAATAAATGAAGAACTGAATCTACATGCTGAAAAACCATATCAGATATCTGAGGAAATTAGAAAAATTAAGTCTGGGACATAAAAGTAGGAGACTTCAAAGAAAAAGGAAAAACCCTCAAGCTCTTCGAGCAGAAAGATTTAATTACTGGCAAAAGATTTAGAAAGGTACCCACAAAATACAAGACAATATAAAAATGAGGTGACTTTTTTTAAAAAAACAAAGCATTTTTGAGTAAAGAATTTTATGTATATCAAGTTTCCCTGTATTAAATACCAAAACTATTAAAATTTATTTATTTATTTACTTACTTATTTATTTAAAAGTCAGAGTTAGAGGGAGAAGAGAACTTCTATCCACTGGATCACTCCCCAAATGGCCACAATGGCCAGCACTGAGCCAGCCCAAAGCCAGGAGCCTAGAACTCCACCCAGGTCTCCCACATGGATGGCAAGGGCCCAGGCACTTGGGCCATATTCCACTCCTTTCCCAAGACACGTTAACAGGGAGCTGAGTTGGAAGTGGAGCAGCTGGGACACAAATAGGGGCCCATGTAAGATGCTAGCATCACAAGCGCTTTACCAACTACACCACATCCCCAGTCCTCAAGGTTATTTTTTAAAAAACATTTTAAACATAAAAGAACTTGGCCGGCGCCGCGGCTCACTAGGCTAATCCTCCGCCTAGCGGCGCCGGCACACCGGGTTCTAGTCCCGGTTGGGGCGCCGGTTCTGTCCCGGTTGCCCCTCTTCCAGGCCAGCTCTCTGCTGTGGCCCGGGAGTGCAGTGGAGGATGGCCCAGGTGCTTGGGCCCTGCACCCCATGGGAGACCAGGAAAAGCATCTGGCTCCTGGCTCCTGCCATCGGATCAGCGCGGTGCGCTGGCCGCAGCGCGCCAGCCGCGGCGGCCATTGGAGGGTGAACCAACGGCAAAGGAAGACCTCTCTCTCTGTCTCTCTCTCTCACTGTCCACTCTGCCTGTCAAAAAATAAAAAAAAATAAATAAAAAAAATAAAAAAAAACATAAAAGAACTTAAGAATTCAATATTCAAAAGTCCTTGAGAAGTCTATCAAAGCTTAATCCAACCAAAAAATGACTGAGAAATTTCAGCAAATTGGCTAGTGGCATTTTCATATATATAAAACAACAGATCAAAGACTAAATCAAGGATAAAATTCAAGGTGAAAATTAACATTCAAAAGTTTAGGGGCCAGCGCTGTGGTGCAGCAAGTTAAAGCCCTGGCCTAAAGCGCCGACATCCCATACAGGCACTGGTTCTAGTCCCGGCTCCTCCACTTCCTATCCAGCTCTCTGCTGTGGCCTGAGAAAGCAGTGGAGGATGGCCCAAGTCATTGGGCCCCGGCACCTACGTGGGAGACCTGGAGGAAGTTCCTGGCTCCTGACTTCGGATGGGTGCGGCCATCTGGGGAGTGAACCAGTGGATGGAAGACCTCTTTCTCTGTCTCTACCTCTCTCTGTAACTCTATCTTTCAAATATATAAAATAAATATTTTTTTAAAAATGATAAATTACGACACAACAAAAAAAACAGGGAAATAAACTTCACTGATTCCACAATACTGAAAAGCTGGGATATCATTAAAAACTGACAAATCAAACATAAAACATAAGTAATAAAACAAGGGAGTAGTCATCTTAGAAGGTATCAACATTAGTGAAATAAAAATGGATTAAAGGAACTGTGGAATGACACATATCTCTGAGTACACATTTTTGTACAGTTCTGACTTTTAGAACTACAGTAATATTTTTCTAGACTCACAAAAAAAAATCAACCTAACAAAGATAGGAGAGGACCCAAAGGGAGATACAAACAGAAACCTAACTATATGAAAAAAATGCATTAACATAATCACACTGAAGGAGGAGAGAAGAAACATGCTATTTACATAGTCTCAAAGTTTCTTTTCCACATGATACCCTATTCAACACAAAAAGAAAAACAGTAGCTTTAAAAGGAAACCCCAACAGGCCCAACTTCTGTCAACTAAAAACTTTAGAAACAGTATTTTAGCTACCATAATATTAAACACAAAAATAACAGTACACAAACAGTACCCTCTGGTTAGTTCATTTGCTTTTCATAAGGATATATAGATCATCAGTTTCCAAACGATTTTGTGCATACTGCATATATGTAAACATATATGTATATCTTGTAAATGATAAAAGCCCAAGTTTCTCACTACCAAAGAAAGTACTTAAACAAGACAAGATAGAAAGCTAAGATGATTATTGTTGTGCTATACTAAAACTGAAGGTATCTACTTGAAATCAGTTTGTGATATATACATTCACATAGATACAGGTATTTGTTCATACACATATACTTATTAGCTCTGTCCACTGAGAGGGTCTACATGCAATGACATCCCAGTACCAAAGAGAACACCTACCACCCAGATTTTGATTTTGAAATACCATACTCCTCATACTCATTAAAAGAAACCAGACTAACTGAAAAATGGCTGGCATGGGGAAAGTCTAAGAAGATACTTGAATATTTTATACTGTCAGAAAGTAAGGAAGTATGCAAAAAGGGCAGAGACATGAGGAAAACCACAGCTCTAGTTTGAAGGGACTCACACTGGTCAAATATGGGGTACTTTAAAACATAAAAAAAAAGCAATGACAATAATAAATTATATCCCTAGACTACAATAAGAAATCATATGTACACCTAGAAAAATCTAACATTATAAATTAATACTGAAAACTTGAAAGAATTAAGTGGGTATGTTGTTTACTTTGAGAGTGGTATATTTTTATTTTGTATACTCTTGGTTTATTGTGCTTTCATTTCTGCCATAAGCTTTGTTTAACATATTTAATAATACTAAAATGATATGTCAAAATTACTACAAAAACAATAAGAAATCAGAAATCCACAATAATGTGAATAAGTAAAAAAATATATATAGGAAAAAGAATAAAGTTCTTCTGAAAGTAAAAGTTCACTAATAAATATCTAAGAAAAGATTAAAATAGAAAAATCACCATTTGGCAAACATGACTATAATCATTACTGCAGGCAAGAATCATCAGCAAAAATATAAGAATATTCACATAGTTTCTTTTCTTTTTAAGATTTATTTTATTTATTTGAAAGCATTAGAGAGAGAGGTAGAAGCAGAGAGAGATCTTCCATCTGCTGGTTCACTCCCCAGTTGGCCTCAATGGCCGGAGCTGTGCTGATCCAAAGCCAAGAGCCAGGAGCTTCTTCCAGGTCTCCCATACAGGTGCAGGGGCCAAGGACTTGGGCCATCCTCTACTGCTTCCCCAGGCCAAAGCAGAGAGCTGGACAGGAAGAGGAGCAGCCAGGACTAGAACCGGTGCCCACATGGGATGCTGGCACTTCAGGCCAGGGCTTTAACCTGCTGCACCACAGCGCTGGCCCCTGGAATATTCACATAGTTTCAAAGTATCTCTCTAAATGATACTTATTCAACACAAAAATAAAAACAGTAACTTTACAAAGAAGTAGCCTGGCAGGCACCACCTTAGCCAAGTGATTAAAGCTAACAGCACAGATAATGCAACATTTTCACATCATGCTTGTAATGATATGTTGCATTGGGAAGGGCATATCCTTGTGCTATTCTTGCCAAACAACACATAATCTGAATTTCATCAAACAAGCCCAAATTGGGGGCATTCTGAAAAAAACAACTCTTCCATAAATTACATCATTAAAAAATAAAATCTAAGACCTGTCCAGATAAGCTGATATCCTATAAAAATAGATGTGAATGGTAAGAAATCAAGAGGGCTTTGGGGGCTGTGACTCAGTGGGTTAAAGCCCCAGTCTGCAGTGCTAGCATACCATATGGCACCATTTTGAGTTGCAGCTGCTCTACTTTCGATCCAATTCTCTGCTATGGCCTGGGAAAGCAACAGAAGACAGCCCAAGTCCTTGGGCCCCTGCACCTATGTGGGAAACATGGAAGAAGCTCCTGGCTCCTGGCTTTGGATCAGCACAGCTCTAGCCATGGTGGCCAATTGGGGAGTGAACCAGTGGATGGAAGACACCTCTCTCTCTCCCTCTCTCTCTTTCTGCCTCTGCCTCTCTGTAACTCTCCCTTTCAAATAAATGAATTAAATAAGTAAGTAAATAAATAAATCCGAAAACAAAAAAATCAAGAGGGGCTTAAACATTAAAAGCACAGCTGTCGGGCCGGCGCCGCGGCTCAATAGGCTAATCCTCCGCCTAGCGGCGCCGGCACACTGGGTTCTAGTCCCGGTCGGGGCGCCGGATTCTGTCCCGGTTGCCCCTCTTCCAGGCCAGCCCTCTGCTGTGGCCAGGGAGTGCAGTGGAGGATGGCCCAGGTGCTTGGGCCCTGCACCCCATGGGAGACCAGGAAAAGCACCTGGCTCCTGGATCCTGCCATCGGATCAGCGCGGTGCGCCGGCTGCAGCGCGCCGGCCGCGGCGGCCATTGGAGGGTGAACCAACGGCAAAGGAAGACCTTTCTCTCTGTCTCTCTCTCTCACTGTCCACTCTGCCTGTCAAAAAATAAAAAAAAATAAAATAAAAAAAAAGTACAGCTGTCAAAATTTAAAAATCCAATGTCGAAGCCAAGAATACTTCTCATATTAAAATAAATAAATATCAGAATGACAGAAGACACACGCAATCCAGTAGTTTTCCTTGTCAATCCAAGGTTTTCTTTTCCATGGTCTTAGCTACCCGTGGTCAACCACAGTCTGACACACCAATGGAAAACTCCAGAAAAAAACAATTCATATGTTTTAAACTGCACATCATTCTGGATAGCATCATGAAGTTGCACACCATCCTGCTTCTTGCTCTAAGTGCTACCCAAGCATTAGCTACTTAGTAACCACTCAGGTTATCAGATCTACTGTCACAGTGTCACAGTGCTTATGTTCAAGTAATCCTTATTTTATTTAATAATGGCCCCAAAGTACAAGAGTAACACTGGCAATTTGGATATGCAATGAGAAGCTCTAAAATGTTTATTTTAAGTGAAAACAAGAGTGGAAAGAAAAAAAATACTTCGGTGAGACTGCTAATGCCGGTGTAAGAAAGAATAATCTATCCACAAATCTGTGAAGCAGGGGGAAGAAATTGTGATAGTTTTGCTGTCACAACAAAAACTGCAAAATTGATGGCTATAGTGTGTGCTCAGTGCTTAGGTAAGATGTCAAAGGCATTAAATTTGTGCATGTATACATAGAGAAAAGCATAACACACACAGGGTTCAGTACCATCAGTGGTTTCAGACATTTACAAGGGGGTTTAGAACATACCCCCATTTCTAAGGGGTGCCACTGTATAAAGAATGAATCCATCACTATAATTCAGTAGAGCCAGGAGGGCAAAATAATTGATTCAGCAGGTCTTAATAAGGCTAGCAGATTTTCAGAAAAACAGAAAAAATAGAGAATATACAAGAAAAAATCCCAAGGAAATCTGCCAGGAGCTTAGGGAAACAGGAGCACACAAATGGGAAAGATCCACTAGCGCTGCCCAGGACAAACAAAAATGACCCAGACCTAGTAGACACACACGCCACTGTGAAACTTCAGGTGCCAAGGACAAGAAGAGCCCAAAAGCTTCCAGGGAAAAAAAAAAAAAAAGAAAGAAATTAAAGCAGCTCCCCTACAAAATAATGAGAATCACAATAGGATTTCTCTTCAGCAACATTAGGTACTTTGGGAAAACACACACACACATACACACACACCATTGGAGTCATCTTTAACCTCCTGAGGAAAAACAATTTTCTACTTGGAACTGAACTGTCATATATGAAGGTACAAGGTTGGCCAGCGCCGCGGCTCACTAGGCTAATCCTCCGCCTTGCAGCGCCGGCACACCGGGTTCTAGTCCCCGTTGGGGTGCCGGATTCTGTCCCAGTTGCCCCTCTTCCAGGCCAGCTCTCTGCTGTGGCCAGGGAGTGCAGTGGAGGATGGCCCAAGTACTTGGGCGCTGCACTCCATGGGAGACCAGGATAAGTACCTGGCTCCTGCCATCGGATCAGCGCAGTGCGCTGGCCGCAGCGGCCATTGGAGGGTGAACCAACGGCAAAGGAAGACCTTTCTCTCTGTCTCTCTCTCTCATTGTCCACTCTGCCTGTTTAAAAAAAAAAAAAAAAAATATATATATATATATATATATATATATATATATGAAGGCACAAGGCAAACACTTTTAGGTGTACAAGGACTCGGAAAAATTTATTTCCCATTGCTCTCTAATTTTATTTAAAAGAGAGATGTATTATAATATACACAGGGTCTTCAAAAAGTTTATGGAAAACACACAGTAAGAAAAATATCAAAATTTTCTGTGCCAAAATGAATTTATCTTTTAATTCCCTTTTTCCAGGAAGTTTTTGAAGTACCCTTGTACGTTTATATTTATTCTTTCTTCCTTCAAATAATGAGAAGATATACTTCAACAAAACAAGATAAAAAAACAAGGTAGGGGGATGTATATTTAGATAATGTTGGCCCTATCCAGAGCAATGAGCAAAGTTCAAAGGCGACAGTGAAGCAGTAAACTCAGACAGCAGCCAGTTGAAAACACAGTAATCCAGGATAAAAGGGGGATTCCATAGCATAGTGTGACTAAGTGTTGGGGATGTGGGTGATAGGGTGAGGATATACTAAATATAATGCAATTTTAAAAAGATGAGAAAGGAAGAAAAGCAGCTGAACTCTTAGAATACAAAAGTTACACAATGAAAAGTTAAATATGGAACAAGTAGTCCAAATTAGAAGAGGAAATAAGTGAGTTTCAGAATTGGATTGTAAGCACTAAAAAGAAAAATTAAGATGCTATTCATTTTTTATAATATTTACTTGAAAAGCAGAATAAAAGAGAGAGAAGATCACACACACACAGAGAGAGAGAGAGAGAGAGAGAGAGAAAGAGAGAGAGAATCTTTTGTCTGCTGGTTCAGTCCCCAAATGACTGCAATAGCTGAGGTTGGGCCAAACCAAATCCCAGAGCCAGGAACTCTATTCAGCTCTTCATGTGTTCATGTGGATGGCAAGGACCCAAGTACTTGGACTGTCATGTGCTACTTTCTCACGCACATTAGCAGAAAGCTGGATCAGAAGCAGCCAGGACTCAAACCAGGCACTGGAAGTGGGATGGAAGTGGCCTAAGCCTAGGTTTAACCCACTGTGCCACAATGCCCACCCCAAGAAGCTAATCGCTTTTTTTAGAGGCAAGGTAAGATTCTTCTCCCCATTTTTCAGAAATTCAAGGAAAAATAAAAGGCTGTTTCAAGGTTACAACTCATATATGAAACAAACTAAAATAAACATGCTTTTGAGTAACCAGTAGCAGTCAAGACAGGGCTATCCATTTGATCATCATCATGAGTGCACGAGCTCATGACACAGGAGAAATACAGAAAGGAACAGCTCTACCGTGAATAATATTCTCCTACTTATAAGAACATAAGAGTTGAATGTCAATTTTCAACAACTGGTATCAGCCTGAAAATACAGCATGGAAAACTTAACTTGATCATAAATAGACAAAAATGTGATCAATCTTGACAGTATAAAAGTAAACCTATAGCCAGTCCAAGTTAAAAGAAAGAAGAAAAAAGTGGAGAAGAATAAAAAAGGTAGAGGAGGGGTGGGGAAGAAAGAACAGGTAATTACTGCATTTCATTACTAACCACAGGCATTACTTTGAATAAAAGTATTTTTAAATGTTTAAGGAGAAAGAAGTCAAGAGGTCAAGGAGAAAGAACTAGCATTGGCGTGTAAGATCATGGGAGACCCTGGAATGGCCCAGTTCAGTGGAACAATCTCATGAAAACCAGAATGGCTGTGGAGTGGGCAATGGGAAGAAGAAGATGACAGTCATACTCAGCACAACTCGAAAGCTGGGAAAAAGCTGGTGAACAAGAGGGACTAAAAGTAAAGAGCAGGTCACTATTGCTATTTTTATTCACATGGAAAAGATCTGAGCATGTTTTTAATTTGACTGAGGTGAAGAGGTGATGATGGGTGACTAAATCCACAATACGGAATAGGAAATCAAACCTGGACAAAGGAAAGAATATCCATTCTTCTGAAATAAGAAGTAATGAGGTCGGAGAACTCAGATGAGGAATTCAGAAACTGGATGAGATCCAGCTAAGGGCAGGATCATGGAGGGCTTCTGTCCCCTAAAGAGCCTACAGAATGCATCACTGTTACTACAAAACAAGAGAACCAACAAAGGACTTAATCTTGGGTAAATGGACTAGGCTGACAGGCCAATACTATGTGTGAAAAGACTTTTACATTTGAGAATCATTTTATACTACCTCATCTGTTGGTTGAATTACTCTTTTAAAAAGATCTTTTAAGGTAACTGTTATTTGGATCTAAAAGAGTATTTTTAGAGAAACCAAGAAAGATGAAGTTTTACTCATTTACACAAGGTCCTACAGTACACAGTATTAAGACAGTAGCAAGAGTAAGATAGTAGTGTTTTACTCAACATTTTTAAACAACAGAATTCTATTTCAATTAACCAACATTTGTTTATATATAATACATAATTCTCACAATCCTGCAAGGGAGGTACAATGACTCCTACCCATTGTGGCCATCTGGGGAGTGAACCAGCACAGGAAGGATCTCTTTGTCTGTCTCTCCCTCTGTCTCTGGAACTCTGACTTACAAAATAAAGAAATAATTTTTAAAAAGAGAGAAAAAAGAAACATGAAATATGAAGTACCAAGCCTAAAGTTCAGCCAGTATTCCAGCCCAATCTGTCAGATTTTAAAGCATACCTGCCACTTTAAGAAGCACACAAATCAAACCCAAGTTTGAAGTATATTTTAGCCATTTTCAGTCTGATGCAAGATAATTTGGAAAATAACCAGATGGGAAATTTGAAAACCATTAAAAATTAGCTGAAATTAGAGTCATAGTTTGTACCATTCAAACCTGATTGATCAATTTTAAAATATTTGTGCCAAAATCAGTGCTTTAAATTTTGGGAAAAATCTAATTATATTCCCTCCATTATGAATTAAGACTACTAGATTCAGAATTTAAATTCTAGAACTACTTTTCCACCTGTGTCTTGTCTCTTTTTCTAATTAATATGTTAGCTTGTTATTTGCTAAGTATCAGAAATAAAAACCTATGTTTTTGACAAATTTTAGAAACATACTTTACATACTTTAATAACTAGTTCTTTTTTCAAATGGATATCTAAATTACCAGATAAACTGTGACAATAAACTGTGGATACCTTAGCAAAGTTTATCATGTTTTCTGCTTTTTAATTTCCTGTTAATAACATTCCATCTTAAAGGGCTCTTCCCCTTGGTGTTCAAGTTCAAGTTGATGGAACAGACTTGTTACTCTCTGCCAGGCTTGCCCTGGGCAACCTGAAGCATGCAGATAGAATTTAATAAAATGAAGACATGCTTCTCCTCCAAAGATTTGATTTTAAATTAAGTTATAATCAGAGCCATAATTTTTAGTCTGCAAAAGTAGATAACCTCACTTAAAAATAAAACAACTGCTTAGGATGTACTGAAGCCAACTGACCAGGTTAAAAAGTCTAGGAAGGGGCCAGAATTGTGGCATGAGTTAAGCCACCGCCTGCAATGCCAGTATCCCATCTGAGTGCTGGTTTGAGTCCCAGCTGCTCTGCTTCCAGTCCAGCTCCTTGGTTACCTGCCTGGGAAAGCAGTGGAAGGTGGCCCAAGTACCTGGGCCCTTGGTCACCCACGTGGGAGAAAAAGAGTTCCAGATTTCTGCCTTTGACCTAGCACAGCCCCAACTACTGCAGCCATATGGGGAGTGAACCAATAGATAGAACAGCTGTTTCTTCCTGTCACTTTGTTTTTCAAATAAACAAAGAAATCAATCAATCAATCAATCTTCCCAAAAATATCTAGGGAGTAATGGCTACAGAATCACATGGGTCACTGCTAAGACTGTCCCAGTTTGGAACACTGGAGTGTCAGGAGGAAACGCTAGGAGCTAAAAAGAGAAGTATTCCTTGTACAGTTTCCTCTGTGTGTGCCAGATTACTGGAACATGATACAGTAAGACTCTAGGTATTTACAATAGGCTGGCAATTTGAAACTTTGTGATTCCAACAATGGCATCAACTGACTAGAAAAATTTTGAGTAATGCAATCGCAGTGATTTACTACTTTAGACAACATGTTTCTAGCCAGGAGCTGAATCTAGGCACTGTGACACAGGATGCTTTCTGAACCACTGGACCAAATGCCTAACCCTCTTTCCCCCTTCTTGACCATGGCTTTTGGTTGCTTCGACAGCCCTTTTTGACACACTGTCCTTCTCCTCCAACTTCTCCACTTAAAATTCCTGAGTTATCTGCCTAAATTTTATTTCCTTTTTCTGACATTTTCCAATACCCTTATTTACTGCATCACTGAGGTAACTGAAGTTAAATATAATTAATAATGTTGTCACCTTAAAAATGTAGAACACATACACATGCACAATAAAAGAAAAAACTCAAATAAATGTTGGTTCTTTTTAATCTGGTTTAAACTTTATAATCCAACGACCTTGCATCAAAGTGAGTTCTTTCTATGCATAACCAGAAGCATCCATCGCTGTCTGTAGAGTCACAAATCAAGATTAGAAGGAAAAAGGCAGGAGGTAAATGTATTATCCATGGACACACATGTTCAAATTGCACACTGCCTCATGAAAGTAAACAACTCCATGGCCAGCGCCACAGCTCACTAGGCTAATCCTCTGCCTTGCAGCGCCGGCACACCGGGTTCTAGTCCCGGTCGGGGTGCCAGATTCTGTCCCGGTTGCCCCTCTTCCAGGCCAGCTCTCTGCTGTGGCCAGGGAGTACAGTGGAGGATGGCCCAAGTGCTTGGGCCCTGCACCCCATGGGAGACCAGGAGAAGTACCTGGCTCCTGCCATCGATCAGCGCGGTGCACCGGCCGCAGCACGCCAGCCGCGGCGGCCATTGGAGGGTGAACCAACGGCAAAGGGAGACCTTTCTCTCTGTCTCTCTCTCTCACTGTCCACTCTGCCTGTCAAAAAATAATAATAATAAAAAAGTAAACAACTCCTCTTCAAAAGGTAATTTTATGTGTGTCTGACACAAAAGTGGGTTTGCTCTCAAGTTAATGATTTATTAGATGCTAAGAAATGAAAATTTTAGAACCCAGGCTTGATTTTTCAGAGTGAGACTTAGGCTAGAAAAATGAATATTCCACAGGTGTAAATGAAGAAGAAAGCAAACACAGAGACTTGGGTTTGAGATTAATCATCCTCAATGGTCAGGCACAGAAACACCCATATGGACCGGCCGTAGTGAACAGCAGAACACAAAAGGGCTAAGAGTGGGGTCTCAGGAACCAAGGAAGGGGGGGGATGTGACTAAAACCAGAAGAGGCGTTAATGAGCCAAGGACAAATGCCAACACTGATACACAACTTTCTGCACCTGAGGGCAAAATGAAACCAAACAATGGCCACTCCAGGGAAGCAACATGTCCTGTCTTCCCTAAATTCCTGAAAAAGCAATTCACCATCAAAATACTTCTGATGCATAAACACAAAGTGACACAATTATCAGTCTTTAGGATCAAAACAGAACAGAACAGACTTCACCCAATGTAAACAAAAGCTTTTTAAACTGGAGACAGTTACAGTGGCACAACAGAAGAAACACTTCTGTAACAGACAGCTTTCCACCATACTGTCTTACTTTTGGAGATATTCACACAGATAACAAATAAGTTCATCCAGGATGACCCAGAAGACACCCTTTCATTGCACCATATTGGCCTGAATTATTTCCCAGGTCTCCTTTCTCCACAAAGGGAAATTATTTAATCTCACACAGACAACAATCTGGAATAAAATACAGTACCCTCTCTCTCTAGCCAAAATTTAATTTTCCATTTATTTTTGGGAAATAACGCCTTTTATATGGCCCTCTCCACTAGTTACTCTACGTGAAAAGAAAGGCTTTAAACCTTAAAAGTAAGCATGAGTCATCATAGTGGGTTAAAAGAAGTTTGAATATGCTTATTATGAAGAAAGTGCTCAATACTCCAACATCATTTTATTCTCACTACAAAAAGATATGCATTTTCCTTAGCAGCGGTCAGATACACAGGCATAGTCAGAGGTCAGAAAGCAGAAGAGTCACACGTAGAGGTTATCCTGAACTGACACAACCCGTATTCCCTGCTTAACCATTTTACACTGAATGGAGTTTGGTACATCATGTACCAAATACTTACTCTCTTTAGAACCATAGGTTTGAACACTGAGATAGATTTACAGTTGCCTACAAAGACTGGTAAGCTATCAAATGCCACACAGCCTGGTGTAGGAGGTTGAGACCCACTGTACACAAAGTGAGGCTTATTTTTAAAGTAGGAACATTATGCTTTTAGTCAAACTAACACTTAGTTGTTCTCTAAGTAATCTTGACTTTCCAGGTACAATTGGTCATATCTGGTGAGGCGGCCAAATAGGCAGGGCCCTGAAATGTTCACCTCATGAAATCCCTGGTTTTCTTCTCTTCCCTTACCTGATAATGAGCCTGGGCCTGTTGCGCTGAATTCAAGGTGACATTGCAGAGTTTGCAGTATAGAGGCTTACATAGCTCCTCCAGGGCAGTGTCTTGGTCCCCTCCTTTAGGTAACTCTTCTTCTCCAGCCAAAGGCAAGGAAGCCTCCTGCCCAAAAGGCTTCTGTGGCTGAAGCTGCAAGGTTCCTGTAGACCTGGTGGCCACTGACATAGGAGGAGAGGATGAGGGCCTCTTAGGTGGAGGAAGCCCGGCGTGTTGCAAGAGGATCATTGGGGAGGAAAGCCTTGGGCATAATCCAGTGGGCAATAAGAAGCCAGGTCTTCAATCTGAATCAACAACAAACAAACAAAAAAAAAATTGGTCTCCTTGAAAAACACACCTCAGCAATATGACATGCAAACATCAATACCATCTGACCCTTTCTCAACTTCTGCAAACCCAACTTTGGGACTTTTTTTTAAGATTTATTTATTTATTTGAAATGCAGAGTTACAGAGAGGCAGAGGTGAGGGGTAGGGAGATGGGGGGAGGGTCTTCCATCTACTGGTTCACTCCTCAAATGGCTACAACAGCTGAAGCTAGGCCGATCCAAAGTCAGGAGCCTGGAGCTTCTTCCAGATCTCCCACGCAGGTGCAGGGGCCCAAAAACTTGGGCCATCTTCCACTGCTTTCCTAGGCCACAGCAGAGAGCTGGATGGGAAGTGGAGCATCAGGAACTCAAACCAATGACCATATGGAATGCAGGCACTGCAGGCCGCGGCTTTACCCGCTATACCACAGCGCCAACCATGTCTGCCTCTTCAAGCAGACACCCCCAGCCTGGGAACTCACATGGACACAATGCTCTTCCACAGAGAACAACTTTATAGATTTGGCTTTATTTTGCTTGGCACAATTCCAACTGGTGTCCCTCTGGCCTGCGAACATTAATAGCACTGCATCCGTGGCTAATTAAATCTAAAGTCATATGGCTGAAATGGACATCAAAGGTCACCTAGTCCAGACCCCTTCCCTAGGGCACATTTACACTCAAACACTCTTCATAATCGTGCATGGGCAAAATCCCCCACCAGCTCAGCATCTTAATATCTCTTTCGCATCCAAATGATGTCAAAAAGAGTGAATACACACATACACACACACACTCGGAATTCTTCAAAAACTCCTGGAACTAGCTAAAGTATCCAGGAACCCTAGGAACAATCCAGAGAATTAAGATGTGACAAAAATAAACAAAAGTGGTCCCTCTGAACAATCACAACATTTAAGTAGCTGAGCCAATGATTCCTTAAAGCAGAGGTTGCAAACAGCCAGCCCATAGGCCATACACAGCCACAGATACACTATTTGAAACATACAGTGTTTTGGATTTTTTTTTTTTTGCTTCCTTTTTTTATTGAATTAGTTGTCAATATTGAAAATTCAAAGGATTCATGGCTTCTCTTGATAAAAGGACCATCTAGCAGCAACCCACATTCCTACATGGGAAACCATTAGGTAGTTTGTGCTCAGATGCACCTTTCCTCCCACTCCCCCACCCCACCCCCGTAATCCACCTGTCTTCTCCAGGCCACCTCAGTCTCCACTCAGCCTGCATCCTGCAGGCCCTTGAATTTATGACCCCCCCACCAAGTGCCTTAGAATATATTCATGAGTCCTCTGTAAAATCCAAATTGTTTTCTCCTTCTAGAGGTAAATTACCTGCACAAGATAAGGGATCAAGCAAATGCCCAACAGAGTAATGAGGCACACTACCATCAGCCCCAGTATAATTCCAGTTCCCCAGTCTTTAGGCTATGTGCTTCCCCATTCTTATTAAATAACTGAGAATCTCTGCTTTCAGAAAAAACGGCCTCATCAATCTTCATCCACAATTTCACCTGCTTCCCACCCAGATGGCACCTTCAAACCACAGTCCACTTTTCTGAGTTCCTAAAATTCTAATTAACCCAAATTAGAATCCTTATTTCAAAAATCTACAATTCCCCGCACTCTCAACACTATTAAAACCTCTTTTGTTGGTCAACAGAATATGGCTATTTTAAGCTGCCGAAATTTGCCATCTGCAATGGAAATGTGTACATAAGGGCCACTATGGGTTTATTAAAATTAATGAAGTAAATTTTGAAAGGTTCAAAGTCAATTTGACCACATCTGATTAAGCACACAGCACCGGGAAAGTGCAATCAAGTAACAACTTCTATAATAAATTCAGGGTCTTGGGGTAGCAGGGGAAATCAGTGCATTGGGAAATACAGCAGCGAAGGGAAAGTGTATACATTATTAGTCATCATATTCAACAGTATTTCTCATCAATCACAGTATTAAGAAAAATGATAATAGTATTTGTTTCCTACATAGAAGTATGCAGCCCATATGAGAACATAGAAGAAAGCAACACAGGTTTAAAACATTTTAAAAAGCAGGTTCCCTATAATGGTATTATTTCTCTCAATTACATCTCAATCAAAACATCCAGAAAGTAAAGACAGATGTAGCCATTTTTTAAAAGGAAACTAAGATAAAGACCAGCTGTTCTAAAAATTTACCTAATTACCATAACCCACCAGTTTAAAAGGCAACACATACTACCTGTACAGAACTATACTAATGCCAAATTGCCATAAATATGCCACCAGTTCATAAGAGAAAAGGTAGAGGAGGTGCCAAAACATCTGGATAAAGGAAATCAGCAATGCAAACCAAAAATCAAATGCCACCGATTGCCTAGACATGTCTGGACTTGTTTAACAAAAGCTCACTCCCACTTGAGGAAATCCCAACATGTGTCTCCCCTTTGTTACCTATAGGTTTCCATCAGAATAAAGGTCCTTCTTAAAGCACAGAGATACAAAAAGCCTCCATCCAGAGGTGCCAAAATCCCCTGGATTAAGGGAAAAATTCTTGCCAATACAGACATTCCCATTGCTGCATTGGTTCTTTACAATTTTTTTTAAAAAGCCAATAATCCAAAATTATTTGTTTTGTACTTACCAACATGATGTCAGCACCCCCAAAAAGATCTGTGACAATTACAACAGGTATTACCACATTTGCTAGCAAAAATTAGCATAAAACATAAATCTAAAACAAATAAAACCACGCCTTTGGTTTTATTTTGTGGAACATGGACCCAAAGCTTTTGCGACTCAGATCCACTCAACTGCTGCGCAAGTCGGAAAGAGACTAATTCGAAGGTTGAAATGAATACTGCCCAGAGCATAAAAACCGTTCACTCAGATGTTTATAGCAGCAAAAATACACGATTTATAATGTAACGACCTGGTGGAAAGGGGTTGCAAGGACTTTAAAGAAACTAGAAGCTTCACGATGTACCCTGTTTAAAGAAAACGAATTATCATAGCATACTTAGTTCTCACGATTGGACTGGGGCCTACTCTTCACAGACTGTATTAAAGACAAGCGCTTTCTCCTTTGGAGAAACCCAGGGAGGCAACAGAACAGAAGAACGAACAGGTTACTGGCACCTCAGCAAACGAGGGGATTGTGGAAACGAGGGGAAGACAGGCAGGCATTACTCAGAGGTCATCGGATCGCAGCCAGAGGAATGCGAGAAAGAGAAAAGCAGAAATTACCAGTGGAGGCGAGGAATATCCTATAAAGGGGGCTCAAAAGCAGGCAAGAAACCAGGGGGAGATGAGGCCTCGGTGAATTGGCAAATGTGGTCCAGCCCGAGCTAGGACGGTCCCTAATCCGGGGGAACCGTTCGCAAATTTGAATCCAAACGCAGACACTCAGCATCGCCCACATGGCCTTACATTCCTGCGACGCGCACGCACACACGCACCTCAGCCCGCAAGGATGCCATCACGGAAGATGGAATCCCCGCTCCCACGGGGCGGGGGCCGGCGCCCGGGCCGCGGCGGCTGCACGCGGAGACCCTCCCGAAACGCACACGCGAAATGCGCCAAAAACACAGGCACCGACGAGCGGGGCACGCGCTGTCCCACGGAGGGCAGGTGGCAAGACCGCACCCTAAGGCACCCGCCGGCCCCCCGCGCCCCCGGGCTCGTCCTACAAACCCCGAGGCTCCCAAGCGCCAGCACTCACCGGAACCCCCGGGACGCGCCAGCAGCCTCGGCGCCGCGCCCGCCCAGGACGCCCGCCGCCGCCTCCCGGCCGTCCGCCCTGCGCGCCCGGCTCGCCGGCTCCAGCCACCTCTTCTCGGAGCAACTTTCTGGGCCGGCCGCCGCCGAGCCCCTCCACAGCTGAAGGCACACTGTCAAAAGTCAGTCCAAGCCGACACACAGGGAAACAGCTGCAGGAAGTGACTGCGGAACCGGGAGGCGGCGGAGGAGGAGACTGAGGGCGCCGGACGGCGTCGCCACTGCGCATGTGCCCAGAGGAGCAGGCTCGGCGGCGGCGGCGGCGGCGGCGCCGGCGCTCCCGCATCCCAGCAGACCGGCCCTTCGCGGGGCAGGTGCAGTGACCGCGAGCTCTGAGCGCGCGAGGTGCCGGAGGAGCAAAGGCACCAAAGGGAAAGGGCACCGCCGGCGATCTCAGCGCACAGTTTCTTAAAGCTGTTCGTCCTATACCCCGGAAAGTTGGTCCGCAAGAGCAGCGTGGGCGGAGCTGTTGCGACGGAAACTTTGGTCTCCTGTCATTGCGATTCAAATGTTTTTCGTTTTGGCCTGTCCCTCCGCCTGTTGGTTGCGGCTGAGGCGGCTGAGTGGAGCTGCCCAGAAGCCCAGGATCCTTTTAACTGCTGCGACGGAACCTTTCAACTGCGCTCTCCCCACTTGGTGGAGAAACAAGATGGAGCAAAGAAAAGCATGGCTACCTGCACGGTGGCTGCCCATGACACAAGAGCCCACCCCACCATACTGCCATCCACACCTCTACCCTCTCCCGTGTACTCACGTGAGCAAAACAGGGAGGAGACGTTCTACCGACCTACACCCAAAATACACACACACACACACACCTGTAAGACGGGATGGACCAGAAAGAGACTGGCTAAGCTGAGACAGCACATCCTTTCCCCCAGCCTGGACATCTTCAGGGTTGACACTGAGTGATGAGCTCAGGAATTCCAGCTCTAAAAGTCTAGTAGTTTTTAAATTTAGCCTTATGGGGGGCCAGCGCTGTGGGTAGTGGGTAAAGCCGCTACCTGCAGTGTTGGCATCCTTAATGGGCGCCAGTTCAAGTCCCGGCAGCTCCACTTCCAATCCAGCTCTCTGCTATGGCCTGGGAAAGCAGTGGAGGATGGCCCAAGTCCTTGGGCCTCTGCACCCGCGTGGGAGACCCAGAAGAAGATCCTGGCTCCTGGCTTCAGATTTGCCCCGATTCGGCCATTGTGGCCACTTGGGGAGTGAACAAATGAATGGAAGATCTCTCTGTCCCTCTCTCTCTGCCTCTCTGTAACTCTGCCTTTCAAATAAATAAATACATAATTAATTAATTAATTTTACCTATAGGAAGGTTTGCTGCTTATTTTTTTATTATGGTGGTAAACTCTACATAACATAAATATACCATTTTGGTCTTTTTACAAATACAGGTTAATGACACCGAATATATTCATAGTGTTGTGCTGATATTTTGTAATCATTAAAATGCTGAGAGGGTTTTTCACTGATATAACAAATACCCGAGAGGAGCTGCTTGTGAAGGAAAGCTTATTTCACACGTGATTTTGCAGGTTTACAGACCACAACTGGGCCTCATCGGCCTGGCATCAGTCAGTGAACGTGCATGCAGCAGGAGGATCGCATGATGAGCCAGGACGTAGAGAGACACAGAGCATGCGCATCCCCGTCCACTCGTCTTTCCTCATAAAGCCACCATGTCTGATCACAGGGGCTGCACCCCTGCAATCTAACCCAACCAATCATTTCCCAAAGCCCTCCCTGCCTTTAAGCACCATAATTGGGTTGAGTTTTCACCCTTAATCCATTAACCAGTAGCAATCATCTATTAACCATTATCATCAGACTTTGGGACCAGGCCTTTAACATCTAGATCTTTGGGAGACACCCAAACTAATATCCAAGCCAAATCAAATGCCAAGGAGATCTAAATATGGTAAGATGGACCCTGGTGTAGACAAACTACTGCAGAAAAGGATGTTTTTTTGACCAAGGCATGCAGCATTGAACACTGCCAACGACAAACTGGAAATGACTTCATAAGTACAATGAATGTTTAGCAAATATACCACCAGTTGGGAAAGTTATCTGATTTTTTTCAGTTGCATGTGTACATATACTTCAAGTGTCAAAATTTTAGGAGCCAGGCATTTGGCCTAGCACTTACGACACACGTGACCCATATCAGAATGGCTGGGTTTGATACCTTCTGTTCCTGATGCCAACTTTCTGTTAATGCAGATGCTGGGAGGCAGAGGTCATGGCTCAAATAATTGGGTCCCTGCCACCCACATGAAAGACCTGGGCAACAGGTGTTAGGGGAATGAACCAGCAGATGGGCTCGCTGGCTCATTCTAATTAAAAATTAAATAAAGCTTCAAAACAAATAAATGCTACTGAAATCCACTCTGCATCCTTTTTTCTGTGGAAGAACTTTACAATCCCTACTCCTTAGCTAGGATGATCACTATACCTTCCCAATCTGACTTCCTGCCAGCCTCCTTACTTACTTACTTACTTATTCAACCAGCCACATGTAGGTCACTTACTTCTCTACTGAGGATTTAGTTTGGTCTGAGGTAACCCACCCTCTAGTTCTTTACACAAACACATATACAGTTCCTTGTTCTCTGTCCCTGGTCTCACCTTCTCAGGCAGCTAGAGTATTTCCTTCTCTTCCTCAGAGAGAAAGAAGACACCACATCTCCAATGTTTATTTCATAAACATTTGAAACTTGTGACAGTGACAGTAGTCTCATAAATCATAGCATTTGGTTCACAATAGTTGAACTTCATGAGTTCCAGCTCCTAAAAAGTTGAAAGGAAAAAAAACTGGCCATACACAAGGTATTTGTCACTTCAGCCATAGAAAATCATCCACCAACTCTCAATAGCTTGTGGGCACAAAGATGTGTTTCTTACATTACGCACTGTGTGTCAGCTGAGGTTCTGCTCTATGGGTCTTCTCATTCCAGGACCACATTTAAAGAAACAGCTCTTATGTGAGACTTGGCAATTCTCAAGGCAAATGAGAAGATCCGGAGAGCTGGTAGAAACATGTGATGTCTCTTAAAACTGCTTCTCCCATATCTCATGACACATCCACTCAAACCCCACCAGCCAAAGCTTTTCACAAGGCCAAACTCCAAGCCAGGGATAAAAAAGTCTACATTTTCTATAGGTGAATGACATGGCAGTGGGCATAGATTAAAACCTTTGTGAGAGCATTGGCAGGGAGCAGGAAGAAGATTGGATAGGGAGCAAGGAGTTTTGTATTTAATTGTAGGCAATACTGCAGGCTGCCACAAACATAGGGAATCCACTTTTTCACCATAGAAGAACTGATGTATATCCCCAAGGAAGGCCTTGTACATCCTTCCTCCCCAACCCATGAGACATCAGTATTATGGTGCAACAGGCTGTTCCATCACCTGAGACACAACATACCATGAGAGCTGATTCAAATCCAGGTTACTCCACTTCCAACCCAGCTCCCTGCTAGTGCGCCTGGGAAGGCAGCTGAGGATGGCCCAAATGCTTGGGCATAAGATTAGAAGAAAATCCCAACTCTGATCTTCCTTTCTTTATTTTATTTTTTCCATATTTGTGGCATAAAAGACTACCGAAAGGAGCTGAGAGAGGCCTGTGGCAGATTGAAGAAACTACAGGTCAGAATGTGGAAAGACAAAGCTGAACACATTGATTACTGATTCAAAAGCAATGCAGAAATGGACACCACTTTTGAGGCCAAAACCAAGCTGTGTTTACATCTAAAACCAAATAATCATGCTTCCCCTCGCAACCCATCTCCCTACCCACTTGACCCCTACCCTCCAATAATTTGGAGGCTATCCTTAGAAAAAAATAGTCCAAAAAAGAGCACTATGGAGTGATTACATTTTACCCAGAAATGATTTGGGAACAGAAGAAATTTGTAACAAAAGCACACATGGGATTGGCTAAACTGTATTTTCTCATGTTAGGAAAGACAGAATCTCAACAGTGAGACTAATTCAATTTTTTTTAAGTTTGCATCTTTGACCTGATATGGAACAAGCAATGTATTTGTATAACCCTGCTTCATTGAATAAATATATGAATTAATAAAGAATTTTTGTTTCCTCTATACTATAATAGAGATTACAGTACCTGACATGTCTTGTCTCTTTAGTCTGACTATTATTAGGGGAACTCTGAATTAAACTCTCATATTAAAACAAAGATAGGGAGTGGGCATTTAGTCTAGTGGTTGGGGTACTCACATCCTATAGGGGATCACTAGGTTTGATTCCCAGCTCTGACTCCGAACTCCAACTTCCTGCCATTGCAGATCCTGGAAAGCAGCAGTGATGGCTCAACTGTGTAAGTTCCTGCCACCCTTGTGGCAGACACATTGAGTTCCCGGCTTCCAGCTTTGGCCCAGGCCCAGACCTGTCCCAGCTGCCATGGGCATTTGGGGAGTGAACTGGTGGGTATAGTCTCTCTCTCTCTCTCTCTGCCTCTTACATAAAAAAATAAAATAAACCAAAACAGAAGAAACCAAAAAGTCCTCCATGCAAAAATACATAAAACAGAAATTGACTTTTCATAGTCATACTATACATTAGAAGTTTGTACCATTCCTTTTTAGCCCTTTTTCCACATGCATGAAAACATATTTTTAGTGGGACTAGACTATGCTACTTATATCATAAGCACTTTCAGTAAATATTCATAGAAAATGGCACTTTAAAATGACTCCATAATATTCCATCTTTCCATGTATGTAGTATAATTTAAAGATAGACTAATTGTTGGGAATTGAAATTCCTTCCAATTTTTCACTAAAATAAATAGTATTCTACTGGTCCTCTTCTCTATTCTTATGTCTTCATCTAAATTTATAGGAACTTCTCTTAGATTTAATTATTAGAATATTAAATTACTAGATCAAAGGGAAGAAACACTTTTAAGGCTTTTAATACATTTTGCCAAATTACTTTTCAAAACATTGACCCTCTCAACATTTCCACTATTGTCAATGCTGTCTGAATGTCATTGTCTCATTGTTCACAGAAAATGTTGCATATCACAAAATCTTTCTTCTTTATAATGAGACAGGTAATAAAATGGTAGATTGTCATTTTCATTTCCTGATTTAATTCTTTGAAAATTTTCTGCTCTTGTCTTTTTTTTTTTTTTTTTTTGACAGGCAGAGTGGACAGTGAGAGAGAGAGAGAGACAGAGAGAAAGGTCTTCCTTTGACATTGGTTCACCCTCCAATGGCCACTGCGGCCAGCACCGCACTGATCCGAAGCCAGGAGCCAGGTACTTCATCCTGGTCTCCCATGCGGGTACAGGGCCCAAACACTTGGGCTATTCTCCACTGCACTCCCGGGCCATAGCAGAGAGCTGGCCTGGAAGAGGGGCAACCGGGACAGAATCCAGTGCCCAGACCAGGACTAGAACCCAGTGTGCAGGTGCCGCAGGTGGAGGATTAGCCTATTGAGCCACGGCACTGGCAGTCTGCTCTTGTCCTTTATTTTTATTTTGGAGAGTAATTTTGTTGATTGTCTAAGCACTCCTTTTTTTAAAAGATTTATTTTTATTTATTTGAAAGAGAGTTACAGAGAGAGGTAGAGAGAGAGAGAGGTCTTCAATCCACTGGTTCACTCCCCAAATGGCTGCAACAGCTGGAGCTGAACTGATCCAGAGCCAGGAGCTTCTTCCAGGTCTCCCACCTGGGTGCAGAGGTCCAAAGACTTGGGCCATCTTCCACTGCTTTCCCAGGCTATTAACAAGAAGCCGGATCACAAATGGAGCAGAAAGTCACTCCGAGGAGAGGTGGCTGGCACCCATATGGGATGCCAGCGCTGCAAGGGCAAGGCTTTAACCTTCTGCACCACAGGACCAACCCCCATAAACAGTCTTGGGGCAGCATCATGGCACAGTGGATTATATCTCTCTCTGACTCTTCTTCTCTCTCTGTAACTCTACTCTTTTTTTTTTAACTTTTATTTAGTGAATATAAATTTCCAAAGTACAGCTCATGGATTACAATGGCTTCCCCCCCCCCATAACTTCCCTCCCACCTGCAACCCTCACCTTTCCCTCTCCCTCCCCCCTTCCATTCACATCAAGATTCATTTTCAATTCTCTTTATATACAGAAGATCAGTTTAGCATATATTAAGTAAAGATTTCAACAGTTTGCACCCACATAGAAACACAAAGTGAAAAATACTGTTTGAGTACTAGTTATAGCATTAAATCACAATGTACAGCACATTAAGGACAGAGATCCTACATGAGGAGTAAGTGCACAGTGACTCCTGTTGCTGACTTAACAAATTGACACTCTTGTTTATGGCATCAGTAATCACCCTAGGCTCTTGTCATGAGCTGCCAAGGCTATGGAAGCCTTTTGAGTTCACCAACTCTGATCATATGTAGACAAGGTCATAGTCAAAGTGGAAGTTCTCTCCTCCCTTCAGAGAAAGGTACCTCCTTCTTTGATGACCTGTTCTTTTCATTGGGATCTCACTCGCGGAGATCTTTCATTTAGTTGTGTGTGGGTTTTTTATTGTTTGTTTGTTTGCTTGTTTGTTTTGCCAGAGTGTTTTGGCTTTCCATGCCTGTAATACTCTCATGGGCTTTTCAGCCAGATCCACGTGCCTTAAGGGCTGATTCTGAGTAACTCTACTCTTCAAATATTAAAAAGGGAAAAGAAAGGCAACATTTAAGTGATGCAGGTGGTTGATCCACCACCTGAGACACCACATCACACATAGGTACTGGTTCAAATTCAGGTTACACCACTTCTGATCCAGCTCCCTGTTAGTGTGCCTGGGAAGGCAGCAGAAGGTGCCCCAAGTGCTTGGGCCCCTGTCATCCATGTAGGAGACCTGAATGAAATTTCTGGCTCCAGGCTTTGGCCTGGGCAGCCCTGATGTTGCTGCCACTTGGGGAGTGAACAAAGGGATGGAAGATCTTTTTCTTTTTTTTTTTTTAAGATTTTATTTATTTATTTGACAGGTAGAGTTACTTACAGTGAGAGAGAGAGACAGAGAGAAAAGTCTCCCTTCCGGTGGTTCACTCCCCAAATGGCCGAAACAGCCGGAGCTGCGCCGATCTGAGCCAGGAGACAGGTGCTTCCTCCTGGTCTCCCATGGGAGTACAGGGGCCCAAGCACCTGGGCCATCTTCCACTGCACTCCCGGGCCACAGCAGAGAGCTGGACTGGAAGAGGAGCAACCGGGATAGAACTGGTGCTCATAGGATGCCAGTGCCACAGGCAGAGGATTAACCTAGTAAGCCACAGCGCTGGCCCCAGATGGAAGATCTTTGACTTTGCCTTTCCAGCTCTCTCTACAATTCTGCCTTTCAAATAAATAAATATCTGAGAGAGAAGGAAAAGGAGAGAGAGGAATCTTCCATCCACTTGCTCACTCTTGAGATGGCCACAATGGGCAGCATGAGGGGCAGGCTGAAGCCAGGAGCCAGAAGCTTCTTCCAGGTCTCCCATGAGGGTAGTCAGGGCCCAAGCATTTGGGTCAACTTCTTCTGCTTTCCCAGGACATTTTCAGGGAGCTGGCTTGGAAATGGAGCAGCCAAGGCAGGAACCAGACCCCATATGGGAGCCAGCATCACAGGCAGTGGCTTTACCCACTACACCACAGCACTGCCCCCAAAAATAAATTTTTTTAATTTGATTTTTTTTTTTTTAGATTTCTAATTACTTATTTGACAGGTAGAATTACAGACAGTGAGAGAGACCGAGAAAAAGGTCTTCCTTCCATTGGTTCACTCCCCAAATGGTTGCAATGGATGGAGCTGCGCCAATCCGAAGCCAGGAACCAGGTGCTTCTTCCTGGTCTCCCATGCGGGTGCAGGACCCAAGCACCTGGGCCATCCTCCACTGCTTTCCCAGGCCATAGCAGAGAGCTGGACTGGAAGAGGAGCAACCAGGACTAGAACCGGCATCCATATGGGATTCTGGCGCCGCAGACAGAGGATTAGCCTCATGTGCCACAGCGCTGGCCCCATAAATAAATTTTTTTAAAAACAAGAATGCCAATCCATTTTCACTTTATGTTAGAAATAATCCTCCCAGTTTTATGTTTACTTATAATATTCTGTGACATACAAACATGTTAGGGGCAGACATTTAGCCTGGTGGTTAAGACATCCTGTATCCAAGGACACGGGTTCAATGCTTGGCTTCAGCGCTGATTCTAGCTGTCTGCTAATGCAGATCCTGGGAGAAAATGGTGATGGTTCAAGTGGTTGGGTCCCTGATGCCACATGGGAGGCCTCAGCTCCCATGTTCCTCCTCGAGTTCCCAGCTCCCAGTTTTGGCCTTGGCCCAGTCCTAGTCATTATAAACCAGTGGATGAAAGCATGAGTGTGCTCTACCTCTGCTTCTCAAATAAATTAATTTTTTTTTAATTTCTTACCTCTTGGATCTCAGCTCTTATAGCATTTTGGTAAAGTCTACCCAAACCCCAAAGTTGCAGTTATCTCTACCTATTAGGTTCACCTATGCCAAGTACCCAAAGAGAACAAAGCCAACATAATTTGCTGCTCCTGTGTTAAACCGTATTAATACCAAAAATACTTTCCTGTTGTTTGTTCAATAATTCTGAAACCAGATTTACTTTCCTGTACTTATGTTAAACAAAGTAGAATGAGAAAAATAAATTTAGTTCCTTGCTTCTGGAAATATCTGCTCCTAAAAGGTAAAAAAGTGAACCTATTGAAAGATTTGCTTGTAGACTAACATTTGCCCCACTCATACTGCCCTATGGGAGAGCCCATATAGCCTGCTGCCAACAGCCCTTTAAGTGAACTTAGCAGGATCCACAGCCCCTGTCAAACCTTCAGATGACTGCAACCTTGACTAACATCCTGATAGCAACCCCACAAGAAACCTTGAGTCAGAACCACACAAATAAGCTGTTCTCCGATTCCTAACCACAGAGAACCTTTGAGATAATGAGTGTTGTCTGAAGCTGCTAAGGTTTGGGTAATTTGTTATGCAGAGATAACGCATATAGACTCCCACAATATACTTTTTTTTTTTTTGCTCTTTATGCTATGCTTATAGATTGCATACCTAAAAATAAAAGTATGCATCTCATTACAGGTTTTTTAGTATTTTTTTGCCCATTACTTGTTTATACTTCCTGACTGACTTTATAGTCACATTGTCAAATTCCCCAAAGACAAACTTCCATTGGGATTTTAATTTGACTTGCATCAAACCTACTTGGGGAGTAGTTAAAACTTTAGAACATTCTCTTTCCTGTCACCCTACAATGATTGAAAACTTTCAGGCCCTTCACCAAGGTTTTCTGATTGTCTTCATCATAGATATATCAATATTTGATATACCATTACTGTTATTAAAATAGGGAAATTATACCTTTTTTGCTTTAGTGAATGAAATCTATTTCCTTCTAAGTAATATTGCTGGCATATAGAAAAATTGTCCAAGCCTTCCATTATACTCAAGCATTTAAAATACTTTATTGTTTGCTTCTACTATTGCTGCTAGAATTCTACACTCTTCCTTGTGGGCAGATCTGTCAATATACAAAAAAAGAAAATGAATATTTCTAATACGATGGCAATCACATTCCTTTTCTGTGAGTTGTCAGGTTATTCAGTTTGGCTCTTACAATCTGAAAGCAATGGAGATAATTAGCTACTTCCAAAAAAACCTCTATATTCCTTTCATCACATAATATCTTTTTTTCTCCTCAACCTGCACAATTTCTCTGGCAATTCTAAAAATTACTCAATTTAATTTTTGTTATAATACTATATCTCTTTTATTCACATGAGTTAGCTTTCAATTTTTTCTTGCCCATTGACATCACAAGTATGAACTCAATTGTGCATAACCACCATGACAAAGAAATTCAAACCATATTTCCTCCTGACCCTACATTTTTGCCATCGCTACACAGTTTGGGAGAAATCCCCATACATTGTGCATCCATACATTCTTTTTATTAATGCTTATGTATTTATTTTTATTTGAAAAGCAGAGAGGTGAGTAGGCTAGAGACAGATCTTCCACCTCCTCGTTCACCCCCCAAGTGCCCACAATAATTGGGATTGGCCCAGGTCAAAGTCAGGAGACAAGAACTCCATCTAGATATCTCACCTGAGTGGCAGAAACCCAATTACTTGAGCCATCTTCTACTGTCTTCCAAGGTGCACATTAGCAGGAAGCTGGATCAGAAACAGAGGTGGAGGTAAGACTCAAACCCAGGCAATCCAATCTGCAATGCAAGCACCCCAAGAAGCAGCTACTGTATCACAATGCCCACTCCATCCATATATTCATATCTACACACCACATTGTATATTTCCTTATTAATTCTATCAACAATGGGATAACATTGGAAAGAAAGGATATTCACTTGTAATAAGAGCATGTATGTCAGTCACTGTACTAGGATCTTTCATGCTATAGCTAATGTAATCTTCATAACAATTCCAGTGAGGTAAGTATGATTTTACTCATTTTGCAGATACAGGGAGTGATTCTAAAGTGTTAGATTATAGTTCAAAGTTATTCAGCTTAGGTCTCCCTGACCTCAGTGTTGGGTTTCCACTAGTTCCCAGTTTCTCAGACTCTATTTAACATGTTCACAAATCACCTGGTGACATTTTTAAAGTGCAGATAATGTCTCAGTCAGTCTTAGGTTAGGACTCAAAGTCTGCAATTCTAACAAGCTCCCAGGGGATGCCAACACCACTTGTCTCCATACTGCACTTTGAGTAGCAAACCATAGCTCATTCTGAATTGAAGGTAATATGACTCATCGGAAGGAACACAGACTGGAATTTGATCACCTGAATTCAAATTCTCGTGCAAGTGCTATGTAATTAACCTTCTCACTTAGCATGAATTCTTCCTGGACTTCAGTTCCCTAACATAGAAAATAGAGAAAATAGAATCTTCTTTAAAGGACTATCAGGGTGACAAATAATGTATTTCTAGTATCTGACATATAGTAGAGACTCAGTATTAACCTCTCCTTTGGAATTTAGAATGTTCCTATAAACCTCCTAGGTATTCAACGTGTACTTTTTGCTGGCAATGACAGAAACATACTAAGACTGATTTTTCAGAAGAAATAGAAGACTCCTGGATATCTCCTAGCAGCCTAGCTGCCAGGGAGGCAATTGAGAACCTGGAACCAAGGACTCTGATGCTGTCTGGAACCTCTCTGGCTCTCTTGGATCTGTTTCTCTCCAGAGGCAAAAGGGCTCCACTCTGCCTCTCTGCAACTTCGTTTCTCACAATATGGGAACTGTGGATGCTCAGAGTTCCCAGGTCTAAAGCTCAATGCTGTCACCATCAGAGAAGACTGGACCTCAATCTCTACCTATCTAGTCTAAAGTTTAAAACTCTTGATACAGAATCTGCTTGGACAAGAGAACGCACATATCCAGTGCTGTATCCATCATCACAGGTCAGAATGGTAAGGCTCTGGGGCTCTTGCTACGAACTATCAGCTACTCCAGTGGGCCAGTTGGTGGCTACTACAGCAAAGGACGTTTAAGGCCATGGGGAAAGGACTAGAGTAGGAGTCAGGACATCTAGGTGATTGTCATTATGATGCTCACTCCCTAAATGACTGTGGATAAATCACTTATTAGCTGTGAACATCACCATCCTTATTTGCATACATGCTTCAGACTAAATGGTATCTGAGATCATATCCAAATATATTTTATTTTATTTTAAAGATTTTATTATTATTCAAAAGGCAGAGTCACAGAGAGAAAGGGAGAGACAGACAGAGATCTTCCATCCACTGGTTCACTGACCAAATGGCCACAACAGCCAGGGCTGGGCCAGGCTAAAGCCAGGAGCCTGGAGCTCCATCCAGGTCTCCCATGTGGGTAGCAGAGGCCCAAGTACTTGGGCCATCTTCTGCTGCCTTCCCAGATTTATTAGCAGGGAGCTGGATCAGAAGTGGAGCAGCCAGGACTCAAACTGACACTCATATGGAATGCCAGCATCACAGGCAGCAGCTTAACCCACAATGCCAGCCCCACAAATGCTAGCTTTTTAGTAGATCTATAAAATGCCACCATCTTCTAATAGTATTTTCTAAATATGAAGAATGGCAGGCATGCCTGACAAAATTCCAAAAGATCATTCTAGTGCTACTGTCCATGAATGTCAGGGTGAATCAGAAGTCACATTTGAAAGGCAAGCACACTTGAAGTTGATACAGTACTATTTGTGATTTTCATAACCTGTTCCTGGACTTCCTTGTCAAATTAATTTTTCTTTATGAGCAAGACAAATCCTCCCTCCTTCTGCCTAACAAAACAAGGGCTAGGTAACAACAAGCACAGGTTATAAAATCATATCCACAGTTGAAGTTCTAGCAGGAAAGGGATGAACAGAAAACAGCTGCCTGGCCACCTCATTCATGTCTTCATTCATTGAACAAATTCGGATGAAAATGGCTTTGTGACAGGCTCTGTGAGTGAGAACAAGACACGCAAGTTCTGTGAGTATGTAAAGCTAATGGAAAAGATAAAGAATTAGTGCATAATAAAGACATGGATAAAATAACATCAGAAACCCATAAGTACTAGGAAGAAAAAGTGATTTAAGACAAATGACTAGGAATATGGGTGAAGGAAGTATCCTGAGAGGGGGGTCTTCAAGGGACTCTCGTTAGGGTCTTATTCCTAAGAAGATAATGGGTCACCTGAGGTCTGAAAGAACAAAAGAAGCCAGCCAGGTGAGGACTTAAGAATATGGTGGTACAGTCAGACTGCAGGGGCCCTACAGTGGGAATTGGTATGATGTGTTCCAGAAATGGAAAAAAATCCAATATGAGTGATGGCAGAAAAAGAAAAGGACAGAGCTTGGGGGCCACAAAAAAAGAGTTCAGATTTTATTCTAAGTGTGATTAGAAGGGGTTGAATTCTCTTGAACAGGGAATAATATTATTTCATTTATATTTCTATGAAGATCACCTTGTTATTGTGTGAAAATAGCCTGCAACATTGGAATTATTCTAGAAATATGACATTAGTTTAATGTTAAAAAATTATGCAACTAATCATATTAGCAGATAAAAGAGGAAAGTTATGATAATTTCAACACATATAGAAAAAGCACTTGATTAAAAACTTAATATGTAATCAAGATTTTAAAATTACCAACCCAGTAATAAGAATTTCTTTAAATTGGTAAGATCCATAGCAAACATAATACATAATGATGAAAAGTTAGAAATATTTCTTTTTTTTAAGATTTATATTTATTTATTTGAAAGTCAGACTTACACAGAGAAAGGAGAGGCAGAGAAAGAGGTCTTCCATCTGAAGGTTCACTCCCCAATTGGCTGCAATGGCCAGAGCTGCACGGATCTGAAGCCAGGAGCCACGAGCCAGGAGCCTCCTCTGGGTCTCCCAAGTGGGCATAGGGGCCCAAGGACTTGGGCCATCTTCCACTGCTGTCCCAGGCCATAGCAGAGAGCTGGATAGGAAGTGGAGCAGCTGGGACTCGAACCAGCACCCATATGGGATGCTGGCACTTCAGGCCAGGGCATTAACCCCTGCGCCACAGTGCCGGCCCCTAGAAATATTTATTTTAAAATTAGAACCAATACAAGAGTACCCACTATAACATCCTTTCAACATTGTACTAGATATTCAAACAAGGAGAGTTAAAGAGAGGGGGGATAGGGAGGGGCCGGTGCTGTGGCGCAGTAGGTTAATCCTCCGCCTGTGGTGCCAGCATCCTGGGAAAGCAGTAGAAGATGGCCCAAGTGCTTGGGCCCCTGCACCCACGTGGGAGACCCGGAAGAAGCTCCCGGCTCCTGGCTTTGGAACGGCGCAGCTCTGGCCATTGCGACCATCTGGGGAGTGACCCAACAGAAGGAAGAGCTTTCTCTCTGTCTCTCCCTCTCACTGTCTGTAACTCTACCTCTCAAATAAATAAATAAAATCTTAAAAAAAAAAAAAAGAGAGCGAGTGAAAGAAAGTGATAAAGGTTCATAACAATAATATATAAAGCTATAACACAAGAAAAAACTGTCATTAGTCATGAAAGATTGCTAATATAAAAATTTCAAAGAGTTAATAAGGGTCTTTAGCAATATTATTAGACACAAAATAAAAATCAGCTGTATTTCTATTCTGCAATAACTGGAAGATAAAATTTTTAAGTAATGCTTATAAAAGGTTTCAAAATTAGGAGCTGGCATTGTGGCACAGCAGATTAAGCCACTACCTGTGATTTAGTTCCTTGCTAGCACACTTGAGAAAGCAGTAAGAGACAGCCCAAGTACTTGGGCCCCTGCACCCATGTGAGAGACCCAGAAGAAGCTTCTGGCTTCTGGTTTCTGGCTTCAGTCTGGCCCAGCCCTTGCCACTGTGACCATTTGGAGAGTGAACCCTTAGAAGAAAGATATTTCTCTCTCTCTCTAGCTCTCCTTTTGTCTTTCAAATAAATAAATAAATACATCTGTTTAAAAGTATCAAAAAGTAAAAGTATAAAAAGTAAAAAGTAGCAACAACTAAAAAGAAACATTTTTTTAGAACTAACTCTAACAAAAGAGTTACTAAAAGAGTTTTTAAGTAGAAGTGCTTTAAAAAGATAAGCACAGGGGCCAGCGATATGGTGCAGCAGGTTAACATCCTGGCCTGAAGTGCCGGCATCCCATATGGGCACCAGTTCGAGACCTGGCTGCTCCACTTTCAATCCAGCTCTCTGCTATGGCCTGGGGAAGCAGTAGAAAATGACCCAAGTTCTTAGGCTCCTGCACCCTTGTGGGAGACCCAGAAGAAGCTCCTGGCTCCTGGCTTCAGATCAGCACAGCTCTGGCTGTTGCGGACAATTGGGGAGTGAACCATTGGATGGAAGACCTCTCTTTCTCTCTCTCTCTCTCTGCCTCTCCTCTCTCTGTGTAACTCTGACTTTCAAATAAATTTTTTAAAAAAGATAAGCACAAGTTTTATTGATATACACAAAGAAAATCCAAATAAAAAGGAAAAATATCATGTTAATAAGTTGAAAGCTTGAAATCTTCAAGATATCAATTTCCTAAATTATAGACCTAAAGTAGTTACAATCAAAATCACAATAAACTTATTTGGTGGGACTTGAAAAACTAATACTAAAATTTGTTTATATGCACTTTATATATGAATTCCAAGTTGATTAAAAGCCAAATACTAGAACAAAATTATAAAACTTCTAGAAGACAATGTAGAGGACTCTATTTATAACCTCAAAATAGTGGAGGAGTTCTAAAACTAGACACAAAAAACATAGCTCACAAAGACAAAGACTGGTAAAGCTGGATACATTACATCTAAGAACAGTTAATCCTCAAAAGACATCAGAGAGGGAGCTCTCCTGCCAGGTACTGTGCTGGGCTTCAGAAGTTCAGGTACTCACAGCATATTGTTGCTGAGGTTCCCCAGCAGAAAAGACAACCCTGTTCCTAAGGATTGGAAGAGAGTTTCTGTTAAGAAAATGGTGCAGACTTATCTATGGTGCAATCTACACCCTGACACCGTCCTAGGCTCTAGCCCCCACTGCCATTGCTGGAAACCAGGTGGCCACATGGCCCAACCACCAGTGTCAAGCTCCACCCCCAACCTAATGGGATTTGCTGCTCCTACTGCCCTGCCCACCACCCCACCCCCCGAAGTTTTAAAAGGACCTGTTTCTGAACATGTGTCACTCTCTTCCTTTCTCTCTCTCTCTCTCTCCTTCTGTCCATCTCCTGATTTCTCTGTCTCTCTCGATCTGTCTTATGTTCTCCTTCTCCCTCTTTTCTTTCTTTACCCCTTCCCTCCGGTCTGCTGGGTTTCCCGCAATAAACCCTTTCCTCTCCTCCAATGTTTGGTGTGTTTTTTGGCAGCCTTACAGCTTCTTTTGAATTTCTCAGCATCATTTAGGAAGTATATCACTGCACTTTCCAATGTATCCACATTCTTTGGGCACTGAAGTAGTAGAAGTGTTGCTTCAGAACTAAAACAGGAAATGTGTATTGTGGGGAGCAACTGGGAGCAACTCGGACTAGACTAAGTTACTGGAATTAAGACTTATTCTATGCATCTGCTCTCCCACAATATGGCGCTGGGAGAGGAGGAAACAGCTTCTACGCAGCTGCCTCCAGTTCAACCAATAAACTGTAGGACCTACTCCTGATTGGAGGAGAGCAGCGTACTCGGCGTGTGGGCAGCCGAGTTAGGATTGGCGGAGGAGGACTATAAAGGAGGAGAGAGACGGCATGCACCAGGAACATCTAAGAGGAACATCTAAGGGGAACACCGGTGCAGCCCCCGAGAGAGCCGGCCGGTGGTGTGCCGCTCCCCCGCGGAAGTGGGGAATGTGGCAGGGGAACCGCCCTTCCACAGAGGTGGAAGGGTCGGTAGCCAACCCGGGAAGAACCAGCAGCAAACCCGGAGAGGGCCAAGCAGACGAAAGAACAGCGCAGGGTCCTGTGTTGCTCCTCCACGAAGAGGGGGAGCGACAGTGTATCTCAGGAAAAATTAAATTTTACTCCAGGTGGGGGTCCTCTGCAGTCACCGACAAGCCTGATGTTTGTCATCTAACACATGAAAATTGTATGTCAAACTTAACAAGCATTCAACATAAAATGATCTGAAACAGTGTAAATAAGCATAGGCACCTCTGAAACAATTCTTAGTCACCTAGAATAGTTGAACATGACAGTGCCCTATGGTCTACCAATTTCAGCCCTAGATATAAAACCTAGAAAAACTCTTACCCATTGTTCTTCAAGACACACGAACAAAAATGTTTATAACAGCACTGCTTCTAGTGGCAAAAAAATTGGAAATAACCTCAATGCCCATCAAGGCAGGATTTATAATATGTTATGATACATTCATTAAGTAGAATACTATACAGCAATGAAAATTAAACTACAGCTACATGATCTAAATGACTAAATCTCAAACAATGTTAAACTAAAAATTTAAGCCACAAGAGTATACATGAAGAATGATTTTTATATAAAATTCAAAAGTGGGCAAAATCATGTAGTGTACTATCTAGGGATATATTACTAGATGGTAAAAACAAAGAAGAAAAGTAATGAAATGATTAATGCAAATTCTAGGTAGCAATTACTTCTGGGGATGAACCAGTGCCATACGACTCAGCAAGAGCACATACAGGGATTCTGAGGGATGGTACGGTGAAGTTCAATCAGTTAGACTGTGAGTAGGCACATGACTGTTCACTATTATTCCTTAAACTATACATAAAGGTTTTCATACACTTTTTTATGTGTATGCTGTATCTCATATAAAGTGGGAAAGTTCAGAGAGGCTGTAATAGAGACAAAACAAAAATTCTACCGACATCTAAGAGTAAATATCAGGATGTTAATCTACAAAATGTGAAGTTAATCAGTTAAACTCTCTTGTGGCAGTTTTTGGGGTTATGTCATTATTCCTCCATTCTGTTTATATCTGACTATGATAAATGTTTGAGACATCCTTGCTGAACTTTTACCACAGGAGACATTCATGTGGGTTTTTTATATTGTTTAGAAATAATTGTGATAGACAACAATTTTCACACTCTATTAATAAATCATGTGGCCTTGAAGAAGTTACCAGACTTGGCTGAGTAAATTTCCACTTTGCAAGATAATGCTGTGGCAAAGACACCAACTGCTTCTTATCTCTGTGCAATTAGGTGGGGCCCTATGACTAGTTACAACCAATGGGCTGCAAGGAGAAGTGATAGGAAACTTCCTGGACAGAGGGTTTAAAACCATTCACACGCTATTGTCCCCCTGCTGAAGCTCTCTGGAAGCCACATGAGAAGTAGTAACAGAGAGTTCTTGCTTATAGAGCTGCCCGGGAAACCACCAGACTGAGGATGGACTCTGTGAGTGGAAAACAAACTTCTATGTGCTAAACCACTGGAAACTCTAGCTCTGTTTTTAATCACAACATAACCTAGCCTATCTCTGATAATACAAAAACTTACCTTGGAGTTAGAAAGCATGCTCCCCAATGGTTACTATTCTCATACTATTTTTGCAATTCTCTGGGTATCCTTCAATGAAATTTTTTGCACATGTCAAATAATTTATTATTTTAAATATTTTTTATTTTGAAATAATTTCAGACTTATAAAAGAAATACAAAATTAGAACAAAGAATTTCCACATACCTTTCACACAGCTTCCCCACATATTAACATACAATATAACCTATAGTATGGTAATCAAAACCAAGAAATTCAGTATTTTGACAAGACTATCACAGAAGTGAGGCTATAGTCATTTCTGTGCAGCATAGCAGAAGGCACATGATGTGACTGTGCCTAATTATAGGGGATATGACCTTTGATGAATTGTTGAAGGTGGTGCCCACCTGATTTTCCCACTATAAAATAACAATTTCTATGCTATGGTTTGGATGGGTCCCCACAAATTTGTGTATTGGAACTTTGATCCCCAACGCAGCAATGTTCAGAGGTGGAACCTAATAAGAGGTGATTGCGTGATGAAGGCAAAGTCCTCATGAGTGGATGAATGTTGGTATCATGGGAGTTAGTTATGGAGTCAGTGGGTTGTTGGTAAAATGAGGCCACCCTTGTCTTTTCTCTTCAGTATGCCCTAGCCTGCCTCTGCACCTCTGGTCATGTTACAATGTAGCACAAAGGCTCTGGCCTGAGGTCATGGCTACACACTTGGACTTCCAGCCTCCCAGACCATCAGTTAAATAAACTTTATCAATTACCCAGTCCCCAGTATTTTGTTAGCAGCAGAAAATGGACCAAGACAGTAACTAAAAGTGCCTTGTGGAGAGATACTTTGACACTATGTGAATTTTTTTTTTAAAGATTTATTTCATTATTTGGAAGGCAGAGTTACAGAGAGACAGAGAGAGAGAGAGAGAGAGAGATCTTCCATCCTCTGGCTCACTCCCCAAATAGCCACAAGGGCTGGGGCTGGGTCAGGCTGAAACCAGGAGCCAGGAGCTTCATCCAGGTCTCCCACATGGGTGTCAGGGCCCAAGGACTTAAGCCATCTTCCACTGCTTCCCTAGGAGCATTAGCAAGAAGCTGGATTGGAAGTGGAGCAGCCAGGACCCAAACCAGGGCCTGTATAGGATGCCAGCATCAGAGGCGGTGGCTTCACCCTCTATGTCATAATGCTGGTCCCATATATGAACACTATGTCTAAAAGCTCACAATACTTCCACTAATTTAGTATCCATTGCTGTTTCGTGCCTGAAACAATTCTCACTGTAGTGTTAGCCAAATGTGAACATTCCATTTCCGTTATCATTCAACATTCATTAACTAGACTTCAACTGTTAGGAAGAGCTTTTCTGTCTCCTCCATTTTTAAATGTATTCAATTATTTATTTATGTTGGTTTGGACTCACATACATTCATTTCTGTGAACAATAATTCATTACTGTCATCATTTAATCTAGATTTGGCCATGAGGAGGTTCTTAAAGTTATCTCATGTCATTCTGATGTGTTCCCATTATTATTTAAGCACTTTGTTATTTTCTGGCACCACGAGATGTTCTAGGCTTGTTCTCCTACTTTCCTTGCCCCAACCCTGGAATCAACCATTTCTCCATAGATCCTGGGTCTTTTTATTGGAGTGTGATGTTTAGAAACCAAGATCCAGGAGGCTGACACTGTGGCATATCGGGTAAAGCCGCTGCCTCCAGTGCTGGCATCCCATATGGGCACCAGTTCAAGACCCGGTTGCTCCACTTCCAATCCAGCTCTCTGCTATAGCCTGGGAAAGCAGTAAAAGATGACCCAAGTGTTTGGGCCCCTGCATCCACATGGGAGATGGGGAAGAAGCTTGAGGCTCCTGGCTTCGGATCAGCCCAGCTCTGGCTGTTGCAGCCAAGTGGGGATTAAACCAGCAGATGGAAGACCTCTCTCTCTGTCTCTGCCTCTGCTTCTCTGTAATCGTACCTTTCAAATAAATAAATAAATCTTTAAAAAAAAAAAAAAGTAGAAACCAAGACCCAGCACTAGTTGTGCCTGACAATTTACAGTACCTTGGCATTTGGGAATTTTCAGATCTCTTCTTGTACTGATTATTATGATTTTTGTTAACAAAAAAAAATGCCTTTTATCTTCTGTTTACAGCTCACCTATTTATGCTAAAAATAATCCAAAAGTCCTAAGGGATGCCCATGCATCAGTTTCAGACATGGGCTTAATTTGCTAGGTCACTAATACTTTTTAAATTAATAGATTTCACATAAACAAAGTGTGGTTTCTCTTGAAAATCAGGAATTCAGCTGAGCATAGTGATTAAGCACATGGACTCAGGAGTTGAACTTGGGCTTAAACACTGGATATGCCTCTCAACAGCCATGACCCCTCGGGCAAGTTATTTAACTATGCCTCAGTTTCTTCATCTTCTAAACAAGGAAAACAACTGTATGCAATCATAGGATTGTTCTGAGAATTAAATGAATTATTTATAGAAACTATTTATTTATTTATTTTTAGAACACAAATTGTAGTTTTTACTTAAGCAGTTACATGAATGAACTTTTCTTTCACTGACAACCCCATTTTAATCATTGAACAAATTGTACTTAATTAACAGTAGTAAAAATGTAAAAATTCAAATTTAAACATGAAAATATGGAACAATAATGATAAAAGAATAGGAAGTATCTTCATTACCAAACAGATTAACAAATTTACAGACACTCAAATACTTTCTGAAGCATATCAAAACACCTCATTAAAAGTCACATTCATTTGAGAGGCATCAATACATATTCAGTACTGAGGCTATTTGTAGCATTTATAGTACATACAAAGCAGCGTTGGACAAATATGGTTCACATTTGAGAAATACAGATTTTAGCTTTATGCTACAACTTGCCAATTTAACATTACATCTAATGCAGTGACAATTACTCATTTCATATTTTTTTCTTCTGAAATTCAGTAAGCAAGTTATCATTTAAGCACATGGAATAATGCCATATCTTCTTCCTTATAATAGCAAATTTTGAAGTCCAAATATTTTATATCATGGACACTTTACCTATCTGTACAAAGGCTCCCAAATACAGTACAGTCATAAAGTTTCTTCTTTTTAGATTCTATTAATTTATACTTAATTTAGTACAGAAATATGCAGGACATTACTCCAGATTATTGGGCAACAAAAATGTCAGTGTGTCACTACCTATATTAAAGTGCAAGCATACCATAGCCACAACCATAGCAAGTGAATGCCCTCACTTGTCCTCCACTGCTTCTAGGTTACTTTCCACATCACAGGGGTTAGTTTAATGGATACCGACAGGTCTCAACTTACCTCTGAAAGTCCCATTATTAAAAATCTTGAAATTTAATTAATGGAACATCTACAGTCTCAATAAGCTAGTTTTTTTTCTTACTCTTTACTAACTAGTTCAAATACAATATGTAATGTTTTAAATTTTTATAGACACCTTACTAAAATGATTAAAGGTATCTAAAACAGCATGAGAAGGTAAAATGTTAACCAAAAAAATAACGCTAAGAGTATTTTTAAGACTACTTTTTCCTAACTAGAAAAGCTATGAGATTCATAATGAACACAGATATAATGACACTTTAACCCTGCTGTTTTACAGCATCAATAATAAGAGTAAATGCATGAAGCACAGAGAAGAAGAGCAGGATTTCAGGAGAAGACTGTAGTAAACACTTGAACTTTGGAAGCCTCAAATACAAAAGGGTTCATAGTGCTCAGAAGCACTATCATTATTTTCATCCTTAAGTAGCTCAGATCATTTCTAATTTTATCATTTCAATTCATTTCTAATTTTATCAAGAAATAAAACCTAATTAATTACATAATGTATCTTACAATTTCAGTTTTCAAGTATTCAAGTAATGAAAATCCAAGTATTTTCTTTCGTGGCACAACACACTTAAGGATTGAATTTCAAACACAGGGAAAATTCATTTAAAATAATTGATACACTCTTCTGCCCAAAGACATAAGAGCTAAGACTTAACACTGTAATCACACAAATGGTATGTAGTAAGAGAAGGAAAAAAACCAAGATGGTCCAATATAATCAATGTCTTTTTTTAAAAAAAGGAAAAAAAGAGATTCAGAGACAGATTGCCTTGATACATGGCTAGACCCAGCAACAGGATATTCTGAAACCTATGGAACCACAGGAAAAAACAAACAAACAAACAAACAAACAAAAAAGAGTAAGTTCAATTTCCCTGCCATTTTTTCATAAATGTTCCTAATGTTCCTATTATTTACTTTGGATCTCCTTTGTACTTTTACTGGGAAATTTTCTGTCTTCACATTCTTTCGAAGTAATGAACAACATTCCTGTGTTTCTGTGTGTAGCATATCCTTAAGCATCTTTTGTAAGGCAGGATGATAAATTCTTTCAATTTCTGTCTGTTATGGAAGGTCTTTATTTCACCTTCATTCATAAATGAAAGCTTGGAAGAGTACAATATTCCAGGTTGACAGTAGTTTTCTCTTAAGACTTGGAATATATCTGGCCATTCTCTCCTAGCCTGTAGGGTTTCTGATTAGAAGTCAGCTGTGAGTCTAATTGGAGATCCTCTGGAAGTTATCTGGTGTCTCTCTCTCTCTCGTGCACATTTTAGAATCTTTTCTTTATCTTTTATTGTTTGACTGCAATGTGTTGTGGTGAGGATCTTTTCTGGTCATGTCTATTAGGGGTTCTATGTGCTTCCTGTACTTGGACATCCCTTTCTTTCTCCAAATTAGGGAAGTTTTCTCTAATCATTTCACTACAAGAACTTATCCTTTCTCTCTTTCCACACCTTCAGGAACTCTTTTTTTTAAATATTTATTTTATTTATTTGAAAGACAGAGTTACAGAGAGAGGTAGAGACACAGAGAGAGAGGTCTTCCATCCACTGGTTCACTCCCCAGATGGCTGCAATGGCCAGAGCTGCACCGATCTGAAGCCAGGAGCCAGGAGCTTCTTCTGGATCTCCCTCATGGGTGCAGGGGCCCAAGGACTTGGGCCATCTTCTACTGCTTTCCCAGGCCATAGCAGAGAGCTGGATAGGAAGAGCAGCAGCTGGGACTAGAACCATTGCCCATATGGGATGCTGGCACTTCAGGCCAGGGCTTTAACTTGCTACACCACAGCACCAGCCCCCAGGAACTCTTAAGACCCATATGTTGAGTCATTTGATAGTTTCCCATAAATCTCCAACACTGTTTTTCAGTTTTCTAGTTTCTTCTTTTTGTTTGGTCTGACTGTAAAATTTCCAGATTTTTCTCCTAACTTGGATACTCTTTCTTCTACCTCACCAAGTCTGTTGTTAAGGCTTTCCACCACATTTTTATTTGATCTGTTGATTCCTCATTTCTAATATTTCATTTTGATTTCTCTTTAAAATCTCAGCTCATGGAGAAAATGTTCATTCATGTCATGTATGGATTTACTTCTAAGTAATCCTATGATCATTCTCTCTCTATTTCTCTGTCACTCTGCCTTTCAAGTAAATAAATGAATCTTTCATACAAGAAAAGATATGTTTATTTTGGTGCAAAAAAAAACTTACCAAATAAAAATTTTGTATTCTTCTAAAAGTTCATTAAAAAACACATTATGAAAAAATTAATCATGAATTGCAAAATATTTTTGCACCAAAAAGAAATTATGTTTTAATTCCACTTTTTCCACAAACTTATTGAAGTCCTCTTATACAATGAATATCAATCATGGTGACTCGTTCTCCTAGCCAGAAGGTAGGAACAAGATCCAAGCCACTCCCAGGAATCAAAATTTTGGATTAAGTGGACAAGAGTGGGAACAGTTGCAGACAATTCATCTTGGTAGTGACACCTTGAAGAGGCTTCCATACAGGTAGTTTCAGACTCCTGAAACTCAATAATACTAGTAACTTAACCTCTCTATGCTGTGGGGAGCAATCCGGACTGGACTGAGTTACTGGAATTAAGACTTATTCTATGCATCTGCTCTCCCACAATATGGCGCTGGGAGAGAAGTAAACAGCTTCCGCACAGCTGCCTCCAGTTCAACCAATTAACTGTAGGACTTGCTCCTGATTGGAGAGCAGCGTACTCGGCGTGTGGGCAGCCGAGTTGGGATTGGCGGAGGAGGACTATAAAGGAGGAGAGAGACGGCATGCACCAGGAACATCTATGGGGAACATCTAAGGGAACCCGTGCAGCCCCCGAGAAAGCTGGCCGGCAGTGTGCCGCTCCCCTGCGGAAGTGGGGAATGTGGCCAGGGGGAACTGCCCTTCCACGGAGGTGGAAGGGTCAGTAGCCAACCGGGGAAGAACCAGCAGCAAACCCGGGGAGGGCCAAACAGACGAAAGAACAGCGCAGGGTCATGTGTCGTTCCTCCACGAAGAGGGGGAGCGACATAATGGTGCCGTGACTCGGATATGAAGCCTAGGCAGGGCTTGGTGTCGTTCCTCCACGAAGAGGGGGAGCGACATAATGGTGCCGTGACTCGGATAGGAAACCTAGGACGGATAGCAAACTTAGGAGGGAAGAAACGGGAAGAAGCAGGAAAATACCAGAGAGAGAGACTAGCAAACAGCCTAGGGAAAAGCCGGACGAAAAGGGTGCTGGAAGAAGCTATTGAAAGCCTAGGCATAGATTCGGATACGGACTACGGGGGGAAGCTGGGAGAAATCTCTAAGGTCGAAAGCGAAAGTGAAAGCTAGAACAAACAGACTCGGACGCGGACTGTGGGGAGAGGCCAGGAGAAATGAGGGAGGAATATCGTTGGAGGAAAGTTTGGGGAAACATACCGGGTAGAGAAAAATGTTAGGGAAATTGAAGCCGCGGGGGGCAGGCCAAGGCGGACACGAAAGCCACTTTGGGGTTCTCAAGTTAGCCCGGGAATAGGGGGCGAAAAGTTGAAACCAGAAGCTGAAACGTGAGCCTGGTTGGGATCCGTCTGATTAGCCCGGGGAGCAAAGGACGGGAAGCCAAACCGTGGGGCGGAGACGTATGCTGGGTTGAATTCGCCAGGCTAGCCCGGGGAACTTAGATTGAATGCTAGTGGCGGACACGTAAGCTACGCTGTGTTACTCGCGGAAGCCGCCGCGTGCAGAGAGAGCACGGGGCGTGAATAGATAGGGAACGGGGCTGGCGCGAGGCCGTGGTGCAGACGCGAACGCGTGGAGACCGCGGAGCGCGCGAAGCCAAGCCGCGCAAAGCCGGGAAGCTGCGCAGATGAAAGAGGCGCGGGCTGAAGCGGCTCAGCCGAGAAGTAGCCTCGGGGCGGGCAGCGGGAAGCTGCGGGGATAAGAGAAACAGAAGTTTGGAAGTGGAGTGAGAGAAATGGGAATGTTGGCAGACAGAAGTAAAATGGGAGAAATAGGAATGCCCGGAGATAGAGAAATAGAGAAAAATAAGGCCTCCCCTCAACATGGCAATGAGAAAGCTTGGATTCGGTCTGCCTGATTAAGTGAGGCGATGAGCACCTGGGCGGCTAGCAGCTTATGCGCCGCAGGTCACCGAAGACAGGCACGAATTAACATCAGTAAGGCTTCCCCACAATGCAACAATTAGGAGGCTTGGATTCGGTCTGCCTGATTTAAGGCGGTAAGCACCAGCAAGCAGCTCGACCAAAGTATGAGCTGCAGGTCACCGAAGATAGGCACGAACCAACACTAATAAGTCTCCCCCACAATACGGCAATGAGAAGGCTTGGATTCGGTTTGCCTGATAGGTTTTGTAAGCCCCTGCAGGCTCGACCAGAGCATGCGCTGCAGGGCACCGAACACAGGCACGCATCAGCGCCTAAAAACCTCCTCACAACATGGCGAAGAGAGGACCCGGATTCGGTTTGCCTGATTGATAGGACTTGTAAGAGCCTGTGGCAACTCTAGCAAGTAGAGCAGAGTGTGTGCTGCGGGACACCGAAGACAGGCGCATATCAACGCCAAAAATAAAAAGAAAGGGGGATCTGTGGGGAGCAATCCGGACTGGACTGAGTTACTGGAATTAAGACTTATTCTATGCATCTGCTCTCCCACAATATGGCGCTGGGAGAGAAGTAAACAGCTTCCGCACAGCTGCCTCCAGTTCAACCAATTAACTGTAGGACTTGCTCCTGATTGGAGAGCAGCGTACTTGGCGTGTGGGCAGCCGAGTTGGGATTGGCGGAGGAGGACTATAAAGGAGGAGAGAGACGGCATGCACCAGGAACATCTATGGGGAACATCTAAGGGAACCCGTGCAGCCCCCGAGAAAGCCGGCCGGCAGTGTGCCGCTCCCCTGCGGAAGTGGGGAATGTGGCCAGGGGGAACTGCCCTTCCACGGAGGTGGAAGGGTCAGTAGCCAACCGGGGAAGAACCAGCAGCAAACCCGGGGAGGGCCAAACAGACGAAAGAACAGCGCAGGGTCATGTGTCGTTCCTCCACGAAGAGGGGGAGCGACACTATGCCTTAAATTCCTTAATTGCAAAATAAGTATAATATTAAAAACTAAGAGTGGAAAGATGTTGAAACTAAATTAGATAAAACGTGGATGCAGAAAATCCATCACTGTGTCTCAGAAGGGCATTGTAGCTCAATAAAGCAAAAGAAGGAGCCAGATTTCATAAAGAGTATTATCAAAAATTTTCCTCAGAATTGCTAGAAAGGAGAAACTACAACTTTTCCTGGCATAAGTGCCAAGAATTTCCAACTTTCTTGCCTATATGTAAGATCTTATATCCCTCTCAAGATAACCTGGGGGATACAGGAATTTCAGTTTCATTCAGCCTGAGCCATCATTTTCTCTAAGCTTCTAAGAGCCACCCTAGCAATGAGCTTGCAACATCATCTGAAGTCCTTGCCAGGGTATCAAATCTCATATCCCAAGAGAGTGGCCCCAACAAGCTCATCCTTATCCAGTCTTTAGTTTTAGCCACGTTGACCAAGAACCTCTCCTAGCTCCTTCCAGTGCATGCTAATTCTTGCAGCTCCTTTAGGGTATGGTCTTTTTCTCTCCATGTCAAGGCTAGCATGTCGCTGGATGGGTAATAACTTAATCTTAGTTACACATTGGCCTGGCAGCCAGGAAAGGAAGTAAAGACAGATCTCAGAGAGCCCCTAGAGCAGGGCAGAGACCTCAGTGATGCCCATTGGTAATATGAGATGGGAGCACCAGATTTCAGAAGGGAAGGTTGGGTGCCTCTGGAAGCTCTAAGGGTTCAGAGAACTCTGAGGATCCGAAGCCTTAGGCGTTATCCACAGATGTCCTCATCCATGTCAGGATCTCCAGCTTCCCTCCAAGCCTTCACCCTGGAATACCAAGCAAGCCTTGGTTGAGCATTCCATTGTCTCTGAGGCTTGGTGACTCGGGCTGTTAAGATTTGAGTAAGGATTTCAGCTATTTCTACTCTCCCACTGCAGTTGATAAAAAGGACTTTTGGAGATACCAAAAAGTTCCCATGACCTTCAAGTGACTTTGCAAATGTTTTTTCAATGCCCTCAACTTTTTATTATTCCTCAGTAACACACAGAGGCAACTTAACAAACCAATTTCATGAGCTGGTATACACTGTCTCCCCACTGCCATATGAGCACTCTTCAAAAATCCGACTTATTGTACCAGCTAAGGTGTTCTACTTTATATATACTTAATATATATAAATATTTATATATATAAAAACTTATACACAAGATTTATCATTTTTGCCATTCTGGTCCATATATTATGTAAAGAGGCAAGTTTGGGGCCAGCATTGTGACATAACGGGGAAAGCTGCCACCTGTGATGTTGGCATCCCATATAAGCATCTGTTCTTGTCCCAGCTGTACCGTTTATTATCCAGCTGCTTGGACAATGGCCTGGGGAAAGCAGCAGAAGATAGCCCATGCACTTGAGCCCCTGCCACCCAAGTGAGAGACCTGGGTGAAGCTCCTGGTTCCTGGTTTTGCCCTGGCCCAGTTCTGGCCATTGCAGCCACATGTTTATGCCAGAAATAAAAAGATGTTAGATAGGTCAAAGCAATAGTGTAAAAAATTAATTTATGAGGATACTTCAGAAGGTTTATGGAAAATACATATTATGAAAATATTATGTATGGATTGTAAAATTTTTGCACTAAAACTTATCTTTAAATTCCAATTTTGCACAAATTTTTTGGAGAAGCTTGTACCTCTCTGTAAATAATTAAAAATCAAGCCAAAATATCATAAGGAATATGTAGAATTAAAATAATACTCTCAGGGCTGGCACTGTGGTACAGCAGGTTAAAGCCCTGCTCTGCAGCGTTGGCATCCCACATGGGCACCAGTTCAAGTCCCAGATGCTCTACTTCCAATCTAGCTCCCTGCTATGGCATGGAAAGCAGTAAAAGATGGTCCAAGTCCTTGGGCCCCTGCACCTGCATGAGAGACCCGGAAGAGGCTCCTGGCTCCTGGCTTCAGATTGGCACAGCTCTGGCCATTGCAACCATCTGGGAAATGAACACCAGATGGAAGACTTTCTCTCTCTCTCTCTCTCTAACTCTTTCAAATACATAAATATAATTTTTTAAATTATTTCTTTATTTGGAAGGCAGAGTGACAGAGAAAGAGGGAGATCGTCCATCCACTGGTTCACTTCCCAGATGGCTACAACACCCTGGTCAGACTGAAAGCCAGGAACCAAGAACTCCATCATGATCTCTCACCTGGGTAACACAGCCCATGGTACCTGAGCTGTCTTCTACTGCTTTCCTAGGTACATTATCAGGCTTCTAGATTGGAAGCTGAGCAGTTAAGAGATCCACTAAGGGTTGCCAGTGTGGTAGGTGTCTGTTTAACTTCTGTACCACAATGCCAGCCCCAGGTGTAGGCATCTTAACAAGCACATTAACCACGAGGCCAAACACTCACCACAGAACACACAGTTTTGCATATATGTGGACATTTGTCAAAGTTAATTCTGTGTTTGGCTACACAGTGTGCCACAGAATGGTCATCAGACTGAAGTTACATAGTCTCTGACAACAGTGGAAAAATGCTGGAAATCAGTGATAAAAGGTAACCAGAATGTTCCAGGTTTGGAGAATAGATGTGGTTATGGGACTTTGAGATGTTTCCTAATTCTATCACTTAGAAAACTGAGACAGACTGTCGCTCCCCCTCTTCATGGAGGAACGACACTAAACCCTGCCTAGGCTTCATATCCAAGTCATGGCCCCATTATGTCGCTCCCCCTCTTCGTGGAGGAACGACACAAGACCCTGCGCTGTTCTTTTGTCTGCTCGGCCCTTCCCAGGTTTGCTGCTGGTTCTTCCCGGGTTGGCTACCGACCCTTCCACCTCCGTGGAAGGGCGGTTCCCCCTGCCACTTTCCCCACTTCCGCGGGGGAGCGGCACACCACCGGCCAGCTCTCTCGGGGGCTGCACAGGTGTTCCTTCAGATAGATGTTCCTGGTGCATGTTGTCTCTCTCCTCCTTTATAGTCCTCTTCCACCAATCCCAACTCTGCTACCCACACACCGAGTACGCTGTTCTCCTCCAATCAGGAGCAGGTCCTGCTGTTTATTGGTTGAACTGGAGGCAGCTGTGTAGAAGCTGTTTCCTCCTCTCCCAGTGCCATATTGTGGGAGAGCAGATGCATAGAATAAGTCTTAATTCCAGTAACTTAGTCTAGTCCGAGTTGCTCCCCACAGATCCCCCTTTCTTTTTATTTTTGGCGTTGATACGCGCCTGTCTTCGGTGCCCCACAGCACACACTCTGCTCTGCTTGCTAGAGTTGCCCACAGGTGCTTACAAGCCCTACCAATCAGGCAAACCGAATCTGGGTCCTCTCTTTGCCATGTTGTGAGGAGGTTTTTAGGCGCTGATGCGTGCCTGTGTTCGGTGCCCTACAGCGCATGCTCTGCTCTGCTAGAACTGCCTGCAGGTGCTTACAAGCCCTACCAATCAGGCAAACCGAGTCCAAGCCTTCTCATTGCCGTCTTGTGGGGAGACTTATTGGTGTTGATAACGTGCCTGTCTTCGGTGACCTGCAGCCGCCCACAGGTGCTTATCATCTTACTAATCAGGCAGACCGAATCCAAGCTCTCTCATTGCCGTGTTGTGGGGAGGCCTTATTTTTCTCTATTTCTCTATCTCCGGGCATTCCTATTTCTCCTATTTCTATCTGCCAGCATTCCTATTTCTCTCGTTTTACTTCTAAACTTCTGTTTCTCTTATCCCCGCGGCTTCCCAGCGCCTGCCCCGAGGCTGCTTCTCGGCGCCTCGCCCCGCGGCGGCTTCCCAGCTTCACGCACACTCCGCGGTCTCTGTGCCCTTCGCGCCCGCACCACGGCCTCACGCTAGCCCCACGTTCCCTATCTATTCGCGCCCCGTGTGCTCTCCCCACTTGTGCCCCACGCACTCTCTCTGTGTGCGGCAGCTTCCGCGAATCACACAGCCTAGCTTACGTTTCCACCACCGGTATTCAGTCTAAGTTCCCCGGGCTAACCTGGCGAATTCAACCTAGCTCATGTCTACGCCTTTTGGTTTGGCTTCCCGTCTTTTGCTCCCCGGGCTAATCTGACGGATTCCAACCTGGCTTACGCGTCCGCCTCTAGTTTTAGCTTTTCGCCTTTTGCTCCCCAGGCTGACTTGAAGAATCCCAAGCTAGCTTACGTCTCCACCTCAGCCTGTCCCCACGGCTTCATCCTCCCTAACATTTTTCTCTACCCGGTATGTTTCCTAACTTTTCTTCCAACAATATTCCCCTCTCACTTTTCCTGGCTTCTCCCCACAGTCCGTGTCCGAGTCTAAGTTTCTTCTAGGTTTCACTTTCGCTTTCAACCTTAGAGATTTCTCCCAGCTTCCCCCCGTAGTCTGTATCCGAGTCTATGCCTAGGCTTTTGATAGCTTATTTCGGCACCTTTTCCGTCCGGCTTTTCCCTAGGCTCTTTGCTAGTCTCTCTCTCTGGTATTTTTCCCACTTCTTCCCGCTTCTTCCCTCCTAGGTTTCCTATCCGAGTCACGGCACCATTATGTCGCTCCCCCTCTTCGTGGAGGAACGACACTAAACCCTGCCTAGGCTTCATATCCAAGTCACGGCCCCATTATGTCGCTCCCCCTCTTCGTGGAGGAATGACACAAGACCCTGCGCTGTTCTTTTGTCTGCTCGGCCCTTCCCGGGTTTGCTGCTGGTTCTTCCCGGGTTGGCTACCGACCCTTCCACCTCCGTGGAAGGGCGGTTCCCCCTGCCACTTTCCCCACTTCTGCGGGGGAGCGGCACACCACCGGCCGGCTCTCTCAGGGGCTGCACAGGTGTTCCTTCAGATAGATGTTCCTGGTGCATGTTGTTTCTCTCCTCCTTTATAGTCCTCTTCCACCAATCCCAACTCTGCTACCCACACGCCGAGTACGCTGCTCTCCTCCAATCAGGAGCAGGTCCTGCTGTTTATTGGTTGAACTGGAGGCCGCTGTGTAGAAGCTGTTTTCTTCTCTCCCACTCTCCCAGCGCCATATTGTGGGAGAGCAGATGCATAGAATAAGTCTTAATTCCAGTAACTTAGTCTAGTCCGAGTTGCTCCCCACAACAGACCTTCAGAAATACTAGGAGAGACAAAACACCACAAACTCCTATTATGTGAAAGTAGAGAAAACAAATTGTTCAACCAAAGTTTCCACTGTGTACCACTTAATGGCCAAATTTTCACATTTCTTGTAGATTTAATGTTTTGTAATTGTTTGGTTTTCAGTCCCCCTGGCATGTTCATATGCATAATCCTAGGGTAAAATTATCCCAGTTTGAAAAGCATCATTCCAGTTTCCCTAAAGAGAATCTGTGGATTATGCTGGTACATGTGAACACTTCAGATTTTGACTGACTGGTAGATTTTTCCATCAATGCTGAATGACATTTCATCTTTATACTATTGATTTACATTAAGGTAGTAACATAAGAAACATTTATATGCAACTCACTAGTACACCTGTTTTAGTTCTATTCTTGAGAGATGGACACAATTTCATATAATATCTCTTTGATGCATTTCCATGAAATAAATCTCTTTGATATCTCAGTCAAAAAAAAAAAAAAACTTTTCTTTTCCCCAGAAACTGGTTTGTTTTTAAACTGACACAGAATATTATAATTTGATCACTGTATCGATCATCTACCAAGGCAACCCCAATGATTCCAGCCTCCTGATACTCTCATTCTGGCTTAATATGTCCCACAATGTATCAGCTGTGGTCTATGTGACCCACAAAATACTACAGAAATGTCAGTATATTGTTCTAAGACCAGATCATAAAAAGCAACACAACTTCTCGCTCCTTCTCTCCTAATCACTCTGGGGAATTCAGCTGCCACACTGTTAGGACCTTTACTCAACCCTGTGGAGAGGTACAGGGGATAACTAATGCTTTCTGCCACTTGTAGACCAGCAAGTAGCTGAAGTCCTTAGCCTCAGCCAGCTGCCATGCCATGAACTGTCTTGGAAGTCAGTGCTTCATCCCCAGTCAAGCCTTCACATTACTGCAGGTCATGAAAAACTCTGAGACAGGCCGGCACCATGGCTCAATAGGCTAACCCCCTGCCTGCGGCGCTGGCACACCGGGTTCTAGTCCCAGTTTCTGTCCCGGTTGCCCCTCTTTCCGTCCAGCTCTCTGCTGTGGCCTGGGAGGGCAGTGGAGGATGGCCCAAGTCCTTGGGCCCTGCACCCCATGGGAGACCAGGAGAAGCACCTGGCTCTTGGCTTCGGATCAGCGCAGTGCACCGGTTGCAGCACACCTGCCGCGGCGGCCATTGGAGGGTGAACCAATAGTAAAGGAAGACCTTTCTCTCTGTCTCTCTCTCACTGTCCACTCTGCCTGTCAAAAAAAAAAAAAAAAAAAAGAAAAGAAAAAAGAAAAAAAAGAAAAACTCTGAGGCAAAACCACCCGGATAAACCACTCCTAGATTCCTTATCCTCAGAGACAATAACATTTGTTACTTGAAGTAGTTAGGTTTGAATAATTTTTATGCATTGACAGATAATTTACAAATCTGCTTTCTTTTGGCTGTTCAGTCTTAGGCTTGTATATGAGGCTTACAGGATACCGACTGAGTATTTCTTTATCTGGAATGCTAGGAACCAGAAGTGTTTTGGATTTCAGATGTATTTGGATTTTGAAATATAGTATTTGCATATACATAATGAGATCTGGGGAATGGGACCCAAGTCTAAACATGCAATTCATTTCTGTTTCACATGCCTTTTAACACCTATAGCTTGAAGGTAATTTTATGCAGGTTTTCAGAATGCCTGCATTTTTGTTGCTACCTGTCACAAGAGGTCAGGTATGGAATTTTCCACTTGTGACATCATGTTGACATGCAAAAAGTTTTAGATTTTGAGGTACTTCAGATTTCAGATTAGGGATGCTCAATCTGTACAGGACTCTCATCATGTGTTTTTGTCTCCTTTTTTCTTTATTTCCTGATTTTTGCTTTTCCCTTATTTCAATTTCCTCTCTTGTTGATTTAGTTTATTATAATATATGCTCTAAGCCAGTTCAAATAGTTTTGGGGAATGAAGCAATGTATTTTTATCATAGAATATATCCAGAGGAAGATAATAGAATTTAATCAAAGAAATAAACATTGCATTTAGACCTGTTTGAAGCTTTGTTCATCATAGAAGAAATTATCCAAGCTTTTCTTAAAATACTTTAAAATAAATTCTAGGTAGAAGGAATGGGAAATTATTGAATAAAATTTAACTTAATTAAAATTAAAATTATACTTCTATCCTCTGAGAACTGATTCCCAGTTACTAATCCATAAAGACATTTTACCAGTCTCCTGGAAAACAAGAAAAATAAGGACAGTGCAGTCAATTTTCCATTAAATTAAATTCATTCAACTTAAACTGGTGTTGGGATTATGTTCTTCCTCATTTTGACATATGTATTTTTTATAATATGATCATAATATTGGATGGTGATTGTTTTTCTGGTTTTATTAATCATACAGTTTCCCCATTTTCTCCTAGCATTCATGTGTTTCAGTTTGGCTTTGTCTTATTAAATGTTGCCTGTACGTGAAACCACTAAGCACAGAAACCACCCCTCTTAGAGAAGTACTGAGAGGTGGGGGAGCATGGCAGGGCGATGCACAAATCTTACAGCAGGACAATGTTCAAGGGAGGAAAAAAAAACTGACCTATTTTTTCCATACATGCTTTGTTGCCATAACACTAACTTCAGAAGGAAAGCTCAACCACCATACACCTTATGTGTTCACCCCCACCCCATGGCCTGGATGGCTGTCCTTGCTGTGGAAAGGTAGATAGTACTTTCTACTTTTGGACCTCGGGCCCTGCAGAGAGAATATGAGAGATCATCCAGGTTGTTTTGCATGCTATAATTACCTGTAGTCTGCAGAGTGTCTCCAGATAACATAAGCAATTTGCTTTAAATGTATACAGCTACTAAGTATAATCAATCAAATTTCATTAATAATGGCCTAAATTCATGGCAGTTTTTGTATATAAGGATACTTCACAAAGCTTTATGGAAAATGGAAAGTTAATTTTACTGCAAAAATATGTTTAAGGGCTGGTGCTGTGGTGCAGTGGGTTAATTCTCCTCCTCCAGGGCTGGCATCCCATATGGGCACTGGTTCTAGTCCCAACTGCTTCTCTTCTGATCCAGCTCTCTGCTATGGCCTGGGAAAGCAGCAGAAGATGGCACAAGTGCTTGGGCCCCTGCACCCGCATGGAGACCCAGATGAAGCTCCTGACTCCTGGCTTCAGATTGGCTCAGCTCTGGCTGTTACATTTGGTGAGTGAACCAGCAGATGAAGACCTTTCTCTTTCTCTCTCTCTCTCTCTCTCTAACTCTACCTCTCATGTAAATAAATGAAATCTTAAAAATAAATAAATAAAAATATGCTTAAATCCACTACAGTTTTTTGGTACTACATGCTTTCCATAAACTTTTTGAAGAATCTCTTGTGTTTTTTTTTTTTTTTAAAGAGTTATTCATTGGGGTTGGCACTGTGGTGTAGCAGGTAAAGCTGCCGCTTGCAGCGCCGGCATCCCATATGGGTGCTACGTCGAGTCCCAGCTGCTCCACTTCTGACCCAGCTCTCTGCTATGGCTTGAGAAAGCAGTGGAAGATGGCCCAGGTCCTTGGGCCCCTGTACCAACATGGGAGACCCGGGGGAGTCTCGTGCTCCTGGCTTTGGATCTGCACAGCTCCAGCCATTGTGGCCAATTGGGGAGTGAACCAGTAAATGGAAGACCTCTTTCTCTCTCTTTCTCTCTCTCTCTCTGCCTCTCCTTCTCTCTGTGTGTAACTCTGCCTTTCAAATAAGTGAATAAATCTTTATTTATTTGAAAGGCAGAGTTACACACAGAGAGGAGAAGCAGAGAGAAAGAGAGAGAGAGAGGCCTTCCATCTGCTGGTTCACTCCCCCAGATGGCTGCAACAGCTGGAGCTGTGCCAATCCAAAGGCAAGGGCCAGAAGCTTCTTCCAGGTCTTCCTTTTGAGTGCAGAGGCCCAAGGACTTGGGCCATCTTCCACTGCTTTCCCAGGCCACAGCACGGAGGTGGATCAGAAGTGGAGCAGCTGGGACTTGAATCAGGGCCCATATGGGATACCGTTACTGCAGGCAATGGCCTTACCTGCCTTGCCACAGTGCCAGCCCCTCCTTGGTACTTTTATCTTCTCCCAATTACCAAATATAAAAATATACAAGTACTCTGAAGTGGGCATCTTTAAAATTTTTCTTTTGTGCTTTTAAAAAGGAGCCCTTGAAATGATATGGAACCTGGGGCCGGCACTGTGGCACAGCAGGTTAATGCCCTGGCCTGAAGCACCGGCATCCCATATAGGCACAGGTTCTAGTCTTGGCTGCTCCTCTTCCGATCCAGCTCTCTGCTGTGGCCTGGGGAAGCAGTGGAAGATGGCCCAAGTCCTTGGGCCCCTACATCCATGTGGGAGACCCGGAAAAAGCTTTTGGCTCTTGGCTTCAGATCAGAACAGCTCCAGCCATTGCGACCAACTGGGGAGTGAACCATCGGATGGAAGACCTCTCTCTCTCTCTCTACCTCTCCTCTCTCTGTGTAACTCTGACTTTCAAATAAATAAATAAACCTTTAAAAAAAAAAAAGAAATTATATAGAACCTCTAATCCTAAATAATTGCTTTTGAATAGAGGGAACTAAACAAAAAATCATAAAGCATGATGAAGTACTTGAATCTTGTTTCCCATAAAACAGTCTCCTGCAGAGGGTTTTTAGCAATGATAGATTCAATCTGACATGTAATTCTTCTTTATTTTCTTTGTAAGGTCAAGTGGTTTCTTTTCTGCTATCACCAAATGAAGTTAAATGGCCTCACTTTTTATTTTTATTTTATTTTATTTATTTATTTATTTATTTTTGACAGGCAGAGTGGATAGTGAGAGAGAGAGACAGAGAGAAAGGTCTTCCTTTGCCGTTGGTTCACCCTCCAATGGCCGCAGCAGCTGGTGCGATGTGGCCGGCGCACCACGCTGATCCGATGGCAGGAGCCAGGTACTTATCCTGGTCTCCCATGGGGTGCAGGGCTCAAGCACTTGGGCCATCCTCCACTGCACTCCCTGGCCACAGCAGAGAGCTGGCCTGGAAGAGGGGCTACTGGGAAAGAATCCGGCGCCCCGACCGGGACTAGAACCCAGTGTGCCAGCGCTGCTAGGTGGAGGATTAGCCTATTGAGCTGCGGTGCCGGCTCACTTTTTTTTTTTTTAAGATTTATTTATTTATTTGAAAGTCAGAGTTATACAGAGATAGAAGGGGAGGCAGAGAGAGAGAGGTCTTCCATATGCTGGTTCACTCCCTATTGGCTGCAATGGCCAGAGCTGCGCCAATCCAAAGCCAGGAGCCAGGATCTTTTTCTGGGTCTCCCACACAGGTGCAGGGGCTCAAGGACTTGGGCCATCTTCTATTGCTTTCCCAGGCCATAGCAGAGAGCTGGACTGGAAATGGAGCTGCCAGGACTCAAACCAGCTCCCATATGTGATGTCGGCACTGAAGGCTGCAGCTTTACCTGCAATGCCACAGTGCCAGCCCCATAGCCTCACATTTAAAGGTGAAATTATATCTTCCTCATATTATCACAATAATTTGATCATTAGTCTAATATCTTATTTATGAAGTAATAAAGACCAATTTTCATAAGCCACACTAGAAAATCAACAACTCCATAAAACAAAGGGTTCCAATTTCCACAAATAATGGAGGTAGGCAGAGCTCGCAGCTGGTCAGTGGCAAGTCAGTAAGTTCTTTATCTCTGATTTTTTTTTTTGAATGTTTAAATAGCCTCTAGGATTTTACTGTACTTCCCATTCCATTTTATCTCACCTGAGCTTTGTCTTCCCTGTTGATAACCTATATATTGTGAACTTACATCTTTCCCAATGCTTTACATTGTACCCTTTTTGTAACAGAATCTCAAGTTCAGACTTAATCTAAACAGTGTTAAAATGTGGGGAGGATGTGTCTGAAACTATTCTGCTACTTTTTAGCAAATGGGACCTAAAAGAAGAGTGGCAATTAGTTCACCTCCCTTATTTCTCAGACAACTCTTCCACTACTGTTTTTCAACTTCTTTGATGCTTGTTTTCCAAACAAGGTTTCCTTTCTCCTTGCATCTGGAGAATAAATAAAGCTCAATAAAGTTAAGAAGAAGAAAAATCTTGCATCTTAGAGATGGAGAGGAAGGATAAAATCATACCTAAACTCTATGCTTGACTTCAGAAGAGGCACTCAGTGGCCTGTGGGACTTGACTAATGTCATACCATTGCTTCTAGTAATCAGGACTAGACTTCAGGAGTGCTCATGCCAGCCTGGAGTTTCTTATCTGTAGGAATTTGTGCTACTAACAGTACAAATGGGTGGAGAGTTGAGAAAAAGAATAAAGGTGAACTATTTTAATAGAGCATTCCTATTCCTTTTTGATGGCTCTCAGAGGAAACTCTGAGAGGCCCTAAGAATAGAAGGACAGAAACTCCTCTATCCCCAATCCCTTCCATCATAGCAAGTGCTGGCTTGGAAAAAACTTAATTTTACATCTGCCTTGAAGGTACAGTAATGACATCACGATGAGCCCATCTAGCCAACATTTCCTTCAGATCCACAAGTTTGCTAAAAATGAAGTAAAATCCAAAAACATATTATCCTTTCCAAAATGCAGAATGAAAGGGGAGAAGGGAGGGAAAGAGAGAAAACTACATCATGGTAAGTATGTAAGCACTGTCACAGTCCCTCCCGACTGTTGTAATCAAGCATCTTAGACTGGGTCATTGAAAAACACCAAAAATGTATTGCTCACAGGTCTGCACAGGAGCAAGTCCAAGGTCAAGGCAGCAGAAGACTGTCTGGTGGGGGCTCCCCTCTCAGAGCTGGTGCGTTCTGCATGGCTTCATGAGGGGGAAGGGGCAAACCAGGGTTCTTGGGCCTTTCTCTCAAGGTCACTAATCATTCATGAGGGCTCACCACCTCCCCAGTTCCCCACCTCTTAATACTGTCATTGCGTTGGAGATTAGGCTTCAACGTATGAGTCTGAGGGGCACACACACATTCAGGTCACAGCAACAACAAGTCAGAGGATAAACTAAATATCTTCTGACATGCATTCACTTAGATTTTTTTAAAAAAATCAAGAAATAATATGTGGGCCAGCGCTGTGGCATAGTGAGCTAAGCCTCCACCTGTGATGCCGGCATCCCATATGGACACTGGTTTGTGACCCGGCTGCTTCCCTTCTGATCCAGCTCTCTGCTGTGGCCTGGGAAAGCCGTGGAAGATGGCCCAAGTGGAGACCTGGAAAAGCTCCTGGCTCCTGGCTTCAGACTGGCCCAGCTGTAGCTGTCGTGACCATTTGGGGAGTGAACCAGTTGATGGAAGACCTTTCTCTCTGTCTCTCTCTCTCTCTCTGTAACTCTACCTCTCAAATAAAAAAATAAAATCTTAAAAAAAAGTTTCTAAGAATCCTGCAGGACAAAATATGAAGGAAAGAAAGAAAGAGAGAGAGAGAGAGAGAAAGGAGGGAGGAAGGAAGGAAGGAAAGGAAGAGAAAGAGAGAAAGAACTGAGGTCAGCATTGTGGCATAGCAAGTAAAGCCATGGCCTGCAATGCAGGCATCCCATATGGGTGCTGGTTCATGTCCCGGCTGCTACACTTCTGATCTAGCTCCCTACTAATTACTAATGGCCTGGGAAAAGCAGCAGAAGATGGATTTAAGTCCCTGTCACCCATGTGAGATATCCAGATGGAGTTCTTGTCTCCTGACTTTGGCCTGTCCCAGTCCCAGTTATTGTAGGCATTTGGGGAGTGAATCAGGAGATAGAAGATTCTCTCTCTCTCTCTCTTTCTCTCTCTCTCTCTCCCTCTCTCTCTCTCACTCTAAATCTGATTTCCAAATAAATTAATAAATCATTATTTCAAAAAAATAAATAATATGACCTACTTCATTTTTGTATTTAAAAATCTTCGCTCCCTCTCCAAATCCGGCTGCTCTCTATGTTTGCTCGCCATTCCGCTGTCCGCTGCGCTGACGACAGCCATGGAAGAGGAGATTGCCGTGTCTGTCATAGACAGTGGCTCTGGCATGTGCAAGGTGTTCCCCTCCATCGGCACCAGGACGTGATGGTGGGCATGGGCCAGAAGGACTCGTACATGGCTGATGAGGCACAGAGCAAGCGCGGCATCCTGAGGCTAACGTACACCATCGAGCACTGGCACTGTCACCAACTGGGACAACATGGAGAAGATCTGGCACCACACCTTCTTACAACGAGCTGCGCATGGGCCCCCGAGGAGCACCTGGTGCTGCTGACAGAGGGCTCGCTAAACCCCAAGGTCAACCGCGAGAAGACGACACAGACCATGTTCGAGAGGTTCAGCACGCTGGCCATGGCTATCCAGGCCGTGCTGCCACTTGCATGCGTCCAGTCGCGCCACCGGCATTGTGATGGCCTCGGGCAACGGCATCAAGCACACGGTGCCCATCTGCGAGGGTTACGAGGTGCAGCACGCCATCCTCCCGCTGAGCCTGGCCGGCCACGACCATACGGACTACCTCGTGAAGATCCCCACAGAGCACGGCTCCACCTTCACCACTACAGCCCAGCGCGAGATCATGCCCGACATCAAGGAGAAGCTGTGCTGTGTGTTGCTAGACTTGAACAGGACATGGCCACGGCCGTGTCCTCCTCGTCCCTGGAGAGGAGCTAAGAGCTGCCTGACCGCCAGGTGATCACCAACAGCAAAGAATGCTTCCGCTGACCAGAGAAACTCTTCCAGCCCTCCTTCCTGGGCATGGAGTCGTGTGGCATCCATGAGACCACCTTCACGTCGATCATGAAGTGTGATGTGGACATCCATAAGGACTTGTACAGCAACCCGGTGCTGCCGGGGGACCACCATGTACCCCCGCATTGCCGAGGGCAAGCAGAAGGAGATTAGCACCTGGCGCCCAGCACCATGAAGATCAAGATCATCACTTCTCCTGAGCACAAGGACTCGATGTGGCTCGGCGGCTCCATCCTGGCCTCACTGTCCACCTTCCAGCAGGAAGAGTACGACGAGTTGGGCCCCTCCATCATGCACAGCAAATGCCACGTGAGCTGATGCGGAAGTTAGGTTTGCTCTGGCAAATGTGCACACCTCGTGCCAGCCTTGCCAAACTAGTATAGCGTCTAAAAACAAAGTTGTCGTAATGTCAGCACTGGGACACAAAACTGTTGCTGATTTCTGACCTCGTACTTGAGTCCTCTTTTTTTAATTTTTTTTAAATTTACAAAATAATTATTTGACCATTAGCAATACATATTAAGAAGTAACAAGGAAATATAAACAAAAATGCAATTACATAAATTAAAAAATTAATCTCATAGTTAATTCTACTTTCCTTTTTTTTCTAAAAGCTCTTATTTAATGAACGCAAATTTCATAGGTACAACTTTAGGAATATAGTGGTTCCCCCCCCCCCATATCCATCCTCCCACCCCCACTCCTGTCCCACCTCCCGGTACATGTTTAATGCCCTGTACACCTCTATGGTTTAACCTCCGGCCGTGTGGCTCAGTTACCTGGTGGCTGGAGTGAGATGTCCGCTGCGCTGCGCCTTGGTGGGTCTGCAGGGCATAAGCGCAGCAGAGCGGGCGTTCCAGGCTTTCTCCGAGGCTGGCAGGAGTTGCTGAGGCAGCTGTCACTTCCTCGCTGTCAGCGGGGCGGGGTTCAGAACTTGAGGACCAGTTTCTTATCTTACCTGGTTTTCCTGCTGGAACACCGTGGGTCATACCTGCCTTGAGTTGGAAACGGTTTGCATTTACATCTGTAAGTTTATTCATCCTTTTAATTTATGTAAGATAGACAATTCTTAATTCTTTGAGAGATGACAACAAAACTTGGTTTTCTACTGTTACAAGAGAACATTAGGCCCCAGCAACACTCGTGTATGGAGAAATAAAAGTGCTGTGATAAAAACAAACAAATAAATAAATAAATAAAAATAAATCATCATCGGGGTGGTACGGCATAGCTGGCTAAGCGACACCGGCATCCCATATCAGAGCATGAATTTGAGTCCTGGATGCTCAGCTTCTGATCCAGGTCTCTGCTAATGAGCCTGAGAATGCAGTGGAAAATGGCCCAAGTGCTTGGGCTCCTGCCACCTACATGGGAGACCAATATGGAGTTCCTGGCTCCTGGCGTAGGTCTGGCCCAGGCCTGGCTGTTGCAGCCATTTGGGGAATAAATCGGCAGACAGAAGATCTCTGTTCTCTCTCTGTTTAGCCCCCTTTCTCTGTCACTCTGCTTTTCAAATACATATAAACATACATACATACATAAAATATTTTTTAAAAATTATCACCAAGAAAACATCAATGAACTTTCACCCATTAGGAACCCAAGACACAGCAATACTGTACAAATGTTCTCCAAGATGCATGCCATTCCATAGCATTATCTTAAAGTGGTTACTTTATTTTATTTTTTATTTATTTATTTATTTTGACAGGCAGAGTGGACAGTGAGAGAGAGAGACAGAGAGAAAGGTCTTCCTTGGTCGTTGGTTCACCACCCAATGGCCGCTGCAGCCAGTGCGCTGCGGCCGGCACATCGCGCTGATCCGATGGCAGGAGCCAGGAGCTTCTCCTGGTCTCCCATGGGGTGCAGGGCCCAAGCACTTGGGCCATCCTCCACTGCACTCCCTGGCCACAGCAGAGAGCTGGCCTGGAAGAGGGGCAACCGGGACAGAATCCGGCGCCCCGACTGAGACTAGAACCCGGTGTGCCAGCACTGCAAGGCAGAGGATTAGCCTATTGAGCCGCGGCGCCGGCCCGGTTACTTTCAATTATTAAAACTATATTGGGGGGCCAGCACTGTGGCACAGCAGGTTAAAGCCCTGGCCTGCAGTGTCAACATTCCATATGGGCGCTGGTCCAAGTCCCAGCTGCTCCACTTCCTATCCACCTCTCTGCTATGGTCTGGAATAGCGGTGGAAGATGGCCCAAGTCCTTGGACCCCTGCACCCATGTAGGAGACCCAGAAAAAGCTCTGGCTCCTGGCTTCGAATCGGTGCAGCTCCAGCCATTGCAGCCAATTGGGGAACGAACCAATGGATGGAAGACCTCTCTCTCTCTCTACCTCCCTGCTCTCTGTGTAACTCTGACTTTCAAATAAATAAAAATAATTCTTTTTAAAAAAACTATATTGGTTATCCTTACTATCTCTTAAATTTTATGCAGGTTCTTTTACCGATTTAGTTTAAAACATCAGCTCTAACGTAAAAAGTCAGTTAATAATATTATATAGCAACATTATGATGGCACCTCCTCTTTTTATTGAAATTTTAACAATGGCTCAAATTTTAAAATGAATCACGAAGGCCAATACTCCTCCAAACAGCAGAATACCATTTTCATTAAAAAGAGCACTACAGTGTCAGCTCTATTACACTAGAGGGCAGCAAACAATTACAGAGGTCAAATAAAAGGAAACACTTGACTATCCCCTGCATACTGAAGCACTGGGGTAAGTGGGGAGATCATAGTGATACTGGGGAAAGAGAAAGAAAACTTTTAGCTGGATGACTCCTGAACATACTTCAAGATGTATCATTTACTTATTCCTTCATCCAACAAACATTAACAGATTAGTGAGCAAATAGACGCAAGTACTATGGGAATATTTCCTCTCTGCTGATTTTATAATTCTCAGAAACCAAGTGCAGGCTTAATTTGTTACTCTTGTAGGTGCAAGAACTATATTTTCATCTTTGTTACAGCTTTGATACATAGTAGGACCTCTGATTTTATAGCCTGCAATCATAACAGGCAGTCTTATACCTCTGTAGTTTACAGATGTGTTCTCTGTATGTGGAATGATGCCCCAACACCTACATACATAAATGCACACACACACACACACACACACACATCTACACCACTCCTTTCTTTTTTTAAGGCTTATTTATTTATTTATTTTTATTTGACAGATAGAGTTAGACAGTGAGAGGGAGAGACAGAGAGAAAGGTCTTCCTTCCATTGGTTCACTCCCCAAATGGCCGCTACAGCTGGCATTGCGCCGATCCGAAGCCAGGAGCCAGGTGCTTCTTGGTCTTCCACGTGGGTGCAGGGGCCCACGCACTTGGGCCATCCTCCACTGCCCTCCCGGGCCACAGCAGACAGCTGGACCGGAAGAGGAGCAAACAGGACTAGAACCCGGCACTCTTATTTATTTATTTGAAAGGTAGAGTTACAGGGGGGTGGGGGTGACAGAGGGAGAGATCTTCCATATGCTGGTTTAGTCCCTAAATGGCCACAATGGCTAGGGCTGGGGCTGTGCCAGGCAGAAGCCAGGGGCTCCTTCTGGGTCTCCCACATGGGTTCAGGGGTCCAAGCATTTGGGCCATCTTCTGGTACTTTTCCCAGGCACATTAACAGGGAGCTGAACCAGAGTGGGGCAGTCAGGATTCAAACCACCTCCCCTTGCAGGCCACAGCTTAAAAAGCTGCACTACAGCACCAGTCACCACACAACTCCTTTCAAATAGTTTTTGTGAAGCCTTCAGTGACCATCATAAGCATATCAGCATGATATACGTTCTCACAATTTACTGAGAGTGGGTACATAGAGTAGTTCTGTGTTACGTAAATATAAGAAATATAGACTGACTCTTCCACTTGACCTTGAACAACATGCTATATTTTATACAGTCACTATCCAGTAGGTTTCCTTAAAATTATATTAAGTGATTATGTGTGTTATAGGAAATCAAGCTTCTATTTTTATGTCAGCAGTCTGACTATAACTTACAAATGTAGGTGCTGATGTCTTCTAATTTGATGGGGTAGCATATGGGTGAGACATATGAAACTGGCAAATAAGTCAGAAGTCCCTCCAAGAGATATTCAGATTCTTAATAATACATTGTTTTGTCATAGTGATACTCAGAAGAAATACAAAGTCAGAGAGAAGAAGCAGAAAAATAGAAATAGAATATGAGAATAAGGAAGAGAATAAGGGGGAGAAAGAAGTAGAAGGGGAAGAACAAGAGAAAAGAAGGAGAACACCACGTCACTCATGATTCTAAACACCTTACTTCACTGACTCATTAGAACAAGCTTATGGTAGATACTGCACACATTCCCATTTTACAAAACAAGCTCTTAAAGTTTGAGAAACTTACTCAGAATCAGTCATTAGGTGATAGGGTACACAAAGATTCCACTGACCTTCAACTTTGTCTGAAAATTTCTATTAGACTAATTCAAAGCTCAGTTTACATGTTAAGCAAATAATATGTAGGTTTTCTCAACCTAGTCTTGTAACACCTTGGCTTTTCCATTGTATATCATTAGGAATAGGAAAATTCAAATAAAACAGTATATAATTATAAGTGAGTGCTTCTAACTGTATTAGAAATATTTGCCAAAGATGATAAGGATTAAGGAATTTGAGTACTGGTGATATTTGATAAAATCAGATTCATGGACTTTATATGTTTAATGCACATCATGATTTATGAATGAGCAACACAAGCAAACCTCTAGAACGTATTTAGAGCTATCTTTCTCTTACAGGATATTTATCTTTTCCCCCCAGTTTGCTTTTCTTGATTCCTGTGATATATATTTCCCATTTGTTTGTCTTTCTCACCTTCTCCCTTCCAGAATCTGGATCTCCTTCTGTCTCTTTGAAGTTTGTCAATTATCATAAATTAAAGGGAATTAGAGACAATACAATGAGAAAAAGAAAACTTAAATAAAGACTATCAATGTCTCATGAGAGAACAGAGGATATGGCTTCTATGAAACAAGAACGGGGGCTGGCGCTGTGGCTTAGCAGGTAAAGGTGCCGCCTGCAGTGCCAGCATCCCATATGGATGCCAGTTCAAGTCCCGGCTGCTCCACTTCCGACCCAGCTCTCTGCTATGGTCTGGGAAAGCAGTAGAAGACGGCCCAGGTCCTTGGGCTCCTGTACCTGCATGGAAGATCCAGAAGAAGTTCCTGGCTCCTGGCTTCAGATCAGCACAGCTCCAGCCGTTGCAGCCAATTGGGGAGTAAACAAGCAGATGGAAGACCTCTCTCTGTCTCCCCTTCTCTCTATGTGTAACTCTGACTTTCAAATAAATAAATAAATCTTTAAAAAAAAAAAAAAAGAAACAAGAACAGGATGCTATGAAAAGGAACACTCAAGGACAAGGTATGTTGGTTATCTGTTTTTGCACTAAAAATTATCTTAATTTATAAAAAAAAATATTATCTAACACAGTTTCTGTGAGTCAAGAATCTGGAGGGCCTTAACTGCATGGGTCTGGCACGGAATCTCAGCCTGAGACTGCCTTCAAGCTGCTAGCTGAGCCTGTAGTTTTCCGGATTTGGAGGATTCTCTTTAAGAGGACCCATTACCTGACTACTCCCAAGAAATCCCAGTCTCTCACTATACCAACCTCTCCATGAGACTGTTGTGCATCCTTAAAACGTGGCAACTTTCTTCCCCCCAGAGCAAATCATCCAGAGAAAAAACCATCAGAAAGCCACAGGGTCTATAATCTGTCATCCAAAGTCACACATCTTCTCTTGTATTTTTTTTTTTTTGGTCTGTTCATCAAATGCAATTCACTAAGTACAACCCATATACAAAATGAGGAATGTAAAAAAATGAGGAATGCAAAGCTCCAGTTTTTCATGTATCAGAAATCTGAACCACAACACAAAACAAAAAGAAAACAGCTGTAAAAAGCTATCAATGAAAGTAATCTGCAAAAGATTATGAATAATACATATTATGAAAAACTGATGCCTGGATTTTAGAAGACTTTTGTAACAAAATAAACTTTTCTTTTAATTCTGGCTTTCTGTGAATTTTTGAAGTACCTTCATGTGAGCCAAGCATGACCATCAAAATAAAGATTCAATAGATATACTATAAAAGTTGAAAAAAGTCCCAAAAGTCAGAAATGGTTAATAGGAAGAAGAAAAGGAAAGAGGAACTAAAGTTTAATACAGAACTTCAAATTCCCAACTATTTATTTATTTATTTATTTATTTTTGGACAGGCAGAGTTAGACAGTGAGAGAGACAGAGAGACAGAGAGAAAGGTCTTTCATTGATTCACCCTCGAAATGGCCTCTACAGTCGGCGCTGCACTGATCCGAGGCCAGGAGCCAGGTGCTTCCTCCTGGTCTCCCATGCGGGTGCAGGGGCCCAGGCACCTGGGCCATCCTCTACTGCACTCCCGGGCCGCAGCAGAGAGCTGGACTGGAAGAGGAGCGACTGGGACAGAATCCCGCACCCCGACTGGGACTAGAATCCAGGGTGCCAGCACCATAGGCAGAGGATTAGCCTAGTGAGCCACAGCACCGGCCCATTCCCAACTATTTGTAATTTCAGGAAGGGAAAACAAAATAAAAGGTAGAAATAATTAATGCAAAAATGTTCTGGGGCTGGTGTCATAGTGTAGTGGGATAAGCCGCCACCTGCAATGCTGGCATCCCATATCTGAGAGCTGATTTGAGTTGTGGCTTCTCTGCTTCCAAACCAGCTCCCTACTACTGTGCCTGGAAAAGCAACAGAAGATGGCTCAAGCACTTGGGTCCCTGCTACCAATGTTGGAGACCCAGATGGAGCTCCTGGCTAGTGGCTTTGGTCTGGCCCAGCCAGGACATCGAGGCTATTTGGGGGATGAATTAAAGGATGGAACATCTCTGTCTCTCTGTCATTTTGCCTGTCAAAAAGTTAAAAATAAATCTTAAAAAAAAAGAAAAAATTCTCAGAATTGAAGAATACAAATACATAAACAAATTCATAACATGGTCTCTTACTGCTAAGGATAAAATGACCCAAATCAAAGCACAGAAACATCAGGAATAATGAGAATATCCTAAAAACTTCCAGAGTGGAAATCCAGGTCACATATAAAGGACTAGAATAAGAATAACATGGGTCTTTTCAACAACATTGCATCTAGAAAACAATGAGGCAATGTCTTCAAAGTTCCTTACGAAATGCAATTGCCTCTCTTTAATTCTATAATCAGCAAGATTATTTACTATGGCCAAATTGTATACCCTCAAAATTCCTGTGTTAAAGCTCTAACCCCAGTAGGATGGTTCTTGGGGATGGTAGTCTTTGGAAGATAATCAGGGTCAGATGAGGCCATGAGGGTGGAGCACTCATGGAATTAGGATCCTTAGATGAGATAACAGAGAGCTCCCATGCGCGCACTCTCTCTCTCTCTCCACCCCCACCCACCATGATGTGAGGACACAGGAAGAAGGCAGCAGCCTGTAAGCCAGGTGTAGAACCCTTACCACAACTCTATTGGCATTCTGGTCCTGCACTATCAGCCTCCTGAACTGTGAAAAATGGGTCCCTGTTGCTTAAGCCGCCCAGTTTATGGGACTTTGTTATGGCACCCCATGCTGACTGGGACACTATTAGTCATTTGTAAGGGCTGAACAAAGACATTTTCAGAAACATAAGGCTTCAAAAACACATGCTCTCTGCTCCCTTCCTTAGGATGTTAGGGAGTGTGCTTCATTAAAATGAGGGAATTTTAAAAAAAGGCATTAGGTACAAGAAGCAGGGGATTTGACATGGCCAGTGTCGCTCCCCGTCTTCATGGAGGAACGACACAGGACCCTGCGTTGTTCTTTCGTCTGCTTGGCCCTCCCCGGGTTTGCTGCTGGTTCTTCCCGGGTTGGCTACCGTCCCTTCCACCTCCGTGGAAGGGCGGTTCCCCCTGCCACTTTCCCCACTTCCGCGGGGGAGTGGCACACCACAGGCCGGCTCTCTCGGGGGCTGCACAGGTGTTCCTTCAGATAGATGTTCCTGGTGCATGTTGTCTCTCTCCTCCTTTATAGTCCTCTTCCACCAATCCCAACTCTGCTACCCACACGCCGAGTACGCTGCTCTCCTCCAATCAGGAGCAGGTCCTGCTGTTTATTGGTTGAACTGGAGGCAGCTGTGTAGAAGCTGTTTCCTCCTCTCCCAGCACCATATTGTGGGAGAGCAGATGCATAGAGTAAGTCTTAATTCGAGTAACAGTCTAGTCCGAGTTGCTCCCCACAGCCAGTGCATAAAGTGTCAGGATAATAACAGTGCAGCTTGATGTTCTAGACTAAAACAACTCAAATTTGACAACAGTGGAGGATTCCAGGAAATAAAATTGAGAGGTATATTATCTGACAGGTTTTACTATACATAGTTAATGGCATATAAAAGGAATTTTTGGGGCCAGAGTTGTGATGAAGCTGGTTAATCCCGAATTCTTGAACCTTGAGTGCCAGTTCAAGTTCAGTATGTTCCACTTCCACTCAGCTCCCTGCTAATGTGCCTGGGAAAGCAGTGGAAGATGGTCCAAGTGCTTGGGCCCCTGCACCCACATGGGAGACCTGCATGGAGATCCAGGCTCCTGTCTTCAGCCTGGCCCAGCCCCAGCTGTTGTAGCCATTTGGGGAGTGAACCAGGGATGGAATCTCTCTCTCTCTCTCTCTCTCTCTCTCTCTCTCTCTCTCTCTGTATTTGTGTGTGTGTGTGTCTTCCTCTCTCTCTGTAACTGTGCCTTTCAAATAAATAATCTTTTATAAAAAGTAATGATGAGAATATAGAAAATGAAAGAAATGAAAATATTGGATAGTTTTAACTCAAAGAAATATAACAAGTTATGTGAGAAATCATAATTATATGCATCATATGGCTCAAAGTAAACAGAATTTACATAATTAAAGGAGTCTCTGATTATAGGAAACTTTATAAACATGGCCATTCACCTGGAAAATTATTGTTAGAATTTTTTGTTTATGTATTTTATTATATTATTCTAAGCATCACCCATCTAGGATTCAAATTCTATAATTTGAAGTAGGAGCTAAAAATATTACATTTATCAAAGTCTTCTGCTTTTAAAAATTGGCTGTATTTGGAAGCCATTGGTTGAAAGAATTCTAAGGAGAATGAAATAAACACCTTCATGTTTAAGTACTACCTTTCTCTAAAATTATTAGACATGTTTTAATATTCTACAATAAATGTATTTACTTATTTTTCCATTTAAGTGCCAGAATTATCCTCATTTTATAGATTTATGGTGGAGGAAGGAGGAAAGAATATTTAAAGCAAAGCTGAAACTAAATTTTGAGTTCTATGTAATGATCCTCATATTTATACACAGGAATGGCAACCAGTTCTCTAGCAGTACTAAGGAAAGAATAAAAGGAAATGACTAAAACTACAGCAAAATAGCCTTAGAGTAAAGAGGTTTCCTGACATTGAGATTTGTTAAACACTAACATGGATTTCTAGGGATTATGAAACATTTACCTTAAAGAGGTTTTAGAAAATCTTCCCTCCATCTGTTTTGAATTGGAGAACAAAGCCTGAAGGAAAGAACATGGCTGAGAATTCACGCATTCATTCAATAATTAGTTACTGAGCTACTGCTAAATGACTGTCCCTGTGCTAGCTTTGGAGTATTTTAAGATGGCATTTTTCAAATTTATTTGATTATGAAATAATTTTTTAAAGATTTATTTATTTGAAAGGCAGAGTTACAGAGGGAGAGGGAGAGAGAGAGAGAGAGAGAGAGAGAGAGAGAGAGAGAAATTGAGCTCTTTCATCCACTGATTCACTCCCCAGATGGCTACAACAGCCAGGGCTGGGCCAGGATGAAGCCAGGAGCTAGGAGCTTCCTCCAGGTCTCCCACATGAGTGCAGGAGCCCAAGCACCCTTGAAGGTGGTGGGGCCCAAACACCCTTGATAGGCCATCTTATGCTGTTTCCCCAGGCACATTTGCAGAGAGCTGGATTAGAAGTGGAGCAGCCAGGACTGAACTGGCTACCTTATGGGATGCCGGTGATCCAGGCAGCGGCTTTACCTGCGTGCTACACCACAATGCCAGCCCCGAAATAATTCTTTAAATGAGTGAATAGATATCTACAAAAGGAACTTCTAATATAAAATGCTTATTTAGATAAAAAGAAATAGAAAAAAAGCATTACAGATTAATTTTTGCATGAAAATAAAATATCATAGTTATTAACAAATTGTATCAAGCTGAGAAAACAGCTTTAATCTCAGACTTTTGTTATAAAACATGATACACATTTGCAAATTATATTTATGCACAGTTTTGTTTTTTTATTATTTTTAACTTTTATTTAATGAATATAAATTTCAAAAGTACAGCTTATGGATTACAATGGCCCCCCCCCATAACTTCCCTCCCACTCGCAACCCTCACCTTTCCCACTCCCTCTCCCCTTCCATTCACATCAAGATTCATTTTCAATTCTCTTTATATACAGAAGATCAGTTTAGCCTATATTAAGTAAAGATTTCAACAGTTTGCACCCACATAGAAACACAAAGTGAAATATACTGTTTGAGTACTGGTTATAGCATTAAATCACAATGTACAGCACATTAAGGACAGAGATCCTACATGAGGAGTAAGTGCACAGTGACTCCTGTTGTTGACTTTACAAATTGACACTCTTGTTTATGGCATCAGTAATCACCCTAGGCTCTTGTCATGAGTTTCCAAGGCTATGGAAGCCTTTTGAGTTCACTGACTCTGATCATACTTAGGCAAGGTCGTAGTCAGAGTGGAAGTTCTCTCCTCCCTTCAGAGAAAGGTACTTCCTTCTCTGATGACCTGTTCTTTCCACTGGGATCTCACTCGCGGAGATCTTTCATTTAGGTCATTTTTTTTTTTTTGCCAGAGTGTCTTGGCTTTCCATGCCTGAAATGCTCTCAGGGGCTTTTCAGCTGGATTCGCATGCCTTAAGGGCTGATTCTGAGGCCAGAGTGCTGTTTAGGACAACTGCCATTCTATGAGTCTGCTGTGTATCTCGCTTCCCATGTTGGATCATTCTCTCCCTTTTTTATTCTATCAGTTAGTATTTGCAGACACTAGTCCTGTTTATGTGATCCCTTTGGCTCTTAGTCCTATCATTACGATCAATTGTGAACAGAAATTGATCACTTGGACTAGTGAGACGGCATTGGTACAAGCCACCTTGATGGGATTGAATTGGTATGCACAGTTTTATAAAAGAATTAGTTTTTTCAGAACTTGGAGGTGTTCATCAAGGTGATCAGATGAGAATTAAATACACTAATCAATCTACCTCTCTGTAACTCCATGTTTCAAATAAATAAATAAATCTTTTAAAAAATGACTGCTCTCCTCAGTGTAACTGCACAGTCGAAGTGTGAACCTTAATGCAGCTATTTTTAAAGTTCACCTGTAGAACTTCACCTTAGGATTCCATTTTGTCAAAATTTTCTGACATCAATACTTTTTTTTTTTTTTTTGACAGGCAGAGTAAGACAGTGAGAGAGTCTGTCTCAGAGAGAAAGATCTTCCTCCTGTTGGTTCACCCCCCAAATGGCTGTCACGGCTGGCGCGCTGTGCTGATCCGAAGCCAGGAGCCAGGTGCTTCCTCCTGGTCTCCCATGCGGGTGCGGGGCCCAAGCACTTGGGCCATCCTCCACTGCACTCCCGAGCCACAGCAACTGGGTTCTAGTCCCGGTTGGGGCACTGGTTCTGTCCAGGTTGCTCCTCTTCCAGTCCAGCTCTCTGCTGTGGCCCGGAAAGGCAGTGGAAGATGGCCCAAGTACTTGGGCCCTACACCCGCATAGGAGACCAGGAGGAAGCACCTGGCTCCTGGCTTCGGATTGGCACAGCGCACCAGCCGTGGCGGCCATTGCTGGGGTGAACCAACGGAAGGAAAACCTTTCTCTCTCTCTCTCTCTCTCTCTCTCTCTCTCTCTCTCTCTCTCACTGTCTAACTCTGCCTGTCAAGAAAAAAAGAAAATCTGGTATATATACACCATGGAATATTGTTCAGGTATAAAAAAATAAATTGGGGGTCAGGACTGTGGCATAGCAGGTAAAGCCATTGACTGTGATGCCAGCATTCCAGATGAGCCCTGGTTCCCATCCTGGATGCTCCACTTCTGATCTAGCTCCTTGCTAATGGCCTAGTAAAGCAGTGGAAGATGGCCCAAGTGTTGGGCCCCTGCCACCCATGTGGGAGACTTGAATGAATCTTCTGGCTCCAGGCTTTGGTCTGGCTGTTGCGGCCATCTGAGGAGTGAACTAGTAAATGGAAGATGTGTGTGTATGTGTGTGTGTGTGTGTGAACTCTGACTTTCAAATAAATAAATCTAAAAACAAACAAAAAAGATATATATTTTACCATCTGCAGCAAATTGGATGCAACTGGCAGAAATTATGTTGAGTGAAATAAGCCAGACCCAGAAAAGCAAATACTGCATGTTCTCCCTTATATGTGTGAGCTAAAATTTTAAAAACAAGTAAAAAAAAAAAGGGGGGGGGAGGGAGAGAAAAAAGAAATGTCTCTTTGCATCAGTATTGCTGCAAATAAGTTTTTTTTTTTTTTTTTTGCAAATATAGTTTTGTAAAACTTTGTTTTAGGGGCCAGTGTTGTGGTGCAGCGGGTTAAACCCTAGTGCCAGCATCCCATATGAGCACAGGTTCAAGTCCTGGCTGCTCCACTTCTCATCCAGCTCCCTGCTAGTGTGCCTGAGAAAGCAGCTAGAGATGGCTCAAGTGCTTGGGCCTCTGCACCCACATAGGATACCTAGAAGAGGCCCTTGGCTCCTGGCTTCAGATCAGCTCAGTTGCAATCATTTGAGGAGTGAATCAGTGGATGAAAGATTTGTATCTCTCTCTGTCACTACCTCTCTCTGTAATTTTGCCTTTCTTCTTCTTCTTTTTTTTTTTTTTTTTTTTTTACAGGCAGAGTGGACAGTGAGAAAGAGAGACAGAGAGAAAGGTCTTCCTTTTGCCATTGGTTTACCCTCCAATGGCCACCGCGGCTGGCGCACCGCGCTGATCCGAAGGCAGGAGCCAGGTGCTTATCCTGGTCTCCCATGGGGTGCAGGGCCCCAACACTTGGGCCATCCTCCACTGCACTCCCTGGACACAGCAGAGAGCTGGCCTGGAAGAGGGGCAACCGGGACAGAATCCAGTGCCCCTACCGGGACTAGAACCTGGTGTGCCGGCGCTGCAAGGCGGAGGATTAGCCTAGTGAGCCGCGGCGCCGGCCTAATTTTGCCTTTCAAATAAAACAAATCTTTCAAAAGAAACCACTTTGTTTTGTTTTTGTTAAACCAATGCTTAAGAATGTTATACTCATACAGTTTTAATGACCTGTGATTAATTTAAAATTTATTATGTTTGGGTGGAATGGTCATTTCTCCATTCAATTATTGTTTATAGCTATTGTCTATATTCTCACTAAACTAGAAATTTTTTTCCAAAGAAACCTTTTATTTAAGCAGTACAAATGTCATAAGCACAACTTTAGGAATACAGTGATTCTTCCCACCATACCCACCAGACCACCCCCACTCCCACTCCACCTCCTCTCACTCCCATTCCCAGTCCCATTCTTCATTAAGATTCATTTTCAATTAAGTTTGTACGCAAAATACCAACTTTACTAAGTAAAGATTTCAACAATTTGCATGCATGCATACACACATACACACACACACAAATGTTTGAAAACAAGTTTTAAAATTGACACTATGAGAAGCAATTATTTGAACAGCCCTTGTCTTGACCATCAAGGAACAGTTTATTATTTCATTTTATTTATTTTTTTATTCTTTTTTCTTCTCTACCTAATACCATTGGTTGAACTCCTTACTTAACATAGAATTAATCATAGATACATTAAGTCAATTGAAAATAGATCCCAATTAAAAATAATAGTGGGAATGAGAGAGGGAGGAGCTATAAAGATCAGCACACATTCCTACAGACTTACCCCTAAGGGTGAAACTAAAAATTTGCCATGGGACTCCAAATCCCATTTAGCTGGGTGGCACTAATCCCATCTTATGTGATAAAGTGATCATATTAAGTATGGAATTGATCATATATATAGGATCATAAGTCAAAAGGATCACATAAATAAGACCAAGTGCTTGGTAATAACAATAGATAGAATTACAAAGGAGAGAAAGTTCCAACATGGAAAGCAGTCCACACAGCAGTCTCATAGAATGACAAATACACTAAACAGCACTCTGACCTCAGAATCAGCCTCTAAGGCCTGACTGAAAACACCATGAGAGCATTTCAGGCATGTAAAGCCAAGACATAGTGGCAAAAATGGTTCTGCATGAAGGATCTGTGTGGGTGAGACCCCAGTGGAAAAAAGGAGCCATCAAAGAAGGATGTACTTTTCTCTGAAGGGAGGAGAGGACTTCCACTTTGACTATGGCCTTGTCTAAAAACCAATGGAGTTTGTTAACTCAAAGGCTTCCATAGCCTTGGCACTCATGTCAAGAGCTTCGGGTGATCACTGACATCATATATAAGAGTGTCAGTTGTTAAATCAATAACAGGAGTCACTGTGCACTTGCTATCCATGTTGGACCTCTGTCCTTAATGAGTTGTACTATGAGAATTAATGGTAAAACTCGCCTTCAAACTGTACTTTATACTTTGTATGTCTGTGTGGGTGCAAATAGTTGAAATCTCTACTTAGTATAGAGTTGGTCTTCTGTATATAAAGTCAATGGAAAATGGAATGGGAGAGGGAGTGGGGGGTGGGATGGGAGTGGGGGTGGGAGGGCAGGAATGGGAGGAAGAAACACTATATCTCTAAAAGCTGTACATATGAAAATTTGTATTCATTAAATAAAAACCTTCAAAAAAGAAAACAAGTTTTACAGAAAATTCTTGTAATACAACTCATTGAGGACAGAGGTCCTGCATGGGCAGTAAGTGCACAATTAACACTCTTATGCATGACATCAGTGATCACCCGAGGCTCCTCCCTCTCTTATTCCCACTCTTATTTTTTACTGAGATATATTTTCAATTGACTTTACACACATATGATTAACTCTATGTTAAGTTGTTCAACAAACAGTACAAAGAAGGAAAAAAAAAGTCCTCAACAGTCAAGACAAGGGCTGTTCAAATCATTGTGTCTCAAAGTGCCAATATCACTTTACAGATTTCCTTTTAGGTGCTCTATTAGGTATCACAGATCAGGGAGAACATATAGTATTTGTTCCTTTGAGAATGGCTTATTTCACTAAGTATGATGTTTTCCAGATTCATCCATGTCGCTCCCCCTCTTCGTGGAGGAACGACACAGGACCCTGCGCTGTTCTTTCGTCTGCTTGGCCCTTCCCGGGTTTGCTGCTGGTTCTTCCCGGGTTGGCTACCGTCCCTTCCACCTCCGTGGAAGGGCGGTTCCCCCTGCCACTTTCCCCACTTCCGCGGGGGAGTGGCACACCACAGGCCGGCTCTCTCGGGGGCTGCACAGGTGTTCCTTCAGATAGATGTTCCTGGTGCATGTTGTCTCTCTCCTCCTTTATAGTCCTCTTCCACCAATCCCAACTCTGCTACCCACACGCCGAGTACGCTGCTCTCCTCCAATCAGGAGCAGGTCCTGCTGTTTATTGGTTGAACTGGAGGCAGCTGTGTAGAAGCTGTTTCCTCCTCTCCCAGCACCATATTGTGGGAGAGCAGATGCATAGAATAAGTCTTAATTCCAGTAACTTAGTCTAGTTCGAGTTGCTCCCAGTTGCTCCCCACAATCCATTTTGTTCCAAATGACCAGATTCCATTTATTCTCCCACTGTGTAGTAGTCCATAGAGTCCATATACATATCCTAATTTCTTTTTCCAGTCTTCAGTTGATGGGCATTTAGGCTGATTCCATATCTTAGCTATTGTGAATTAAGCCACAATAAACATGGGTGTAGAAATAACTCTTTTTTTTTTTTTTTTTTTTTTTTTTTTTTGCTGATTTCATTTCTGTTGGACAAATTCCTAGGAGTGGAATGGCTTGGTCATATGGTAGGTCTATATTCAGATTTCTGAGGTATTGCCATACTGTCATTCATAGTGGCTTTACCAGTTTACATGCCCACCAACAGTGGATAAGGGTACTTTTTCCCCCACATCCTCAGCAGCATTTGTTGTTTGCTGATTTCTGTATGAAAGCCATTCTAATGCGGGTGAAGTGAGACCTCATTGGGGTTTTGATTTGCATTTCCCTGATGGCTAGTGATCCTGAACATTTTTTCATGTGTCTGTTGGCCATTTGGATTTCCTCTTGAAAAATGTCTGTTTAAGTCTTTTACCCATTTCATAACTGGGTTGTTTGTTTTGTTGTTGTGGAGTTTCTTGATCTCTTTATATATTCTGGTTATTAATCCTTTATCAGTTGCATAGTTTGCAAATAATTTCTCCCATTCTGTCAATTGTCTCTTCACTTTCCTGAGTGTTTCTTTTGCAGTACAGAAGCTTCTCAATTTGATGTAATTCCATTTGTTAATTTTGGCTTTGATTGCCTGTGCCACTGGGGTCTTTTTCAAGAACTCTTTGCCTGTGCAAAGGTCTTGCTGGTATCAGATCATAGCTTTAGGTCTTTAATCCATTTTGAACGAATTTTTGTGTAAAATGTAAGGTAGGGGTCTTGCTTCATACTTTTACAAGTGGAAATTCAGTTTTCCCAGCACCATTTGAAGAGACTGTCCTTGCACCAGGGATTGGTTTTAGCTCCTTGTCAAATATAAGTTGGTTGTAGATGCTTGGATTGATTTTGGCATTTCTATTCTGTTCCATTGGTCTATCCATCTATTTTGTGCCAGTACTGGGTTGTTTTGATTATAACTGCCTTGTAGCGTGGCTGGTTGCTGGGTGCTGACACAGGCTGGTGCAGCTGTTACATACGTCCAGAATGTCACGTGCTGTCTATCAGCTTGTTATAGGATGCCATTGCAGAGTGATCGGGGAGCGAGAAACGTGCCTCCCCTTTGTTTTTTCTCCTTTAGTTCGGCAGATACACTATCCCCTAGGGGCTTCAAGCTGGAATCTCTCTATGCTCTTCCTGCAGCTTTTTCACCAGTGGCTTGGGCTGCTGCAGTCTGTTCTCACCTCACTCTCTAATGCTGGTGCATAGGGTCTCAGCTGCTGGGGTCCTGACTTGCGTACGTCCACACCCTCCACGTAGGTCCATTATGTCCCTCCAATTTGCATAGAATTTCCTCTGCTGTTTTCTCCCTAAATCTTCCCTGAGACTGTACTCTTTCCACTTTTTTAAAACCATCTTCTCTAGACTAGACAAATCATTTTGCTTTTTGCCTTTAAACTTCTTATTTGGTGAAGCATTAAACCTTCTTATGGTAATGTCATTTTAAAATATGTTATCTCAAAAACTAAAAAATAAGAAAGGGAGAAGGAAAGAGGGTAGAGGGAGAGGGAGAGAGAGAGGGAAGAAGGGAATAGCATTATGTCTTAGAATTGAATCCACAAATCACATTGAATTTGTTAAAAAGTAATTAAAATTTAAAATTATTTTTAGGGGCTGGCGTGTGGTGTAGTGGGTAAAGCCGCCACCTATAGTGCCAGCATCCCATATTGGTGTTGGTTCAAGTCCCGCTGCTCCACTTCCAATCTAGCTCTCTGCTGTGGCCTGGGAAAGCAGTAGAAGATGGCCAAAGTCCTTGGGCCTCTGAATCTGGGTGGGAGACCCGGAAGAATCTACTGGATCCTGGCTTCAGATAGGCTCAGCTCTGGCCATTGTGGCTATCTGGGGAGTGAATCCGAAAAGGAAAATCTCTCTTTCTCTCTCTCTCTCTCTGCCTCTCCTTCTCTTCCTGTGTAATTCTGTCAAATAAATAAATAAATCTTTAAAAAAAGAAAGAAACCAATCAGCAGTTAAGGGCGATTAAGAAGGTGCTCCATCTTCAGAATGCAACCATGCATCAAATGGAAGACAAGGAGGCTGCTTTATAAAAAAAATTAATAATTTTTTAAATATTTGAGAGTAGAATGGTGGTGTTCAGGGACTTGGGTGAGTAGCAGGGAAGGTTAGATGTGGAAAGGTTATTTAATGAGTGTTAAGTTATAGTTAGATAGGTTTAAGAAGCTCTAGTGTTCTGTTGCACACTTGGGAGACTACAGCAATAATAATGTCCTGTATATTTGTCTAAAAATAACAACTAGGCAAAAGGATCTTGAATGTTTTCACCACAAAGAAATAATGAATGTTTGAAAAAATATTTTGCCCTGATTGAGTACAACACAATGTGTGTGTGTGTGTATATATGTAATGAAATATTACATGCTATCCCAAAAATATACATAACATTCATTAGTTAAATTTTTTAAATTTATAAATTTATATTTATAAAATTTTAAATTTATAATCTTAAAAATTATAAAAAATAATTTCTATTTTATAAGGGAATACATACTTCAAAATTTAGTGGGAAGGGAATATTTTGTTTGTGAGAAAATATATTTGTGAGTTTGTTTACTCACAAATGGCTCAAAAAAATGTGCAATAGAATGGCGTCTAATTTCACAGTGGCAAGAGAGGAAACTAAAAGCCAATGGGACAATATCTCTAAAATTCATAAAGAAAATAATTCCTTCACAGAGTTTTATACCCAGCCACATTATTATTTTCTGTTGCTGCATACAAAATTACCATAATTTTATCACACATCTTATTAACAGAAAGTTTCTGTGGCCTAGAAGTGTAGGCCTAGTATCTGGGCTCCCTGCTCAGGGTATTACAAGTTGCAATCAAAGGTCAGCTACATCTGTCGTCTCATCTGGAGCTCAGGTTCCTCTTCCAAGCTCATTCAGGGTTTTAGCACAAGTTAGTCCCTTAAAGTTGTATGACTGAGGTTCTTGTCTTCTAGCTAGCCTACAACCTGAACTGCTCTCAGCAGCATGGCTTCACTCAGGTCCTTGCACTTGGGCCCCTCCCCTCAGAACATAGCAGTTTGCTTCAACTTCACGGCCAACAGGAAAGCAGCTTTGTCTTCTGTTGAAGGCCTCACCAGATAGGCAAGCTCCTCACAGGATAATCTACATTTTGATTAACATTTTACCCTATGTGCTGGTACCACCCACCTTCAAAGGAAGGGTATACTATAGGCTGTGTGTATGAGGAGGAGGAAATCTTGGGAACCAGCTCAGTCATCTGCATTCCATGTCCAGCCAAACCATCAGTTCAACATTGAGACATCCGGGCTCTCAACTCTAGTGTCACATTAGAATATCCTGGGGAAGTATTAAACCCTAGTATCATAAGTTCTTATTTTGATGGTCTGAGGCAGTGCCTGGGAAGGTTTTTTTCATTAATTTATTTTGTTTTTCAGCCTCTCTCATGTAATTCTAATACGTAACTGGGATGGTGAACCATTGAATAAAAATTAAAACATCTTAAATATCTAAAACTTCAGAGAATTTGCCTCCTATTCACTCTCTCCGGAACCTGCTAAAAGCATTTTCCTCCAAAACGAGGAAGTAATCAAGAAAGAGAAAAGCGTAAGATCCAGGAAAGAAGAATCCTAGAATAGAAAATAGCAAAGGGAAGTCCCAGCTGACAGGTAGCCCTGCCCGGGAGAGAAGCATGACATTCTTCAGGAGGGGATCTCTGAGAAAATAACAAGTGTGAACATAGATTATCTCATGTATCTGAGCACTGGGGGAAGAAAATTAGTACTAGGAATGTGACAAAATTGAATAATTGGGGAAAAAAAGCAAGAATAGGTAAATAGAAAAATTATCCATGTGATAAATGTTGCAATTATTTCTTTAAGAAAAATTTAAGATTTCCAGAGAAGAAGTATGCAGTATTTGGCTGTGCAGTTAACAATTTTAATCCAGTCATAATGTAATTATTGATGCTTAACTGAAAATTATATTATTGTACTGAGAATATAGGATGAAAGGAAGCAAAGGTACCTATGTTTTTATATAAAAGAGCTAAATAAAGAAATTGAAAAATAATATTATTATACTAATACCTAAAATAACAGAAGAATTTAACATATTGGCTACAGAAACAAGAGTAAATAGGGAACTGCTTTTTGCACAATTTGTTCTATTTAACTATGTGTACATATTACTGTGTTAAAAAAATTTTTAATATTTTTAAAATTTTTTAAATTTATTTTTCCCCCAAAGAAACTTCTCATTTAAGGAATACAGACTTCATGCATTTCATAAGTACAACTTTAGGAAGATAGTGATTCTTCCCACCATACCCACCCTCCCACCCACTCTCCAACCCCTCTTCTCCCTCTTCCATTCCCAGTCCCATTCTCCACTAAGGTCTATTTTTAATTAACTTTATACCCAGAAGAACAACTCTATACTAAGTAAAGAGTTCAACAATTTGCACAGTAAAAACAAAAACAAAAACAAAAAACCTGTTCCTCAACAGTTGAGACAAGAGTTGTTCAAAGTTACTGCATCTTGAAGTTAATTTCAATTCTTCTTCTTCTTCTTCTTCTTCTTTTTTTTTTAGAAACTTAATTAACTAATGAAGCACCCAAAATGATACATCTTTTGGGAGCACTTATATATAGTTATAATACAACTGTCTGAGGATAGAGGTCCTGCATGGGAAGTTAGTGCACAGTGACTCTTATTAATTTAACAATTAACACCCTTATGTATGATGTCAGTGATCACCGAGGCTCCTGACATGATCTGCCTAGGCTATGGAAGCCTTTTGAATGCACAACTCTGTCAGTATTTAAACAAGGCCATAAGCAAAGTGGAAGTTCTCTCCTCCCTTCAAAGAAAAATACCACCTTCTTTGATGACCATATAGATTTATTTATCTGAAGGGCAGAGTCAGAGAGAGAGAGAGAGGTATCGTCTATCCACTGGTTCAATTCCCAGATGGCTGAAATGACTAGGGCTAGGCCAAGCTGAGGTCAGGAGCCAGGAGATTCCACGTGAGTGGAGGGGCCCAGGAACTTGGGTCATCCTCTTCTGCTTTTTCAGTCACACTAGCAGGGAGTTGGAAAGGAAGTGGAGGAGCTGAGACTAGCACTGGCACTTATATGGGATGCTGGCACCGCAGGCTGTGATTTAACTGGCTATGTCACTGTGCCAGCTCCCTGTGTTAAAATTTTAAAAACAGAAAAGGAAACTCACCAGTAACAACATTAAAAGAAAATAAACTACCATTTTCACCCTGCAGATTGGCAAAAGCTCAAATAATTATGACATTATCAGAATAGTGAAGTAGTTAGGGAAGGTAACAGGAAGTTGATAGATAGTTTTACTGACATTTTTCATATTTTAACTGCCTATATCTTAGGAATAAGAAATAGCTTACTATTTCTAGTTTTTAAAAATAGTTTCATATGGTATATTTATTGCTACAGTTTTTTTTTACTCAACATTATCTTTCTGAGTTCCATCCATGTTGCTATTTGTTGATCTAGTTTATCTATTTTTACTGTTTAGCAGACTCTTTTTCCACCCTCAATCCAATATTCACTTGACTTGCTCCTATATTTTTGCAGTGTTTATTCAAATCTCAGCATGGACTTTCCTGATCATCCTTTCAGAAATCACACACTTGATTTAGCACTTCTGTTACTCCTTCCCAGATTTTTCTCCATAGATCTATTACCCTCTAACATACTATGTACTTTTTAATTATTGGTCTTCCACAAGAATGTAAGCTACATGAAACCATGGGTTTTTATCTGTTCTCTTAACTGCTATTCATTTTATTCACTATTCTCCAGTTTTTTTGGAGGAGTGCTTGGCACACAGTATCATTTAATAAATATTCATTGAATGAACAAATGAATGAACTTACAGATAAGCTAATCAATAATTTGATTATTTGCAGTTTCTCCATGTTACAATACTGCCATGCTAGCATAGATAGAGTAACAGAACAGAATACAGTCCAGAAAGAGATTCAGGTATATATATGAATTTATTATATGAAAAATATGATATTTAAAATCAGTGAAGAAAGAAGACATTATTTAATAAATTGTATTTAGTTGATGGTTTCAAATGAACCTCACCTTATAGTATTCATGCCTCTGTATAGTTCTCTCCCCCCCCCCTTTTTTTTTTTGACAGGCAGAATTAGACAGTGAGAGAGAGAGAGAGAGAGAGAGAGAGAAAGGTCTTCTTTCCATTGGTTCACCCCCCAAATGGCTGCTACGGCCGGCGCTGAGCCAATCCCAAGCCAGGAGCCAGGTGCTTTTTCCTGGTCTCCCATGTGGGTTCAGGGGCCCACGCACTTGGGCCATCCTCCACTGCCCTCCTGGGCCACAGCAGAGAGCTGGACTGGAAGAAGAGCAATGGGGACAGAATCTGGCGCCCCAACCGGGACTAGAACCCGGGGTGCTGGTGCCGCAGGCAGAGGATTAGCCAAGTGAGCCACAGAACCGGCCATGACTTTCTTTTAACAAATAGAATATGGCAGAAACGAAACTGTTATCTATTCCATAACTAAGTCTTAAATAGGCTTGGCAGCTTTCACTTTTGCACTCTGAAGAGTCCCAAATTGCCCAAGAAGAAAATCAGTGACCTTGCTGAAGAAAGGACAGGAAGAGGCCACGTGAAAAGAAGAGGCTCTGAGATCACATAAAGAGGAACTGAGAGACTCAGCAAAGGGTGAGAACCGGGGCTCCAGGCTCAAACTGAGCTGTTCCAGAAAGTCTCCAGCCAGTTACATCAAGTGATCTAGTTGAGACTCGAGACTAGAGTGAAGTATGTCTCGAATATTCCAGCCAGAATTGCAACAGAGAAGAGTCATCTCTACTGTGTCCTGGGTTAAACCCTGACCTACAGAATTAAGGGAAATGAACAGATGGGAATTGTCCTAAGTTACAAACTTATGTTTTTATATGATAATAGATAACCACAACAATTAGTATTTTTAAAAAAGCTAAATCTCTATTCATACCATACATGAAAGAGAATTCCAAATGGATTCAAAGTACATCTGTCAAAGTTAAGGGGCCAACACTGTGGCGCAGTGGGTTAACGTCCTGGCCTGAAGCGCTGGCATCCCATGTGGGCACTGGTTCGAGACCCAGCTGCTCCACTTCCAATCCAGCTCTCTGCTATGGCCCGGGATAGCAGTGGAAGAAGGCCCGGGTCCTTGGGCCCCTGCACCCATGTGGGAGACCCAGAGGAAGCTCCTGGCTCCTGGCTTTGGATCAGCTCAGCACCAGCCATTGCAGCTATTTGGGGAGTGACCAGCGGATGAAAGATTCTCTCTCTTCTCTCTTCTCTCTCTTTTCTCTCTCTCTCTAACTCTGTCTTTCAAATAAATTAATTGATTTTAAAATATACAATAATATCTCATCATTATTAAATGCTGGTGAGTTTTCTCAGTATGACTTCACACCTGAAAACTAAAAACAGAAGATTGATGGAATTGACTTCATAAACATTTACAAGTCTGCACTATATAAGAGACCATGAACAAAACTGAAACACAAATGACAAACTGGAAAACAGTATAGTGACATTTAAGACAAGGGTTACTAACCATAAAATATAAAGTAATTCATACAAATAACAAAAAAGGAAAATGATCTCAATGAGTAAAGGCCATGATAAAGCAACTCAGAAGAATGAGCAACTTCATGTCTAATACCTCAGGTTACTATTTTGTTATAGTACTGGCTGGCTTTTATTTACACACATTTATTTCTTATAGTTCTCAAAGCTCAGAAGTCCAAGATCATGATGCCCATGGATTTGATTCTTGCTGAGGGTCCTCTTTCTGTGTCCTCTCATGGCAGGAAGATTAAGCTCTGGTCTAGTTGTTTCTTCTTCTTCTTCTTCTTCTTCTTCTTCTTCTTCTTCTTCTTCTTCTTCTTCTTCTTCTTCTTCTTCTTCTTCTTTTTTAATTTGAGAGGCAGAGGAGAGATGGAGGGAGGAAGAGGGGACTTATTTTATTTGAAAGGCAGTGAGAGGGGCTGGCATTGTGGTGTAGCAGATAAAGCTGCCACCTGCAGTGCTGGCACCCCGTATGGACAGAGGGACAAGTCCCACTTGCTCCATTTCCTCTCTGCTATGGCCTGGGAAGGCAGTAGATGATAGACCAAGTCCTCGGGTCCCTGAACCCACATGGGAGACCCAGAAGAAGCTCCTGGCTGCTGGCTTTGGATTGGCCCAGCTCTGGTCACTGTGGCCAATCGCGGAGTGAACCAGTGGATGGAAAACCTCTCTCTATCTCTCTGCCTCTCCTTCTCTCTCTTGTAATTCTTTCAAAGAAATAAATCTTGAAAGAAAGAGATAGAGATAGAGATAGAGATAGAGATAGAGATAGAGATAGAGATAGAGATAGGAAGGCAGGCAGAGAGACAGAGATCAGAGATAAATCTCATCTGCTGCTCACGCCTCAGATGCCCTTAATGGTTAGGGCAGAGGCTAGGGCTGAGGCTGGGGCTGGGCCAGGCTGAAGTTAGCAGCCAGGAACTCAATTCAGGTTTTCCATGTAAGTGACAGGAACCAAATTATTTGAGCCATCATCATTGCCTCCCAGAATCTTCATGAAAATGAGAAACAGAGGAAAGGAGAAAATGTAGTACACATTTTCAGATACTCAAGTATTTCTGAATTAAGGTATGCAAAAATAACTAAGATAAATTTTGAAGTTTTGGTTTGAATTCCAGCTGTTCCAATTCTGACACAGCTCCCTAATAATGCCCCTGGGAGGGCAGGGGAAGATGGCCCAAGTGTGTGGGTCCCAGCCAACCATGTGGGAGACCCGGATGGAGTTCCAAGTTCCTGGCTTCAGCCTGGCTCAGCCCCAGCTATCAAGGGCATTTGGGGAGTGAAGCAGCAGCTAGAAGATCTCTCTGTGTCTTTCTCTGTCGCTCTGCCTTTCAAATGAATAAAATGTCTTCACAAAACTGTTCTACTTGACATTGAAGTCTCCCTTCTTTCAGAACCCCATGATCCTATTCTTCTAACACAACTAATCTAACTGGTAGGGAGGAGCAAACAAATATTTTTGTTGTTTCTGGATAGAAATATTAAACAGAATAGTAGGCAAATCCTTTCCTCTACAATGGTATTGCAACTATCTTTGGCAACTACAGAATTAATTTTAAACATAACTATTTTAGCTTAAGAAAACTGTTCTCTACTGTGATTAAAGTAAAAAATTTGTTTTCTGAGTAATATATTTTTAAAAAATGCAGTAAAACTGGTTATGCTTCCCTTAAGAGCTGTTTCTACCCACTTAACTTTATAAAAATATCTGCAAAGTATAAAATCTCAGGAGATAAGAGGCACTTGTAAGCCAGATAGTTAGAAACTAGGAATTCCTGAAGATGATTACTTCATAAAGTATCTCAAATAAATTCACACAAATTTTACTTGTGGATGTTAGTTTACTCCATACTTTAAAGAAAACTATTTGCAGAAATTCATTTCCTCGCTCCAAACTGCATATTATTTAGTCATAAAGAGATGATGTGTTCTTGATGGTTGAGAGGTACAGGTTTATTCTTTTCTTTCAGTGCTAGTGCTCATCTCTGTAACACAGGAATATAGGTAACTTCTGGCCCTACACTTCCATCTCTAATATAGGCTTGTTCCCTTTGTCACAAATCAGCACATTATCAATATGTTGCCCATTAAATTTGATATTCACATATAAAACTGATATAAAAGTTTATTCATTCAACAAATATTGAATTTCTGCTATAAATCTCACATCTAAGTACTTTGAAAAAGCCACTGCTTTCACAGAACTCCATTGTAGTGTCATGACATATAAACAAACCCTAATAACAAATATGTATAGAGTAATTTCAGAGTTCTATTTCCAACATGGTAGTATAAGCCAACTATAACCTAAATCTCCTTTTAAATCTCCAGATAAAATAAAACAGCAACTATCTGAAAAGTACACAAAAGTGAGTGAAACATGGTAGGTGATCAAAAATTTGGAAGTATGGTCTACAATAAGATAAGTTTCCCAAGTTGTTGTTTGACCTTTAATCTAATGGTTTTGCCCCTGCATGGAAAGGCCCTCATCACACAACTGTGCAGCAAGTAGCAGCCTGGATGGCTAAAGCTAAAAACCCATTTTTCTGGCCAGGGGGATCAGGAAAAGAGGGCTCTGAAGGACAAAAGTATGGGGGAATTTCCAGAAAGGAGAAAGTGCTAGAAAAAGGATCCTTTAATTATGTATATGAAGCTACATGAATCTTGGGTTCACTCCTGAGCTATGTATATGTTGAATAGATCAAACAAAGCATAGCAATGATTTTGAAATCTGAGCTAAAATTTAAATTACAGCTAAAGTCTCAGGTTCATCCTTGAAGAGCACTTATACAGGGTAGGCTCAAAGCAGCATAGTAAAGTCCCTGGAAACTAAACTAAGATTGCAACCATTTTCCACAGAAAGCAACACTGTACCTAATCATGTTGATTTCCTACTAAAACAACAATCAAAAATTAACCTTATCCAGAGGATAATAGAACTAGAATCAAGCCAAGGTAACATTCAAATTTCCCAGTATGCAACCAAAAATTAATTGACATATAAACAGGAAAATGCACCCAATTTTCAAGAGAAAATACAACTAACAGGTTTCAATATTGAGATGTCCTAAATGCTAAAGTTATCAAAGAAAAACTTTAAAGTAACTACTAACTGTGCCCTGAAGTTAAAAACTAACACACTTCAAATGAATGGAAAGATACATTTTCTCAGCAGAGAAATAGAAACTATTTTTTAAAGAGCCAATTAGCCAATTAACAATTGAAAAACACAGTATCTAAAATTCTAAAAATCCCTTGATGGCCTCAAGAACAGAATGGAGGGGCTGGCAAAATGTATTACACCACTGCTTGCAGCATTGGCACCCCATGTTGGAGTGTATGTTTGAGTCCTAGCTATTCCTCTTTCAGTCCAACTTCCCAAAATGCACCTGGGAAGCGGCAGATGATGGCCCAAGTACTTGGGTCCCTTCTACCCATGTTGGAGACCAGAATGGAGTTTGGCTCCTAGCTTCAGCCTGGTCCAGATCTGGTTGCTGCATCCATTTGAGGAATAAACCATGGGATAGAAAATCTCCCTCCCTCCTTCTCTCCCCATCTTCTCATCACTGTGTCTTTAAAATAATCAATCTTTGAAGAAAAAAGAATAGAATGGATATAAGAGAAACAAAAATAAGTGAACTGCAAGATAGATTAACAGAAAATATTCTGTAGAGATAAACAGAAGGAACATGAGAGAGGGGAGAAAAAGATTGGGGGAAAAAACTGAACAGAGCCTTGGAAACATGTAGGACAATATCAAAAGATTTTACACTCTCATGGTTAGATTCTCAGAAAAGGACAAAGAAATTAGAGCAGACAATATTTGAAAAAATATTCCTGAGACCTTCTCGAATTTAGTGAAATGAAATACACATATAAATTTATTTTTAAGGATTTATTTATTTATTTGAAAGTCAGAATTACACACACACACACACACACACAGAAAGAGAAAGAGAAAGAGAGAGAGAGAGATTGAGAGATCTTCCATCCACTGGTTCATTCCCCAAATGCAGCTAGACCAGGGTCTCCCATGTGGGTGCAGGAGCCCAAGCACTTGGCCATCTTCTGCTGCTTTTCAGAGACCATTAACATGGAGCTGGATTGGAAGTGGAGCAAATGGGAATTGAACCAGAGCCCAAATGGGATGCCGGTGTCACAGACAGCAGCTTTACCTGCTATGCCACAATGCCAGCCACATAAAATACATATATTTACAAATCAAGAAAAATAAAAAACCACATAGAAAAGTCAAAGAAAACAACACCTAGATATATCATAAGGAAACCATTAAAAACCCAAAATTTTATATTCTGAAATAATCCAGAGAAAAATGACAAGTTACATTCAGTGAGAAAATATCTGAATGATCACAGATGGGGCAGGAAGACAGTGACAACATCCTTAAAGTACTGGGGGGAAATGAAAAACTATTAACTCAGAATTCTATAATCAGCTAAAATATCCATCAGCAATAAAGGCAAAATTCAAATATTCTCAAGTGAAGGAAGTTACAAGAGTAATCATACTAGTAGGAAACATGAATTTTTAGGAAAGAAAAGTGGAAATTAGATAAGCAAATATAAAAGACTTTTTTCCTCTTAAGTTCCATATGACTGCTGAAAGCAAATGCAATACTTATACCCACTCTGACATAATGGCCAGAAGTTGGTTGGTAAGAGAAAGCAGTAAAATATTCGTGAAAGTTTTCTTTTCACATTTTACTTGCAGTGGTATAATATTAACACGAAGCTTACGAAAGTTTAGATGTATAAAGTTACCAACAGAGCAACTATAAAAAAATAGATAAGAATATATCCAAAAAGACAATATCTTAATTAAAATGGAATATTTAAAATATGTTCAAATAATTCAAAAGAGGACAGCAAAGTAGGACCATAAAAACAAAAGCATAGAGGAGAAACAGAAAATAAAATGATAAGACTAACCCCAACTATATCAATTAAATATAAATTATATAAACACAGAAACTAAGAAGAGATTGCCAGATTGAAATTCTTTTTTACTTTTTACTTTTTTAAAAAGTATTTCTTTTTTTATTTTGAAAATAAGAGTTACAGAGAGAGAGAGAGAGAGAGAGAGAGATCTTCTATCCACTGTTTCATTCCCCAGATGATCACAATGGTCAGCTCTGGTCCAGGCCAAAGGCAGGAGCCAGGAGCTACTTCCAAGTCTGCCACATGAGTGGCAGGGCTCCAGGTACTTGGGCCATCGTCTGCTGCTTTCCCAGGCACATTAGCAGGGAGCTGGATTGGAAGTGAAGCAGCCAGGACTTGAACCAGAACCCATATGGGATGCTAGTGTCACAGGTGGCAGCTTTGCCAGCTATGCCACAATAAAAAAAAAAAAAAAAAAAAAAAAAGACGACACATGTGTTGCCTACAAGTAACCCACTTTAAATATAGCAACAAAGTTAAGCAAAAAAAAAAAAATAGTAAAGGTATATTATGCAAAGATGAAGCAAAAGAAAGCTGGAGTGGCTACATTTGTAACAGACAAAGGAGATTTCAGAGTAAGGATTTTGGGGCTGGCAATTGTGGTATAGTGGCTAAAGCTGGTGCCTATGACACTGGCATCCCATATGGGTTCTGGTACAAGTCCCAGTTGCTCCACTTCCAACCCAGCTCCCTAATGTGTCTGGGAAAGCAGTGGAGGATGGCCCAAATATTTGGGCCCCTGCACCCACATGGGAGACCTGCAAGAAGTTCCTGGCTCCTGGCTTCAGACCAGCCTGGCTCTGGCCTTGGTGGCCATTTGGGGAGTGAACCAGCAGATGGAAGATCTCTCTCCTTCTCTCAGTCTCTCCTCCACCACACACTCTGCCTTTCAAATACATACATAAATCAAAAAAAAAAAAAAAGGATTTTACCAGGGATAAAGAGAGATGGTACATAACAATAAAATAATCAAGTCATAAAACACTTAATTCTAAATGTGTATGCATCAGACAACAAAGTTAAAAATATATGAAGCAAAACCACCTAGAAATCAAAGAATAGAAAAATTCACAATTATATTTGAAGACATTAATGCCTCTCTCTTACCAAAGGACAGAACTAATAGAGAAAATCAGAAATGACATAGAAGACCTCACATTATCAACCAACTTGATATAATTGACATTTATATGGCATTTCATACAAGGACAACTCATGAAATATTCTTTTGTAGGTAGTGCACATGCAACATTCACCAAGATATTCTAGAGAAGTTGAAAAGAACTAAAAATATAAGAGCATGTTTTCTGATGACAATAGAACTAATAAATGCTATATAGTAGTTCACTTCTTTTTCTCTGGATTCTCCTTACAAATGATTTCAAAGCTTAGTAATAACTTAAGTGCTATTAGAGACTGTATTTTGGCACATCATGCACATTTGAGTCTCTGTTACCTTTATTTTTAATGGAAATAAATCCCTAAGGCAAATAACTATTCTCATAATTTCAGTGTATTGAACAGAACAATAACTTCAACTTGGACATTTCGCTTCATAAGTTTAGGACTCTTGGGATGCAATTGTTTAATTCTGAAGCATTCCATTTTTTTTGTTTGATTTACAGTGTCACAATCACTATATCTTTTTCCTTTAAAACATTCATCTTTCAATCATTAGTCACTGAGCAATGAGTTTTGTCGGATGGCTCACATACTTTAAACACTGAATAATACTGCAAATACTTTGAAAGCAAGGTAAGATATGTAAGATGAGCAGCTACCAAATAAGCTAAAGGAATCAATTGTGAATTAAATATTAAATGGTACTCTGGCAACCAACAAGAGTGTCATGCAGTCAAGTACCAGGTATGGCATTTCCTGCTATGACACGAGATTGACACGGTCAAATTATTACAAAATTCGTATCATATAATTCTCACTTATTTAAACATTTTATTCTTAGCATAATTTTTCCACCAAGAACTATTTATTAATATTTCACAGAACACTGTACTTGAAAACACAATTTGGGAAGAATGCCTTAGGTTTACTCTAACTAGAAATTGAATGTGCTTTTTAAAAATTATTATTCCTTGCTCTGGATGAACATGATGTTTTGAAACTGCTGAAAATCAAGAAAAATATTTAGGAGCAAAAATATTCTGAAATGTGAGATGAAAACTAGAGCTGACGTGGAAGAGAAAAATGGAAATTCAGTCAAGTGAAACTATGACCACAAGGAGGAACAGATTCAAGATTGAGTTATACACCTGCCGTTCGAGAGGACTGGTACTGGGCAGGTTTATGCTCTAGGTGTTAAACTGGACTGTACTATCTCTAGCGTGGTTCAAGTCTAAGTTTTCTTTTCCTTAAAAGATTCAGTGGGAAACTAACCTCACACTGCTCCTACGCTCTTTCAATACAATGATAAACCACTAGGGGGAGAAAACGCAGAGCGCCGGATCCTCTACCGTACTGAGAATCTCCAAAGTCACAGATCCCCAGGGCTGTACCCTAAGGGGACCGGGGTACGAAGCACCAAGACACCAGCTTGGATCTCATCTACAGCCAACATTGCTCCTCTGTAGTCTCTTCTGTAAAAACTGGCTTCACGTGAAGGAAAGTTCGTTTTCTCAGCACTCAGAACTGAATCCCACAAGCCGATTCAAGTCGCAAAAACAAAAATGGAACACAGCAAAAGGTTTTCCCGAAATGAGTCAAGGGATTGCAGAGGGCTGTGGCAGTGCATTCCACCTTGGGGTTGGGCTACTACTTCAAACTGATTCTGGCAGAAAGACGCGCAGCAACGCTGCGTGAAAGGCCTTCTTTCTACAACCCATAACCACTGCTGGTTAGCCACTGACAGCCGCGGTTAGCCACCGCGCCCCTCTCTCTCGCCCCCCAACTAATCTCGCTTCCTCTATGGGCGTAAAACTGAATCTCACTTGCTCCCAATATTTCATTCTACACCTCTACCCTAGCTTGCGTGCGGCTCGTAGAAACAAATATACGACGCGCACGCTGTCCTAGGATGACACAACACGCAGAGTACTGCAGAAGACGGAGAAATAAACAGTCACACGCCTGAAAAGCAGACCCAACAACACCCCCACTCCGGGCGGAAAAGCAAGGCGCAGACGCAGTGGCAAGCTGTTACCCGATTTGCCCACTTCCCCCGCCTCCTCTCTTCCATTTCACTTCCGCTCCTTTGCCCATCTGCTTCCGGGGCATTGTAGGCTCGGCCCCTCCTCAGCTCTTACCCTCCTCTGCCCGAGGAGGGGGGAGTCGAGGGGGTGGGGAAGAGTTCGTTGTTTGTTTACACGATGTGAGCGGAAAAAGACCAATAAAGTTTATTCTGGAAACAAAAGGAAAAAAAACAGGGGCGACAGAGAAAGGAGACGGGGGCGGGGGCGTGTGGCGGGGGCTAGCGAGGAGAGGGAGCGAGAAGGAGAAAGCGGCAGTTCCGGTGCCGCGGCTGAGGTCTCGGGCTGCTGCTCCCGCGGCCGCTGGGGCTGGGGCTGGGGCCGCCGGCGAGGCAGGGCTCGGGCCCGGCCGGGCAGCTCCGGAGCGGCGGGGGAGAGGGGCCGGGAGGCGGGGGCCGTGCCGCCCGCTCTCCTCTCCCTCGGCGCCGCCGCCGCCGCCGCCGCCGCCGCCGCCCGCGGGGCTGGGACCCGATGCGGTTGGAGCCGCGGATCCTGGAGGAGCCCCGAGCGTGAGTAGAGCGTGGACTGGCCGGGAGCGGGTGCGGTGGCGATGGGGACCGGGTGGGTGCCGGGGACTCCCGGGCGCGCCTGCAGTGTTGGGCGGGGGCTCCCGGCCGGTCGTCTCCCCGCGGCGGAGTTCGTCTGCTATCGCCGCTCGCTCTCCTTCGCCTGCCCCTGGCCTCTCCCAGCTGCAGAGGCTACGGCTTGCCGCTCCCTCTCGGGCCGCCGCCTCACTCCTCATTTCCTCCTTCTCCTCCCATTTTTGGGGATGGGGCGATCGGAGGCTGAGGAAGTGCACCCAGGGCCGCCGCCCCGGCCGCGCTGGCTCGGTCTCCGGCGCCCTGCACGCCCACCCGGCCCGCGGGCGGCGGGGTAGCGGCGAACATCGCGGCGTGAGGGATCCGAGCACTGAGCCGCGAGCTCTTCCTGAGGGGCTGTCACACCCTAGGACTCCGGCCCCGCCACCCCGGCGGCCCTGCTTTTGCCTCTTATTGGGTTTAAATCGCCCGGCAGGGGTATTGAGGGAAAACCGGTCTCCCCACCCCAGAACTCCCCTCCCACCCTTCCTTTTCGAGGTTGTTTTTTCCTTTTAACCGAGACAATCGAACGTTTGGTTCCTTCATTCATAAACTAGACACATTATCTCATGTGACTTGTGTCTTTACGAAGTCTATTATGTGATGACTGTTTGAGAGCTCCGAAGTGGCTCGGAAAGGTAGGGTAGCGCCCCGGATCGAGCTATGTAAACAGCAGACGGTTCAGCCAATGTGTTCTGACCGCGGTTTGAGGGGTTTATTTTAGGATGCTGAAGGAATTGTGGTGATGGTGGCCGACCATGTTACCAGACTCGGGAATCGAAAGCTCTTTTCTTAGATGTCAGTTGGGAAGCTGTTTACACAGTTACATAAAGGGTAAGGGGAGCCCAACAAGAAGGAGCTTTGTAGAAAACAGTCTGCATATTCTCTCATGATCCGAGTTGTGATTGCATCTTGGTGAAGCTTCCTCATTCCAGCACTGAGCCTTTGTGCACATGCAGGCTATGGATTTGCGGAACGATATTTTGGATGATAGGTGGGGAGGACGGGGTGGGGGGGAACCCCTAGGAGACATGAGTAGGTAAATGCCAGGTAACTCAAGTCGGGTGATTTCTATTGCCATTCTTGAGTCACTGCGGGCAGTGTTGATTCTCTGGGTTTTTGCTTGCACCAAACAAAATTCGTTTCGTGTAAGAAAAGACTTGGAAAATACTTGGGATACTGTGTAGCTAGTTTAGTTCGGTTCTCCAAGCAACTGCAGTCTAAGAATTTGTTAACCTGTCTGTGTATTAAAGTTTTAATGTTTCTTTAACTGAAGCATCAGATTCTGGTTAACAGTACAGATCTCCATTTAAACATCACATGTTCTGGAAAATTTTAATTATCAGACTAACAGTTCTGCAATGTCATCAGCCAAAATTATCTGAAGACAGCCGTGTATTTTGTGTGTTGGTGTTTTGTTTTTTAAATTTTCTCATCACATGTTTTGGAACAAGATTGAATGTCATTCATAACTTTTTTCAAAAATTTCTTGTTCATTTTCCCACTAAAATCACAAAATAGGTGATTGAAAGAAATGATAGCAAGTCGTAATAGTAATAGCATCATTGAAATAACAAGAAAATAAAGTAATATCAGGTTAATTATCGTTGACTATGAGTATAAAGTTTGAAAGACATTTATTCAGTTTTAAAGAATTACAAAAATAACATATATAATGCAGACCAATGTTTTTAGATTTTCAGTGAATTGGATATGGCATTAAATACAAATACCGTACATAAGCTGAAAAATCACTTTGAAAGCATGTATTCTCATCAAGTTAGGTATGAGAAGATGTTAAAGAGAAACTGTGAAAAAGCATTAGCTTTGCCTTATTCTGTATGGGACAAGACCTTCAGGAGGCAGAGTTCCTTCCTGTCAGGACAAGATCCTCTTCATCCCAAATGAGTATTCCCTTAACAAAAGGCAACAAATCTTAAAGGGGGCCCCATCCAAAATGAGTATTCTCTTAAAAGATACTTGAAGTAGATCTTAGTAACTTTTCCCCAGGAACAGTTTACTTTGTGTGTAGCTTATTCCTTAATAGTGCCCTTTACTGAGTAAAGATTTTTAAATAGTTGCAATTAGCATTTGAAGGGTATTTGCTGTGTTGATCTGTTTATTTGGAGAGAGCTAACTTTAATCCCATTTGATCTCTTCAGCAGCTAGAATAGCATTAAAAGGATCAATTTTCTAAGTTACTATTTTATATTGTGAATTCTGGAGTGGGGATGATTCTTTAAATGGAATGTGTTTCTTAAACATCCAGTGGTAGTATTAATGATTTTAAAAAATAACTTAGAAGTGTAAGCTTTAGAATGTCATGACTTAAGCAGTTTTCTTAAGTATATTTAGCTATATAACAGTCCTGTAGCTCGAACAATGTTGTTATCCCTAGGAATGATATTCTAAGTCCAGAGGTGGTGGAGGATAGATTCATTGACAAAACTGACACTTTCTGATGCCTTTCGCTATGTCATGCTACCTTTGGTTTTTAGTAAAGCTAATGAAACTAAGAGCCAGAGAAGATTCATTAGTTAAGATCACCTTTCTCTGTATTCGTAGTAATAAATATGCATAACTAATTTCAAATTGGGGATTCAGCCTGGTGGATAAGGCTTCCATGTCCCCTGTTGCCTACGTTCAGTGTCTGGCTCCAGCTCTTGACTCCAGGTTTCTGCTAAGGCAGACTCTGGGAGGCAGTGATACGGCCCAAGTGAATGATTTTCTGCCACCCATGTGGGAGACCTGGATTCAGTTCTTGGCTCCTGGCTTCAGCCTGGTCCTGTCCACCCTTGCATTATAGGCATTTGGGGAGTGAACCAGCTGATAGGAGCACTCTTGCTTGCTATTCTCTCTCTCTCTCTCTCTCCCATCAAATAAATTTTTTAAAGATTTTTTTATATTTATTTTAAAGAGTTACAGATAGGGGAGGAGAGACATACACACATATACACAGGGCTTCCAAACACTGGGATCACTCCCCAAATGGCTGCAACAGCTAGGGCTGGGCAAGGCCAAAGCCAGGAGCCAGAGCTTCTTCCAGGTCTCCCATGTAGGTGCAAGGGCCCAAACACTTAGGCTATCTTCCACTGCTTTCCCGGGTGCCACAGCAGGGAGCTGGATCTGAAGTGGAGAAGCCGGGACTGGAGGTGGTGCCCACATGGGTTGCCAGCATCAAAGGCAAGGCTTTACCTTCTATACCACAATGCTGGCCTCCAAACAGATTTTTTTTTAAAGTTAACCAGGAGTGGCCGGTGCAGTGGCAGAGCAGGTGAAGCCACTGCCCTCAGTGCTGGTATCCCATATGGGCGCTGGATCGAGTGTTTGCTACTCCATTTCCAATCCAACTCTGCTATGGCCTGGGAAAGCAGTGGAAGTTGGCCCAAGTCCTTGGGCCCCTGCACCTGCATGAGAGACCGAGATGAAGCTCCTGACTCCTGCCTGCGGATTGGCTCAGCTCCGGCCATTGCGGCCAATTGGGGATTGAACCAGCAGATGGAAGACCCCTCTCTCTCTCTCTCTGCCTCTCCTTCTCTATGTAACGCTTTCAAATAAATAAATAAATCTTTAAAAAAAATCACCAGGTAATTCTAATAGACAAGATTGTAGTGTCCTGGCTTTAAAAGACCTTTTGATCTCTCTAACTCTGCCTTTCAAATAAATAATCGTTAAAAAGAAAAGAAAAGAAAAGAAAAATATGAGTTGGTGCTTGCTTCTCTCATACCTCCCCTTGGCTTTCCATGCAAATGTTGTTTGTACTTACAGAAATATTTATGTACCCTGTTTCTCTTCCTTAACTAGCTGATTCCTACTCATGTTCCATATCACCTCCTTTGGTCTGTGTTAGGTGTCTCTGCTTCCTGTTCCCCTAGCATCTTGAACTCCCACTATCATAGCATTGATCATACTGAATGCCTACTTGTTTGTCTGTATCCTGCACTGGTATTTTTTTTTAAAGATTTTTTTATTTATTTGAAAGGCAGAGTTACAGAGAGAGAGGGAGAGACAGAGAGAGAGAGAGAAAGAGAAAGAGAGTAATCTTCATCAGCTTGTTTACTCCCCAGATGGCCTCAATGGCCAGGGCTGGGCTGACCAGGAACCAGGAGCTTCTTCCAGGTTTTCCACATAGGTATAGGGGCCCAAGTACTTGGGCCGTCTTCCCCTGCTTTCTCAGATGCATTAGCAGGAAGCTGAATTGGAAATGGAGCAGCCAAGACAGGAATCGGTGCCCATATGGGATGCCAGCACTGCAGATGGTGGCTTAGCCCACTATACCACAGTGCTGGCCCCAAACCAGCCCTGTACAAGTGCTAAATTCCATGAGGGTAGGGACTCTGTCTTATACACAATTATATTCTTATTGCCATGCATGGTAGCTAATACACTATAAGCACTTGAGTGAATAAGTATATTGGAGACAGACTTCTTTACAACATGTAATAATTTATAACCAGATAAGTTTTTATTCTTGCCAAATGCATTTAAAATTTTGGTCACTACAAATATATATCCTTGAAATTAGTATGCATATGATTTTTATTTGTAGACACAATTGAGATGTTTCAGATTGTACCAGAAGTGACACTCTACTTCAAACACATACACAGGCAGAAATGATTATCATTTTTATACAGAGTACTGTACTGGAAGTCAGGAGACTGGAATTCAAATCTGTTTCACCATGAGCATTGTGTCTTTGGGCAAATCAATCTCAATATCTTTGGTCTTTATCTGTAACGGGGATTGTACTAGATTCTCGATATGGTACTTGGTGATCTCACCTTAAAATTCTGAGTGTTAACAATATGGGCTTTAGAATATGATGTCTTGGTTCAAAATCTGATTCTTAAAACTTAACTTGCAGGATTACTTGACAGATTTCCAAATCTGTATAGTGGGGGTAATTACTTAGAGTTGTTGTTGAATTAAATGAGAGAATGTAAATCCAAGAGAGTTATTTATCTGGATCAGTGCTTAATAAACCTTCATTTCCATTCCCCTTCTCAGATGTTAGATCCCCTGAGTAGATTTATGGAGATAACAGAAAGACACAGTCTGTGTATTAAGTCCTATTTTCCTTGTACATGCTAGGCACTGCAGGTGTGAAGCATTGTTGCATAGTGGGTTAAGCTGCCAACCCCCAGCGCCTGTATCCTATATAGGCACAGGTTCAAGCCACATCTGCTCCACTTCCAATACAGCTCACTGCTAATGTGCCTGGGAAAGCCATAGAGGATGACCCAAGTGCTTGGGCCCTTGTACCCTCATGGGAGACCTGGAAGAAGTTCCTGGCTTCAGCTGACCCAGCCCTTGCAGCCACTGGGAAGTGAACCAGTGGATGAAGGATGAAAGATTCTATTGGCCAGCGACACGGCTCAATAGGCTAATCCTCCGCTTGGGGCGCCAGCACACCGGGTTCTAGTCCCTGTTGGAGCACCGGATTCTGTCCGGGTCCTCCTCTTCCTGTCCAGCTCTGTTGTTGCCCAGGAGTGCAAGTGGAGGATGGGCCCTGCACCCACATGGGAGACCAGGAGGAAGCACCTGGCTTCTGGGTTCGGATCAGCGCGGTGCAGCTGCTATGGGAGGGTGAGCCAACGGAAAAAAGGAGCGATTCTCTCTCTCTCTCTCTTTTTATTTATTTATTTATTTATTTGACAGGCAGAGTGGACAGAGAGAGAGAGAGAGAGAGAGAGAGAGAGAAAGGTCTTCCTTTTGCCGTTGGTTCACCCTCCAATGGCCGCCACAGCTGGCGCGCTGCGGCCGGCGCGCTGCGGCCGGCGCACCGCGCTGATCCGAACCCAGGAGCCAGGTGCTTCTCCTGGTCTCCCATGGGGTGCAGGGCCCAAGCACTTGGGCCATCCTCCACTGCCCTCCCTGGCCACAGCAGACAGCTGGCCTAGAAGAGGGGCAACCGGGACAGAATCCGGCGCCCCGACCGGGACTAGAACCTGGTGTGCTGGCGCCGCAAGGCGGAGGATTAGCCTAGTGAGCCGCGGCACCGGCTCGCTCTCAATTCTACCTTTCAAGTAAGTAAGTATATTTCTGAAAAATAGGTCAGCGCCGCGGCTCACTTGGCTAATCCTCTGCTTGGGGCGCCGGCACAACGGGTTCTAGTCCCAGTCGGGGCGCCGGATTCTGTCCGGGTTGCTCCTCTTCCTGTCCAGCTCTCTGCTGTGGCCCGGGAGTGCAGTGGAGGATGGGCCCTGCACCCACATGGGAGACCAGGAGGAAGCACCTGGCTCCTGGCTCCTGGCTTCAGATCAGCGCGGTGCAGCTGCCATTGAGGGGTGAGCCAACGGAAAAAAGGAGAGATTCTCTCTCTCTCTCTCAATTCTACCTTTCAAGTAAATAAGTATATTTTTGAAAAATAGGCTGGCGCCGCTGCTTAATAGGCTAATACTTCACCTTCGAGGCCGCCACCCTGGTTTCTAGCCCTGGTCGGGGTGCCTGGTTCTGTCCGGGTTGCTCCTCTTCCAGTCCAGCTCTCTGCTGTGGCCCCGGAGTGCAGTGGAGGATGGGCCCTGCACCCGCATGGGAGACCAGGAGGAAGCACCTGGCTCCTGGCTTCTGATCGGCGTGCTGCAGCGGCCATTGGGGGTGAACCAACGGAAAAGGAAGACCTTTCTCTGTCTCTCTCTCACTATCCACTCTGCCTGTAAAAAAAAAAAAAAAAAAAAAAAAAAGTTTGCCCAACTTTGGATATACTAATAATATATTGTAGTTGTATCCTTTATTTGCATTTAATCTTTTATTATAATCAGTTGATTTGGTTAAAAACTTTTTTAGATGTTCTTACTTCCTCACTCCACCTATACAGTTTAGGGAGTTTAAAGTTAAAACACATGAGTAAAAATATATTGCTTGCTAAGTAACTCACATTATTATGAGATAATTTAAATTGTTACAGATTTCACAAATCTTTAGGAAAAAATGTATACATGTTATTTATGTTGTAAATTTATATCTAATACAGGAATATCATGTTTTCTATTTGGTCTAACAATTAAATACTCAAATTATCTGTTTCATTTTGGTTTTGAGTTTGACAGTTTATCTAAGTTGTTGTCATTTATGTTAGTGGTTAAGTTTTAGTAACTTTTAGATTTCAATTGCAGGTTTTACAAAAGAGTCTTTGTATCAAGGCCAGGATTGCCATTTGAAATAAATGTGACATTTAAAAAAATTTTTAAAGAATTTTTATAGGTAGTGCTTATCAGGTGCACTTCAGATTTTAAATATTTGTGTTGTAAAAGCCAAAGAAGTCAGTGTTGCGATGTGAAAAATGCTACTCAAGGATAGATCATTTCTGCTCTGATCGTCTCTTTCCTTACTCAGCAGGAGTTTGTATGTCTCAGTGGAGAACTGCATTTTATAAAGAACTACAAAAACATGAGGCAATATTATGAAGAGGATGTTAGGCATAGATTTTTGAACAGGTGAGGACCGTGTTGTGTTCATTTTTGTATCCTCTCAACATCTAGCATAGTGCCTGAACGTAGGTTATCAAAAAGCACTGATTAAAAAAATAAGTAATATTATATTGGGAAATCAAAATACTATTCTTAGATTTCTGTCAGTTAATAGCTGTATACTTAGAACTCTGAAAATTAGATACATTGGGTGTACTAGTACAGTTGGTCATTTATTGAGTTTAGATTTGAAATATATAAGAAACATTTTTCTTTAAGTTGTTAACTAATTGCATATTTCTGTTGCTATTTGTAGACATTTTTCTTGAAAGGTTAGGGAGAGGTGGTGTGCTGTGATGAAAAGAACATTGGATTAGGAATTAGAAAGTATGGGTTCTCCATTCAAACATTAATTAACTGCTTAGCCTTAGATCTTGATCTTTCAGAGCTTGTTTCTTCACCTGCAAAATTCTAAGGTCTCTATAATTCCCCAGCTCTCAGATCCCTAGCATTTTAAAGTCTGTTTCTGATTTCAGGAAAGAGCAAGTAAGCCACTCCCTAGAGGAGCAAGTCTATCAGTTGTGTTTTCAGAAGCTACAATCTTTCTGTCTCCTTGTTTATAAATTTGTGCGTGTTTGAAAGCCTATTTGTGAAATTCTGTGGCAGAGAAAAAGTACCATTGGAAAACAGAGGAAAGCATTATTATTGTTACTATTTTGTTTCTTAAATGTTTTTCTTCAGTAACTTTGGAGATTCACACTTAACACAGACATAGTCATCTTGGTGACTGGCATTGGAAGCAGTTAAATGACAGGCATTAAGAATAGGTCATTCACTACACACCAGTGGCCAGAGTTAGAAAGGCCAACAGACCTGTCACAGCACCCTGAACAGCCATTGACCATCACCCTTACTTATTAAAAGACTTCTAGGAAAGTATTGGTAACCTATCCCACTAGATGGTTTTTGGAAAATATATTCTAATCTTAGAAACATAATTTCAAAGGCATAGTAAGCTTCTTTTTTTTTTTTTTTCTGTGTCTGCCTTCAGTTGTGAAGACACATGTGTGGAAAGATAAAAAATTATTGTCCTTGGTCACAAGGCAGTGATGTTTATGCTATTGATTTGTTTCTGTTAATGTTCAAATTACTCATCTTCAGCTTTTGAATATTTTTTAACAGCAAACTGGTCAGCTAGTGAGATATTGTTTAGAATTATTTTGAGTAGGTACATACTTTCAACAAGTTAGTCAGATTTCTGTGTCTTACTTTTCTTTGAGAGATCTTGCTTTTCCAAGTGCTTCTCGTGATTAACTTCCTCAGGTCTGGACCTGAAACTACTATTGTATTTCAAAACAACTGACTGACTGCCTTTACCTAAGAGCAAATGAAGTGTACTTTTTTCTTAGAAGTTTAAAAAAAAAAAACTTAACATACTTATTTTTAATGTTCACACGTATTTCTTAAGGTTTATTTATTTATTTGAAAGGTAGAGTGATGGGGGTTGGGTAGGGGTTCACTCCCTAAATGGCTGTAGTAGCTGGGGCTGGGCCAGGCTCAAGCTAAGAGCCAGGAACTGCATTTTTGTTTCCTATGTGTATTGTAGTGGCCCAAATACTTAGGCCACCTTCTGCAGTTTTCTCAGGTGCATGTGCAGGGAGTTGGTTTAGAATGAGAGCAGTTGGACTGAAACCAGTGCCCTGCACTCTGATATTGGAAGTAGTATCACAAGTGGTGGCTTACCATGCTGCGCAACAACACCCGCCTCTCCTTAGCAGTTTAACTTCCTAGGCAGTTCTAAAACATTGGAGCTTTAACTAAATCATTTACTATTATTCTGTGAATATAGTTTTATGGAGCACATCATATAAAGCAACATTAGTGGGGAAAATACAGAATCCAAACTGAAACGAAACCATACATGACGACAGGGAAAGGAGAGAATTATATTTTGAAACTTATTTTTTTATTTATAAATATTAATAACTTTTAAAGTCATTTTGTTATAAAAGTTTTCTTAAAGTCTAATGGCTATTATTTGTAATTGATACATTTAGGCAGCATCTTAAAATATTTATGAAAGTGATATTTGAGTTCTTTCTTCCTAATTATACACCAGGTATAAAAGTTAAACATGGTTTTTCAAAGCAGTCTCTATACTTGTCTTGATGATAATAATAATAATAGCAAAGCTCTAAGCAATTTAGAATATTAGTAATTTAGAATATTAGTAATTTTATGACATGGACACTGGTTATTTTTTCTACAATTAAAGTGGCTAACCTTAAACTTTCTTAGTGATTGTGGGACTCCTGATTCTCCCAAAATAATTTTTAATAAATATAAGTACAGCTGTTGAAGCAGAATTAAAATGGGTCATGTTATGGTCTTTTTGTTAAGTTTAATATCTGATACAAATTGTACTCTTCCCGTTAAGTACTTTCTTTAAATTTTTTTTTTTTTTTTTATTTTGGAGGTAAAGAGAAAGGATAAGAATTCTCCTCAAATGGGACAGGCTAAAGGAGAGAGTGAGAAGGGAACTCAGTCTAGGTCTCCTGTGTGGATGTCAGGGACCCACCAGCAGGAAACTAGAATCAGGAGCCAGAGCCAGGCACTCCAGGAAGAGATATTGATGTCTTAACCCCTAGCTCAAATCCCATCACCAGCGAATACTTTTTTCCCCAGCCAAAACTGGGGTAAGTAATCTAGCAGTAGAATAGAGTATTTGAAGTAAGACAATCCTGGAAAACCCACTAAATAAGGTTATATTCTTTAGTTTTCCTTTCCTTTTCCTCTGCTAAATATTTGGCGAATGCAGTGTGTACTGCAACTAGACTATCAAGATTACTAGTTTTGTAACTTTGGGCAAATAACTTAACTTTGGTGGCTTAGGTATTCTTTGAATGACACGTTTTGTTGCTTATCAAAGAGGGATTTTAACTACCTACAAAATAATACTTTAATGAGGATTAAGTGAATAATACATGAAAGCCTTTTGGTCAGTGCCTACCACATAATAAGCACTTTATAAATATTTGTGAACTCCTTGAGGGTAAGAACCATTTCATAGTCACTGATTTCTTTTGAAACTTTAACACTGAATAGTGTATTGAATTCTCACCATTCTGAGAATTTACTAGTGGATCCAGTCTGGGTAATGAACAATATAGATTGCCTTCTAACAAGTTTGGAGTAGCTTTCAATACTTTATATCACTGCTTGCTTTTTGTTCTATTAAAGCATTTAGGGGCTGGCAGTAAAGCACAGTGGTTAAGATGCTGCTTTGGATGCCTGCATTCATTATTGGAGTGCTTGGGTTCAAGTACTGGCTCTGCTTCCAATTCCAACTTCCTGATAGTGCACATCCTGGGAGGCAGCAGGTGGTGGCTCAACTGCTAGAGTCTCTGCCATCCATGTGGGAGAACTTGATTGAGCTTCTGCCTGGCCCAGCCCTAGCTGTTTTGAACAATGTGGGATGAACCAGTGGATGGAAGATCTCTGTGTCTCTGCCTTTCAAATACAGTTAAATAAAAATCTTTTAAACTTTTAGATTTCATTCTAGCTCAAGGAATCTGAATTGGATTTCATACCTAATTCTTTGAGAAATTAGCATATGGAGATTTAGCTTGATGGAGTGCAGGAATTAATGGACAGAAGATATTAAGTAAATGGATGTGCATTTTTTCACATGTAGTCTGAGTGTCCTGTGGATTGATTTCCCCTATCTATTTCAGGAATCTGAGAATCTCAGGAGGTATCTTAACAGCATTATACCATTGAAGCAGTGCTTGTTTTGCACTACTGGATATTTTCTTTCCCTATCTTCATACACTAAAGATAACAGTTGTGTCATATTGTCTCATAGTCCCTATGTTACTTGCTTTTTTAGAATTTCAAGTCCTGTTTTGAAATTGCTGGCATATCTGCCAATCCTACTTGCACTGAAATCTTTATTGAATGTAATATTTAACACTTTTGTTTATTATGCTGCTACCTAGTATACACTGACAAGATTTCTAAGCCTGCCTTAGAAGTCATTTATGTGAAGATAGGAAAGCAGCTGTGTGTTTTGATTATTTTCATCAGTCCAATCTCTAAGTCTTTGCCTTTAATTACAAAGGTAAATAACTTGCCACTAATAATAAGTTTCTCTGGTATTATTTCTTTGGTTTCAGTACTGTTGTTTTTATCTTATATAAATGATGCTATTAGCTCATATTTAAGTTTGTGGCAAGTGTGTGTGTGTGTGTGTGTGTGTGTGTGTATAGTTTATCTCTCATGTTTTATCAGTTTTGGCTAGACTGCCCTTCATACTTGCACAAGTATACTCAAAATGATGATTCTATAGTCTATGTTTCACATAAAATGAGATAATAAAAATCCATACTTAAAAAGACTAGCTTATTAATTTATAGAGATTACTTCAGAAAATTCTGCAACTTTTGATATAATTTGTTCATAATTGTTCAGAATTTTCATTGTCATTGGCTTTCTTTAAAAAAAAAAAACACACACACACACACAAAAAACAAGATTTATTTATAGAGAAAGATCTTCCATTCACTGATTGATTCCCCAAAAGGCCAAAAATGGCCAGGAGTAAGCCAGGCAGAAGCCAGGAGCCAGCAACTCTGTCTAGGTCTCTCATGGGTAGCAGGGGCCAAGCATTTAAGCTGTCTTTTGTTAGCTTTCCATGTGCATTTTTTTTAACTTTAATAAATATAAATTTCCAAAGTACAACTTTTGAATTATAGCGGCTTTTTTCCCCCAAAACCACCCTCCCACCTGCAACCATCCCATCTCCCACTCCCTCTCCCATCCCATTCTTTATCAAGATTCATTTTCAATTATCTTTACATATATAAGATCAGTTTAGTATATACTAAGTAAAGATTTTAACAGTTTTCACCCACGCAGAAACACAAAGTAGAAAGTGCCATTTGAGTACTAGTTATACCATTAATTCACTTAGTGTAACACAGTAAGGACAGAGATCCTACATGAGGAGTAAGTGCACAGTGACGCCTGTTGTTGATTTAACAATTGACACTCTTATTTATGACGTCAGTAATTACCCAAGGCTCTTGTCATGAGCTGCCAAGGCTATAGAAGCCTCTTGAGTTCACCATCTCTGATCTCATTTAGACAAGGCCATAGTCAAAGTGGAAGTTCTCTCCTCCATTCAGAGAAAGGTACCTCCTTCTTTGATGGTTGATGGCCTGTTCTTTCCACTGGGATCTCACTCACAGAGATCTTTCATTTAGGGTTTTTGTTTTTTTTTTTTTTTGCCAGAGTGTCTTGGCTTTCCATACCTCAAATACTCTCATGGGCTTTTTAGCCAGATCCTAATGCTTTAAGGGCTGATTCTGAGGCCAGAGTGCTGTTTAGGACATCTGCCATTCTATGAGTCTGCTGAGTATCTCGCTTCCCATGTTGGATTGTTCTCTCCTTTTTAATTCTATCAGTTAGTATTAGCAGACATTAGTCTTGTTTATGTGATCCCTTTGACTCGTAACCCTATCATTATGATCAATTATGAACGGAAACTGATCACTTTGACTAGTGAGATGTCATTGGTATATGCCACCTTCATGGGATTGAATTGGAATCCCCTGGCACGTTTCTAACTCTACCATTAGGGGTAAGTCCGATTGAGCATGTGCCGAACTGTACATCTCCTCTCTCTCTTATTCCCACTCTTATATATACCAGGGATTGCTTTTCAGTTAAATTTATTTATAATTGTGTGTTAATTAAAGAGTTTAACCAATGGTATTAAGTAGAACAAAAAATACTAAAAAGAATAAAGTATTAAGTTGTTCCTCAATAGTCAGGACAAGGGCTGATCAAGTCATTGTTTCTCACAGTGTCCATTTCACTTCAACAGATTTCTTTTTAGGTGCTCAGTTAGTTGTCACCGATCAGGGAGAACATATGATATTTGTCCCTTTGGGACTGGCTTATTTCACTCAGCATGATGTGTTCCAGATTCCTCCATTTTGTTGCAAATGACCGGATTTCATTTTTTTTTAACTCTGTATAGTATTCTATAGAGTACATATCCCATAATTTCTTTATCCAGTCTTCTGCTGATGGGCATTTGGGTTGATTCCATGTCTTTTTTTTTTTAACTTCTATTTAATGAATATAAATTTCCAAAGTACGGCTTATGGATTACAGTGGCTTCCCCCCCATACCGTCCCTCCCACCCGCAACCCTCCCCTCTCCCACTCCCTCTCCCCTTCCATTCACATCAAGATTCATTTTCGATTCTCTTAATATACAGAAGATCAGTTTAGTATACATTAAGTAAACATTTCAACAGTTTGCTCCCACACAGAAACATAAAGTGAAAAATAATAGATGATTTTTTAAATGATGTTGAAGTCAGATCAGACCTATTGTCATGTTTAATCCCAGTGAGAGTCAAGTTGGGAATTGATAATTTCTTTTTTTTCTTTTTTTTTTTTTTACAGAAGATCAGTTTAGTATACATTAAGTAAAGATTTCAACAGTTTGCACCCCCATAGAAACACAAAGTGAAATATACTGTTTGAGTACTTGTTATAGCATTAAATCTCAATGTACAGCACATTAAGGACAGAGATCCTACATGAGGAGTAAGTGCACAGTGACTCCTGTTGTTGACTTTACAAATTGACACTCCTGTTTATGGCATCAGTAATCTCCCTATGCTCCAGTCATGAGTTTCCAAGGCTATGGAAGCCTTTTGAGTTCTCCGACTCTTGTTTAGACAAGGTCACAGTCAAAGTGGAAGTTCTCTCCTCCCTTCAGAGAAAGGTACCTCCTTCTTTGAAGACCTGTTCTTTCCACTGGGATCTCACTCACAGAGATCTATCTATCTATCTATCTATCTATCTTTCTTTCTTTCTTTTTTTTTTTTTTTTTTTTTTTTTTTTTTTGCCAGAGTGTCTTGGCTTTCCATGCCTGAAATACTCTCATGGGCTTTTCAGCCAGATCCGAATGCCTTTAGGGCTGATTCTGAGGCCAGAGTGCTGTTTAGGACATCTGCCATTCTATGAGTCTGCTGAGTATCTCGCTTCCCATGTTGGATCACTCTCCCCTTTATTTATTCTATTGGTTAGTATTAGCAGGTACTAGACTTGTTTATGTGCTCCCTTTGACTCTTAGTCCTTTCATTATGATCAATTGTGAACTGAGATTGATCACTTGGACTAGTGAGATGGCATTGGTACATGCCACCTTGATGGGATTGAATTGGAGTCCCCTGGTATGTTTCTAACTCTACCATTTGGGGCAAGTCAGCTTGAGCATGTCCCAAATTGGACATCTCTTCCCTCTCTTATTCCCACTCTTATGTTTAACAGGGATCACATTTCAGTTAAATTTCAACACTTAAGAATAACTGTGTATTAATTACAGAATTAAACCAGTCATATTAAGTAGAACAGACAAAAAAAAAAAACTACTAAGAGGGATAATGTATTAAGTTGTTCATTAACAGTCAGGGCTATGCTAATCAAGTCACCATTTTTCATAGTGTCCATTTCACTTCAACAGGTTTCCTTTTTGGTGTTCAGTCAGTTGTCACCGATCAGGAAGAACATATGGTATCTGTCCCTTTGGGACTGGCTTATTTCACTCAGCATGATGTGTTCCAGATTCCTCCATTTTGTTGCAAATGACTGGATTTCATTGTTTCTTACTGCGGTATAGTATTCTATAGAGTACATATCCCATAGTTTCTTTATCCAGTCTACCGTTGATGGCCATTTAGGTTGGTTCCAGGTCTTGGCTATTGTGAATTGTGCTGCAATAAACATTAGGGTGCAGACCGCTTTTTTGTTTGCCAATTTAAATTCCTTTGGGTAAATTCCAAAGAGTGGGATGGCTGGGTCGAACTGTAGGGTTATCTTCAGGTTTCTGAGGAATCTCCAGACTGACTTCCATAGTGGCTTGACCAGTTTGCATTCCCACCAACAGTGGGTTAGTGTCCCTTTTTCCCCACATCCTTGCCAGCATTTGTTGTTGGTAGATTTCTGTATGTGAGCCATTCTAACCGGCGTGAGGTGAAACCTCATTGTGGTTTTGATTTGCATTTCCCTGATTGCTAGTGATCTTGAACATTTTTTCATGTGCCTGTTGGCCATTTGGATTTCCTCTTTTGAAAAATGTCTATTGAGGTCCTTGGCCCATCTCTTAAGTGGGTTGTTGGTTTTGTTTTTGTGGAGTTTCTTGATCTCTTTGTAGATTCTGGTTATTAACCCTTTATCTGTTGCATAGTTTGCAAATATTTTTTCCCATTCTGTCGGTTGTCTCTTCACTCTCCTGACTGTTTCTTTTGCAGTGCAGAAACTTCTCAATTTGATGCAATCCCAATAGTTGATTAATTTCATGTCTTAGATATTGTGAATTGAGCTGCAATAAACATTGAGGTGCAGACAACTCTTTTTATTTTATTATTTATTTTATTTTTATTTGAAAGGCAGAGTTACAGAAAGAGAGGTAGAGGCAGAAAGAAGGAGAGATTGATCTTCATCTAATGGCTCACTTCCCAAATGGCCACAGTGGCCGGGGCTGGGCCAGACTGAAGCCAGAAGCTTCATCTAAATGTCCCACGTGGGTGCAGAGGCCTAACTACTTGGGCCATCTTCTGCTGCTTTCCCAGGCAAATTTGCAGGGAGCTAGAGCTGAAGTGGAGCAGCTGGCACTCAAACCAGCACCTATATGGGATGCGAGGCTTGCAGACTGCAGTTTAACCTGCTGTGCCACAACACTGCATCCCTGCCCCTGTTGCATTTTTATTTTTTAATTTTAAGATTTATTTATTTGAACTGTAGTTAGAGATCTTTCATCTGCTGGGTCACTCCCCAGATGGCTACAACAGCCGGTGCTGGACCAAGCAGAAGTCAGGAACCAGAATTCCATCTAGGTCTCCCATATGTGTGGCAGAAGTCCAAGAACTTGGGCCATCTTATGCCGCCTTCCCAGGCACATTAGCAGGGATCAGCTGAGAACTGAACTGATGCTCATATGAGATGCCAGCATGCTCACTCACTGTGCCACAACACCCTCTGTCCTCCCAGTTGCCAAGCATTATGAGCAGGGACCTGGATCTGAAGCAAAGCAACTGAGACTCTTAACTGGTGCTTCAATAACTGGTGGTAGCTTAACTTGCTTTGCCACAATGCCAGCTCCTGTCATTTAATTTCTATTTTTTAAAGATTTATTTATTTATTTGAGAGTCAAAGCTACAGAGAAAGAGAGGAGGAGAGGCAGAGGCAGAGAAAGAGAGAGGGCGATCTTCCATCTAGTGGTTCACTGCCTAAATGGTCAAGGCAGTGGTCAGGGTTGGGCCAGGTCAAAGCCAGGAGCTTTATCTGAGTCTCCCACATAGGTGCAGGGCCCAGAGACTTGAGCCATCTTCCACTGCTTCCCCAGGTACATAGGTAGGGAGCTGGATTGGAAGTGGAGCAGCCAGAACTACAACCAGCGCATATGTAAGATACCGCCACAGTGCTTGCCCCTGTCAATTGCTTTTAAGGAATGAGTTATTAAGCATACTTCCAAACATTTGATACATGTGAAACTTTATAGAATTTAATCTCTTTTGTGGGTTAGTATGTACAGTGAAACTAATATGACGTTGGAGTACCCTAGAACTGACTAGTGTATTTCCATATTGTGGGATTTTGTCTAACCTAGGTATTGAAGTTAAGAATTAATTATTTTAAATGGCATAACCAAGAATTATAGCTGGGAAACTATACCAGAAAGTTTCCCTGATTTTCCAGATGTACCCCTGTGTGTGTATATTTTGAGTTTCCTCAAACCCAGACTTTAATATGAATCTGAGGAAGTGGAATATTATGGACTTTTTAAATGTTATGTGCCTTAATCCTCATGATAACACTGCAATATACCTGCAGTCTATCCATTTCAGAGATTAGGAAACTGACGTCCCACATCCAATCAGGACAGTAGAATCTCATTTCATTTATATGAAATCAACTGTATATATTTAGCCTAAGTTAAAAATGTGACAGAATAATAACAATTTGGATATTTGTATCATTTACCACTATTGAACTTTTGCTTCAAAGTACACATATTAAAAAAGATGAATTTGCTGTTTCTTTCCTTGGTCTCATTGCATAGGGATGAATATCTCACTGTGTTAAGTATGATTCTGTTATTCAGATGAATGTTATGGTGGCCTCAATACCCAGCCCCTGGTACTCAACTTAATAAACAGAAATTTGTTCCAACGCTGGAAGAAAAACTGCTGTTTGGGCTTGCTGAGTGATTGTCTTGGTCTCTAAGTTTGCCCAAAGCTATGGCCACAACAAACTATCATCTGTACATGTGTATTCTCTTGGATACATGCACACATACACAAACACACCCAGAGTTATGTATAAGCCTATACAGTTTAAAATAGTCAATATATTGTATATACTGTACATATAACTTTATTGGTGTTTTAGGTTGTTGTGTGTATATCGTATCTTCATATAAACCGTTTTTGTACAAGGAGACATACAAAATCCATATATGTTGTGCTTTATGTACTGACATAAAGCACATCTATAGATTATGTTTTCCCAAGCTCATTTCTGGAAGCACCCTAGAAACATCTCTTTTGGTCACTAGCCTTTCAGAAACAACTTTTTTAAAATAATATTTTTTAAAAGATTTATTTATTTGAGAGGCAGAGTTACAGAGAGAGGGAGAGACACAGAGGTCTTCCATCTGCTGCTTCACTCCCCAAATGGCCACAACAGCTGGAGCTGGGCTGATCCAAAGCCAAGAACTAGGAACTTCTTTCAGGTCTCCCGTGTGGGTGCCAGGGCCATCTTCCACTTTTTTCCCAGACCATCAGCAGAGAGCTGGATTAGAAGTGGAGCAGCTGGGACTTGAACTGGTGACCATATGGGATGCTGGAGTCACAGGCAGAGGTATAACCTACTACGCTGTAGCACTGGCCCCTAAAAATAATATTTTTGCCACTATTTTTTTAAAAGTTTATTTTTGTTTCTTTGGAAGGGGGAGAAAGCAAAAGAGAGGGCTTCCGTCTTTTCATTCACTCCCTAAATGCCCACAACAGCCATTGATGGACCAGGTTGAAACTAGGAGCTCAGAACTCAGTCCAGGCATCCCCCACATGGATGGCAAGGACCCAAGTACTTGTGTCATCATCTGCTGCTGTCCCAGGCAATAAGCAGGAAGCTGGATCGTAAGCAGAGTAGCTGGGACTTGAACCATCACTTAGATATGGAATGTGGGCATTCCAAGTGGCAGCTTGACCTGCTGCAACACAATGCCAACTTCAGAAACAACTTTTGAGGCTCATAAAACATAAGTGGCTTGTTGAGTGTAGATTAGCAGGAAGGTTAGTATTCTGGTTCTGATCTAGAATTATAAGCTAATATTCTACTTCACTGCATCAAACCCTCCCTTCTCCCCCAGTTTAAGAGAGATCATGGCCGGCGCCGCGGCTCACTAGGCTAATCCTCCGCCTAGCAGCGCCGGCACACCAGGTTCTAGTCCCGGTCGGGGCGCCAGATTCTGTCCCGGTTGCCCCTCTTCCAGGCCAGCCCTCTGCTGTGGCCAGGGAGTGCAGTGTAGGATGGCCCAGGTGCTTGGGCCCTGCACCCCATGGGAGACCAGGAAAAGCACCTGGCTCCTGGCTCCTGCCATCGGATCAGCGTGGTGCGCCGGCCGCGGCAGCCATTGGAGGGTGAACCAACGGCAAAGGAAGACCTTTCTTTCTGTCTCTCTCTCTCTCACTGTCCACTCTGCCTGTCAAAAAAATAAATAAAAATAAATAAATAAAAAGAGAGATCATATCTTTTTTTTGGTCCAGTAGTCATTTCTCCTAGCCAGCTAGCAAGAATGGCACATGATGACTTAAGGTACACTTTTCTGTTTACAAGGCTCTAGGGGAAGTGCTTCTCCCACACAGATCAGATAGGACATAATTGGGTGTTTGTACAAAGGAAATGAATATTACATAAGGTGGTGAGAGAAATATGCTAATTTGTTGCCTTGTTTGTCTTTTCTGTCTTGTAGTTTTCTCATTCTTTTATGCAAAGGGGTTAGCAGAAACCCACTTAGTCCTAAATTCTGCTTAGTATGGTTCAGTTTCCTTTAGCAAATCCATACACATAAAAGAACAGATAGGGGAAAGAAGTACAAATAATGAGAAAAGAGCAAGAAATATAAATGTTAAGTGCAGTAGTCACAGTGCAGATGTTGTGAGATAGTTGTAGTTCCTAATAATATGTTTTCATACTGTTTTAATGTGACTGAGGCATAATCCATATGGGTAATGAATGATTTTTCAAAAGTGCCTTCAAAATTTGGTTTAGAAAATATGAGCATCTTATGTATATTTATACTTTTTAAAATGAATAGTTGAGTGATTAAACAGTATTTCCCATTTATTCAGTAAACTCTGTGCTTGACAGTGTGCTAGATTCTTGGTGTATAGAGATGAACAACACAAACGTAGTGTGTAGATGTACAGAAACAACATTTTCCGGCCGGCGCCGCGGCTCACTAGGCTAATCCTCTGCCTTGCGGCGCCGGCACACCGGGTTCTAGTCCTGGTCGGGGCGCTGGATTCTGTCCCGGTTGCTCCTCTTCCAGGCCAGCTCTCTGCTGTGGCCAGGGAGTGCAGTGTAGGATGGCCCAGGTGCTTGGGCCCTGCACCCCATGGGAGACTAGGATAAGTACCTGGCTCCTGCCATCGGATCAGCGTGGTGCGCCGGCCGCAGCGGCCATTGGAGGGTGAACCAATGGCAAAGGAAGACCTTTCTCTCTGTCTCTCTCTCTCACTGTCCACTCTGCCTGTCAAAAAATAAATAAATAAAAATAAATAAATATTTAAAAAAAAAGAAACAAGATTTTCCTTGAAACCCATAAAGTACAACATAGATGGTTTTGTATCCCATTTGTATGGGAATATCTTTTGTACAAAGATATAATGTGAACAGACATTACATCTAAAACACACAGTAGTTATACACGCAGTACATACAATATGTGTAGTATTTTTTTTTACAAGATTGATTCATTTTGAGTCACAGAGAGGAGAGACAGAGAGATCTTCCATCTTCCAGTTACTCCACAATGGCCCTAACCATGGGAGTAGGCCTGGCCGAAGCCGGGAACCAGGGGCTAATTCCAGGTCTCCCACATAGGTGACAGGAGCACAAGGACTTTGGTCATCTTCCTCTGCTTTCCCAGGCGCATTAGTAGGGAGCTGGATTGGAGTGGAGTGGCCAGGGACTCAAACCAGCACCCATATGGGATGCTGGTGTCACAGGTGGAATTTAACCTGCTGTGCTACAAAGCCAGCTCCCACATGTAGTATTTAAAAGTGGGATTATGCATGAGTTTGTGTTAGCCATATTAAACCATCTTTGCATTCTTAGACTAATTCCTACCTGGTAATCTTAGATTTTCTATTTTATTTGAGTTCTACTTTCTTCAGACCAATACAAAAGATGACTTAGAAAAGAAAGGAATAAATGCTGAAAAAGGAGTTCCACATTTCCCATTGACATGGTAAGACTGCATTCTTGGGGAGAACTAAGGGTCATCTGAGGAGGCGGTGCTGTGGCATAGTGGGTAAAGCGGCCACCTGCTGTGCCGGCATCGCATATGGGTGCTGGGTCAAGTCCCAGCTGCCCCACTTTCCATCCTGCTCTCTAGTATGGCCTAGTAAAGCAGCAGAAGATGACCCAAATCCTTGTGTCCCTTCCCCAATGTGGGAGACCTAGAAGAACCTCTTGGTTCCTGGCTTCAGATCAGTGCAGCTCCTGCCATTGCAGCCAGTTGGAGAATGAACCAGTGGATGAAAGAAATCTCTCTTCTCTCTCTCTGTGCCTCTCTCTAACTCTTTCAAATAAATAATAATAACTCTTTCAAATAAATAAAAGTCAACTGATAAATTATTAAAATGAATAAAAATATATAGCAGATATGATAAAATTTGGAAGTATTTCTCCTTTATAATAGCTGTAATTATTTAGAAACCATAACAAAATATCATTTATAACATTAACAGAGAATGTAAAAGTATATTAATAAAAAATGTAGGGGCTGGCGCTGTGGTGTAGTGGATATGGCTGCTGCCTGCAGTGCTGACATCCCATGTGGCCGCCAGTTCAAGTCCCAGCTGTTCCACTTCTGATCCAGCTCTGTGCTGTGGCATGGGAAGATAGTAGAAGATGGCCCAAGTCCTTAGGCCCCTGCACTGACGTGGGAGACCTAAAGGAAGCTCCTGGCTCCTGGCTTCGGATTGGTGTAGCTCGGGCTGTTGTGGCCAGTTGAATAGTGAACTGGCAGATGGAAGACCTCTCCCTCTCTTTCTCTGTCTCTGTCTCTCTCTCTCTCTCTCTCTCTCTCTCTCTGCCTCTACTTCTCTTACTCTGTAACTCTGACTTTCAAATAAATCAATAAATCTTTAAAAAAATAAAATAAAAATAAGACATGTGAGCCCCTGTGAAGAAACCAAAAAAAAACTATGTTGGGATGTATGGGTAGATGGAAGGAGGAATCTCATGTTCCTGAATGGGAAATTTTTCTATTATAGACACCCATTTTTCTCATTAACTTACAGGTTAAGCATATACCCCCTTCATTGAAAAAAATTTTTTAACGTTTGACAAATAAACAAGATGAAGATTTTTTTTTTTTTTTTTTTGAGATACTGTAAACAGGTAAGAGTGGAACAACTTTGAAGTAAAAAACTAACAACAGTCATGGAGAACTTAACCTGTATCCCTGTCATGTATAATAACCTACTATAAAGTATTGATAGTAAAGTTAGTAAAGATAGTAAAAGGAAACAGAGAGTCCAGAAACAGACACTGTAAATATGATAAAAGAATCACCAAAGATCAGTAGAAAATGAAAGACTTAATAAACATTTCTGAGAGTGTTAAATATTTAGGAAAGTGATTTGAATCTTTGTCTCATGTTATTTACTGAAATGAAGTCGAGATAAATTGGGTGAAGATTAGGAGCGGGCATTTGGCATAGTGTTTAAGATGCCTCTTGGGACACCCGCATTCCATATCTGGTTTGAGTCCTGGACCCACTCCTGATTCTAGCTTCCTGTTAATTACCCACCCTGGGAGGCAGCAGATGATGATAAGTAAACTAGTTGAGTCCCTGTCACCCAAAAGGGAGACCCAGATGGATTGAATGGATTCCTGGCTTCAGCCTGGCCTAGCTCTAACTGTTACGGGCTTTTGAGAAGTGAACCAGTAGATGAGACATCTCCTTCTGTCTCTGTCTCTCTGCCTTTCTAATCAATAAATGATTTTTAAGAAAAAAAGTAAGTGTCTTTATACTGGTCTTATTTTAAAAAGACATTTATCTAGATGGGGAAATATCCTAGGAGCTTTAAAGAACTGAAAAGACTGGAGAGGGAAAAGTTCATTACGCTTGACTCCTATGTGAAATACTGACATTTATTCTGTCTTTTTCTCCTACCTCCTTCACCCTCTTCCAGTACAAATGAGCAAGTTAAAAGATGTGCAAACCAAGGTTAGAATTCTGCAAAAGAGAAACAGATGTTTATCTTTAAATTTTAAAGCACAAATAACTTTCAAAAGCACCAGGTGAATGGGCAAAGATTTTGGGTCCATTTACTGAAGAAGATACAAGCATGTGGATCCTTGACACACAATCAGAGTAGTAAAATTTGAAAATGGAGTGATACAGTATTATTGAGCTAGCAAGAATATTTTTCTAATGGTGTTTTTGCAGATGAAGGTGTCATGAAGTGTACTTTCTCATTTATTTCCATTGTGTGTCTAAATTGGGTCAACTCTTCTGGAAAATAAGTGGCAGTTTATTCATTCATTTATTTGAGAGCAAGATAGAGCATGCATAGTACCATCTGCTGGTTCTCTTCCCAAATGCGCCCAACAACTGGAACTTTGCTGGGCCAAAGGTGAGAACTGGGAACTCAGTCCAGGTCTCCCCTGCTGGTTGCAGGAATCCAATCATTTGAGTCATTACCACTGCTTCCCAGGTTCTGCATTAGGTGAAAGCTGGAGTCAGAAGCTAAAGCCAGGTATTGAACCCAGGCATTCCAATGTGGGGTGCAGGCATCCTAATTGGCATCTTTTTTTTTTTTTTTGACAGGCAGAGTGGACAGTGAGAGAGAGTCAGAGAAAGAAAGGTCTTCCTTTTTGCCGTTGGTTCACCCTCCAATGGCTGCCGCGGCCGGCGCACTACGCTGATCCGATGGCAGGAGCCAGGTACTTATCCTGGTCTCCCATGGGGTGCAGGGCCCAAGCACTTGGGCCATCCTCCACTGCACTCCCTGGCCACAGCAGAGAGCTGGCCTGGAAGAGGAGCAACTGGGACAGAATCCGGTGCCCCGACTGGGACTGGAACCCGGTGTGCTGGTGCCGCAAGGCGGAGGATTAGCTTAGTGAGCCGCGGCGCCAGCCTGGCATTTTAACCACTAGGATCTGTGCTCACTCCAGTGGGCAGTTCTTTTTTTTTTTTTTTTTTTTTTTTTTTTTTTTTTTTTTGACAGAGTGGATAGTGAGAGAGAGAGACAGAGAGAAAAGTCTTCCTTTTGCCATTGGTTCACCCTCCAATGGCCGCCACAGCTGGCGTGCTGCGGCTGGCACACCGCGCTGATCCGAAGGCAGGAGCCAGGTGCTTCTCCTGGTCTCCCATGGGGTGCAGGGCCCAAGCACTTGGGCCATCCTCCACTGCACTCCCGGGCCACAGCAGAGAGCTGGCCTGGAAGAGGGGCAACCGGGACAGAATCCGGCGCCCCGACCGGGACTAGAACCTGGTGTGCCGGCGCCGCTAAGTGGAGGATTAGCCTATTGAGCCACGGCGCTGGCCAAGTGGGCAGTTCTTATATCTTTAAAATTAACATGCCTTTGACCTAGTAGTTCCATTTGTGGCATTAAATATAATGGACAACAACTTAAGTATTCAGCAAGTAAACTGTGTTACATCTCCCATAGAAATAGGTGATCATAGAAAGTATATTTATGCAAAATTTATAATAATTTGAGGAAATGATTTTGAAGTGAAAAAATGCAAAATTATGTATGTTTTATAAGTATTACTGTGCAATATGCTTTCTCAAGAATACAAATGAGCATCACCAAAAACAGTTTAGAAGGCTGGATGTGAAAGCCAAAAATATGCACAGAAAAAAAAATGTAAGAAAATATATAAAAATGCTAACAATGGTTGTCTTAAACATATTTTTCAGTTTTGTTTTCCTCATTCACATATGCATCAGTGTTTTTTTTTTTTCAAAACATATGGAACACAGTCCCTTGCCCATAATAGACACTGCAGTCAGTACTTAAGTGAATTAATTTCAATAAAAAGCATGACTGACTTTTACATTGAGAGAAGTGTGTATAAATACACTCACCATCTAAGTTAAGAAAAGGAAAGGTGGGGGAAGCACTCTAGAAAGGAGCTTGACTAATAATACCTTTCATAATGTTATCACATCTCTATTTTATTTGATTCCTTTTCTGTTCTAATGTCATTACTTGCCTAAGTTAGAAATAACTGATAACCAAATCTTGGGTATTCTTTCTGTGAAATAATCTCTTGATTCCATCTCCATCTTGTACTGTAATCATTGTCTTAATTAGTCCTTTCCTATACAACTGAAATATCTTAATCAGCCTCTATACTTTTCTGCTTTCTTTTACTTTTCACAGTTATTGGACATATAAGTAAATAACAGAATGTCCTATATGTGCTGTGATAAACAGGTTTTATGTGAGAGATTGATGTGTCTTCCACACTACTGCTAAAATAATCACCCTAAAATGCCATGTTTGAGAAGAAGGTGTTCTAATAAAGTTCCCTGTCATAGTCAGACTTTAAAAATAATGCCTGTACCTCTAGGGCAAGAACTGTTTGCTGGATATCAAACTGTCTCTAACTTTCACATCCAGCCTTCTAAACTGTTTTTGGTGATGCTCATTTGTATCTCTTGCAGAAAGCATATTACAGTGTCTAGAACCTAACTAGATTGATCAGATAGGTAGGAGACATTTTATTTTCCCAACAGTTAAGGCAAAAAAGCTATGCAAGAATTCAAGTCCATTTCCATCATAGCTTTGAAAGCTCAATTTCCCAAGTTTATATGTGTTTAGCTTTGCTGTAGACTTCAGTTTTAAGGTGTTGATGGAAATCAGTTGCCAGCTGCAAAGTTCAGCTCCTGTATGCCAGAGAATACGTGTAGCTATGGTTTAAACCAAATGTTAGCAATGAAATATTTAGTAGCAACTGTTCTTTTAAAAGAAACATTTTAGATAATTAGAGTCAACTTGTATTATCCTTATACCCAGCTGTCAGCTTTTTATATTTTTGCCAATATTTCTGGAACTGAAACCAAGAAAATGGAAATTAGGGTACCACATTTTGAAATATACCAAACACTTGAAAAAATGGTATAAGATTTCCAAAAACAATATTTCAGTACCTCAAAAGACTTTCATAAAAACAGATATCCATGCTTACCTTCCCCAACACTAGTCCAAAATACAGACTTTAACAAATAGTGGGAACACTTGGAAAACTGAAGAATTTCCTCTATTAGTAGCCACCAGACTTGAAGATTATTAAAGTAAATTTGAGCATTCTAATTCCATTGCAAAAGGTTTGTCTGTTTGTAGAAACAAAGACACAGAGTTCCCCATCTGTAGGTTCACTCTGCAAATGCCTTCAATAGCTGGGGCTGGGCCACCCAGAACCAGCAGCTTGGAACATAATCTACATCTTCCACATGGGTGGCGGGAACCCAGTAACTTGAGCCATCATTATGTTTTGTACTTGAGCCCCCTTTATGTTTCACATTGGTGGGAAGCTGGAATCAGGAACCAAAGCCAGGCATCAAACCTGGGCACTCTGATATGAAACTGCAGATGTCTGAACCACTAGGCTAAATTGTCTATTCTTGTTTCTTAATTTTGTTACCGTGCTTAATCAACACCTCACTAGCTTTAGCTTTCATCTTTCTACTTTTAAGATAGTGAGTCTCCATTTCCTATCACATCAATTTTCAGTAATATTCCTGGTTCCTCACTATGATTGACAAATGATAAAAGTACCCTGTTCTTCCTTTTGAGTCTTCTCCCACCCTGCCACAGAAAGTATATACAGTTAAATTTTATACTCTCAAGTTATGACATTTACATTTTGTTCTATAACCATAATGAAATCCTCTTGTGTTCTGAGTATAGGTAACTTTCAATAGTTGAAACTAATATTATTTACATTAAAATGACTATGCAAAAATGTTGTATTAGATTTCTTTCTCTAACTCTGTTCAATACCATGAACCACACAAAGAATATTCTTAACATTCAAGTCATATGGTTTATATTTTTATACACTCCTTAGAATCATGCTGTTTTCTTCATTTTAAAAATGATTTTATTTTTTATAAGCTATTCTTACTTTTTAAAGATTTATTTATTTATCTGAAAGAGTTATAGAGATAGATGAAGAGAGAGCTCTTCCATCCACTGGTTCACTCCCCCAGTGACTGCAACAGCCAGGGCTGAGCAAGGCCAAAGACAGGAGCCAAGACCTTTATCCAGGTTTCCCACATAGATGACAGGGGCCAGTGTACTTGGGTCATCTTCAGCTGCTTTTCCCAGGGCATTAGCTTGGAGCTGGATCAGAAGTGGGGCAGCCAGGATGCAAACTAGCACCCATATGGGATGTTGGCATATCAAACAGCTGCTTTACCCTCTGTTCCACCACATCGGCCCCCAGCATGATTTTATTGTTTTGTTCTTTCCCTAAAGTTTCCAGTTACTTCCTTTTTTTTTTTTTGTTATTTTTGCAAAACATATGCATTCTTCAGCATGTTGTTAATGCTGCCTAGATCTTCAAATCTTTTATTGGTTGCTTAGAATCTATTGTATTTATTTTCCTGAATGCTTGTGGACTTCATATTCTAATTTGTGCTCATTCTTTTCTTTTTTCGAAAAAAGATTTTATTTATTTATTTGAAAGGTAGAGTTAAAGACAATGAGAGGGAGAGACAGAGAGAAAGGTCTTCCATCCATTGGTTCACTCACCAGGTAGCTGAAACGGCCAGAGCTGAGCCCATTCAAAACCAGTAGCCAGGAGTTTCTTTTGGGTCTCCCATGCAGGTGCAGGGGCCCAAGCACTTGGGCCATCTTCCAATGCTTTCCCAACCCATAGCAGAGAGCTGGATTGGAAGAGGAGCAGCCAGGACTAGAACTGTTACCCTTAGGGGATGCTGGTGCCGCAGGCAGAAGATTAACTTACTGCACCACAGCATCGGCCCCTTATTATTTTCCATATTAATGCGAAACTATTTCAGAGTTGCTTTTTCTTATGTATGTTTTCTGGCCATAGGTCAGTTCCACCATTTTTCTTTTTTCTTTTTTTTTTTTTTTTTTTTTAACCTTGAATTATTGAAAGAGTTAGAAAGAGGGAGAGGTGGGGTGGGGTGGGATATTGATCTTCCATCCACTGGTTCACTCCCAAATGACCACACTGGCCAGGGCTGGACCAGGTCAGAGCCAAGAGCTAGGAGTTTCTTCTGGGTCTCCCATGTGGATGCAGAGGCCCAAGGACTTGGGCAATCTTCTGCTGCTTTCCCAGGCACATTAGAAGGGAGCTGGATTGGAATTGGAGCAGCCAGGACTTGAACAGGTGTACATGTGGGATGCTGGTGCTGAAGCCATGGTTTTACCCACTATGCCACAGCACCAGCCCCTCCACCATTTTTCAGAATATGATATCCTTTTTCTTGACCACCATCAAATGCCTTAGAATTGACTTGGGTTGGGGGTGTCATTGTGGTGCAGCTCTTTATCTTTGGCTAATACAGATTTTTTTTTTCAACTTTTGTTTTGTTCATTGATGCTTTAAATCTGAGCATGTTTCTCAAACTCACTAATTTTTTCTTTTATTTCTTCAATTTTTTTTTCTTTCATTTATCTCATATTTCAGGACTGCCGAGATAACAAATATTTGGTAGCTGGACTGCATTGGTTCGTTGTATCTTTCCCCCCCTTGTTTTCATTGTGTCTCTTTTTTCTCTATGTTCTAGAAGCTCTTTTGAAAATTTGCAAATCTTAACAGGTGAAATGTTATATCATTTAATTTGTATTTTTTGTTATGAATAAAGATGACAAATTTTTATTGGCCATTTGCATTACTTTTTCAATTCATATTCTTTTACCCATCTTTATTACCCATTTTTATTATTATAAGTTTGTACCTTTTTTTTTTAAGCTTTATTTATTTGTTTGAGAGGCAGAGTTACAGACAGGGAGAGGGAGGAGAGAGAAAGGCCTTCCATCTGCTGGTTCAATTCCCAAATGGCTTCAATGACAGGAAATAGCTGATCCAAAGCCAGGAGCCAGTAGCTTCTGGGTCTCCCATATGGGTGCAGGGGCCCAAGTGCTTGGACCATTTTCCACTGGTTTCCCAGGCCATAAGCAGGGAGCTGGATCAGAAGAGGAGCAGTCTGGACTCAAACCAGCACTCACATGGAATGCCGGCACCACAGGTACAGTGCCAGTGGTCATTAGGTTGTACTTTTTATAAAAGAAGGGGTTTCTCTCTTTGTTTGTTATAAGAGGAACAAATAGTTTTTACTTCTTTACCTTTTGTTTTTGCCTACAGTTATTTTTTTCCTACCTAAGAATTTCTTTTTCTTATTGGGTTGCATTTATCATTCTTTTGTTTATTTCACTTTTACTTAAAGTCTTCATATTAAAAGAATTATATTTTTATAGTACTTTTATGATTTTACTTTTACATTGTGTTTGTTATTCTAAGAATTTATTTTAGTGTAAGGTATACATTGAAAACCCATGTTTTTTTTCCATCGTCTAGCTAATTCCAAACAGTGTTTTCCTTACTAATTTTAAGTAATTGCCATTATTATTTTTTATACCTATTTTTAAATTTCTGCTCATTGGTCTGTTGTTTGGTATAGCAGTTAAGACACCCATCTACTGTATCAGAGTACCTAGATTGGAGTCCCCTTTCTAGCTCCCAGTTCCAGCTTCCTACTGATATGGATCCTGGGAAGCAGCAAGTGATGGCTTAAGTAGTTAAGTCCCTGCCACCCATATTGGAGACCTGGATTGAGTTTTCTTCATTTATCTTAAACAATACAAATTCAACATGGCTAGATATTTGTACCAGAACCATCCATTATATAACCCCTCTTAAATGTCTGAAATGATCCATACCCAGTTAGTCTGATCTGATCGTTAAGTTTGTATGCATGTGTTGAAAGATCACACTATAACCCAAAAACAAATACAATTACATTGTGTTAATTATATAGTCAAGCTTACTTTAAAAAGTTCATGGAAAGTGATATTAATAGATAAGTTTATTCTGATTAAAAAAATTTTTGAAATCAGTTCATACAAGGAGGTCTTCAGAAAGTTCATGAGGATGTATATTGTGAACAAACTTTACATGGATATCAAAAATTGTTCTCACTAAAATAAACTGATCTTCTAATTTAATTTTTCACACACTTTTTGAGGTCCCTTCATGTGTATGTATATTCTCTCCTGTTACTTCAATTATTCTAGGGTTTTTCTCTACAAAATTTTATCAACTATTTGGGTTCATTTCTGTATTTAGTTCTGTTCCCTGGGCCAATACTATACTATTTTTATAATCCAGGTTTCAGTACCTATTAGGGCTAGTCTCTTTTCATTATTTTTCTTTCAGATATTCAGCATATTAAAAGCTCCACATGTATTTCAAAATGTTCATAGAAAATGGAATTAAAAATGAGTTTGGGGCCGGCACTGTGGCAAAGCAGGTTAAAAGATGACTTCATTTTAGTCAAAACATATTGAAATTTGTGCATACAAGGGGTCTCAAAAAGTTATGAAAATGCATATTAGGAAAAAACTTTACATGATTTCAAGAATGTTTTACACCAAAATAAACTTATTTATAATTCCATTTTCCCACGAACTTTCTGAAGTATGTCATATTATAAACATTTTTACACTGGTTTAGGTTGACATAAACATTACACTTAAAGAAAACTACAAACCAGTCTCACTTAGGTATTAGTTATCCTAAATAAAATCTTATGTTCCAAATTCAGTAATTTGTTAAAACATATGCACGTATCACAGCCAAATGACATTTATTCTACAAATACAGAATCATTTTATATTAGACATACACGTATTCTCTCTCTCTCTCAAACACACACACATACCCCTTCGTAAAATAGGAATAGAAAGCTGTTCTTTGACGTATTAGTAGATATCCCAAACCAGAAGCTTCATTAAGGCTTGATATTGAAAGAACAATCTAGCTGTTGTTGTTGTTTTTTTTTTTTTAATGTGTGTTGGTATACAAGTGTGCTTCAAAACTTCTTGGGAAATTGAATTAAAAGGTGAGTTTATTTTGATGCAAAAATGTTTTTAAAGATTTATTTGAGGGCCGTTGCCGTGGCTCAATAGGCTAATCCGCCACCTAGCGGTGCTGGCACACTAGGTTCTAGTCCCGGTCGGGGCGCCGGATTCTGTCCCGGTTGCCCCTCTTCCAGGCCAGCTCTCTGCTGTGGCCCGGGAGTGCAGTGGAGGATGGCCCAAGTGCTTGGGCCCTGCACCCCATGGGAGACCAGGAGAAGCACCTGGCTCCTGCCTTCGGATCAGCGCGGTGTGCCAGCCGCAGCACGCCAGCTGTGGCGGCCATTGGAGGGTGAACCAATGGCAAAAGGAAGACTTTTCTCTCTGTCTCTCTCTCTCACTATCCACTCTGCCTGTCAAAATAAATAAATAAATAAATAAATAAATAAATAAATAAATAAATAAATAAAATATTTATTTGAAAGGCAGAGGGAGGGAGAGAGAGAGAGGTCTTCCATCCGCAGGTTCACTCCCCAGATGGCCACAACAGACGGAGCTGGGCCAATCCAAAGCCAAGAGCCAGGAGCTTCTTCTGGATCTCCCAGGTGAGTGCAGGGGCCTAAGCACTTGGGCTATCTTCTACTGCTTTCCCAGGCCATAGCAGAGAGCTGGATTGGAAGTGGAGCAGCTGGGACTTGAACTGGCGCCCATATGGGATGCCAGCACTGCAGGTGGTGGCTTTACCCACTATGCCAAAGCACCGGCTCCACAAATATTTTTTGAAATCAATGTGTTTAAGGGGTACTCAAACAGTTCATGAGGTGCAGGCATTTAGTATAGTAGTTAAGACCCTCATGTCCCATAAATGAGTGCCTTAATTTGATTTCTGGTTCTGGCTCCAAACTTGACTTCCTGACAGTGCAGATCCTAGGAGGCAGCAAGTGATGATACAAGTAATTGGGTTCCTACTACCCATGTCAGAGATCTGGATTGACTTTCTATCTCCCAACTTCAGATCACATGGGGAGTGAGCCAATGGATGGGGGGAGCTCCCTTGTACTCTCTTTGTCTCTCTGGCTTTCATATAAAAAAAAATTTAAAGTAAAATGTATATTTTGGAGGGAGATGCATTCCATGTGGGTGCTGGTTCAAGTCCTGGCTGTTCCACTTTGATCTAGCTCCCTACTAATTAATGATCCTGAGAAAGCAATGGAGGATGGCCCAGGTGCTTGGACACCTGCACCCACTTGGGAGACTCAGAAGAAGCTTCTGGCTCCTGGCTTAGGCCTGGCCCAGCTCTGGCTGTTGTGGTCATCTGAAGAGTAAACCAGTGAATGGAAAACTGACCTCTCTGTCTCTCTAGAAAAAAAATTGTTTAAAAATTTTTAATATGTATTATGAAAAACTATGGATTTCATTTTTTTTAAAGATTTATTTATTTGAAAGGCAGAGTTACAGAGTCAGAGGAGGGGAGAGAGAGAGAGAGAGAGAGAGAGAGAGAGAGAGAGAGAGAGAGAGAGAGAGAGAGAGAGAGAGAAAGAAAGAAAGAAAGAAAGAAAGAAAGAAAGAAAGAAAGAAAGAAAGAAAGAAAGAAAGAAATCTTCCATTCGCTGGTTTACTCCCTAAATAACCGCAACAGCCGGAGCTGGGCCAATCTGAAGCCAGGAGCCAGGAGCTGCTTCTGGGCCTCCCACATGGGTGCAGGGGCTCAAGGACTTGGGCCATCTTCTGATGCTTTCCCAGGCCATAGCAGAGAGCTGGTTTTGGAAGTTGAGCTGCTGAGACTCAAACTGGCACCCATATGGGATGCTGGCACTGCAGACAGTGACCTTACCCACTACTCCACCCACTACTCAGATTTCCTATTTCTTGGGCCAAAAGAAACTTAAGTTTAAATTCCATTTTCCACGAACTTCCTGAAGTATGCTTATACAGGTTAAGTGTCTCTTATCCAAAATGCTTGGGACAAAAGTGTTTCAAATTACAGGATTTTTTTTAAAAATTATTATTTTTAAATATTTGCACAGACTTTAACAGTTAAGAATTTGTAATCAAAAAATCTAAAATGCTTCAAAATCTGAAACCTTTTGTGCTCTTATGTGATGCTCAGTTTTAGATTTTGTAGCATTTCAGATTTTGGATTTTTGTGTTAGAGATATTCTGGTACAATTAGATAAGAGAAAGAAAAAGTAAGAGAGAGGAGGAGGAGGAGCTGGCTCAGCAGGTTAAAGCCCTAGTCTGCAGTGCCGACGTCCCATATGGGCCCTGGTTCAAGTCCCTGCTGCTCCACTTCCAATTCAGCTCCCTGCTAATGCACCTGGGAAAGCAGTGGAGGATAGCCCAAGTACTTGGGCCCCTGAACCCACATGGGAGACCTGGAAAAAGCTCCTGGCTCCTGGCTCCATATAATCTCAGCTCTGGCCATTGAGGCCATTTGGGGAGTGAACCAGCAGATGGAAGACATGTCTGTGTCTCTACTTCTCTCTGTAACTGTCTTTCAAATAAATAAAAAAATAATTTTAAAAAGAGAAAGGATGAGACATTTTTATTTGCCAAGTTTACTTTCCATATCCATTTCTATCTCTGCTGACCACTCATATCTAACCCAAAGTGTAGCCAACATTAAAAACATTACTTCTAGGGGGACATAAAAATATTTTTACATATGCCTTTTAACCCAAATTTGTAATCCTATTAATAAAAAATTATAGTCATTTTATTATTTTAATTATTTTCTGGGTCTATAATCACATTCCCCATTTATATTCTTATTTAATTTTCACCATCAAACTAAGTGTATTATCTAAAAGTAACAAAATGACGAGGTTGGATGATTTCCCTCCTCAGAAAGTAAGCCTCAGAACTAGAATAAGTTTATTACTGTCAGCCAAGAGATTTTTTAAAAAAAATGTATTAAAAAACTTTTGACCCAGAAAAATTGCATGCATTTATGATATTCCATTACATGTCTACATTGTAATAATGTCTGCTTAGTAAACTTATCTATGTAGTCCTTAACACAAAATAGATTGTAGAACAAAGGAATATTACCAGAGATGAAGGACATTTCAGATTTATAAGGTAACAAATAGAGCAGGAAAACATAAAAAAATCTAAATATATGTGCTAAAAGAAGGCATGAAACAAAGATGGATATAAATGAAAGAACAGGGGCAGGTGGTGTGGCACAGTGAGTTAAGCCGCTGCCTGGGACTCCTGCTTCCCATATCCAAGTGCCTGGTTCCAGTTCTGGCTACTATGCCTCCCATCCAGGAAGGCAGCAGATGGAGGCCCAAGGACTTGGGCTCCTGCCACCCCCATGGGAAACCAGGATAGAGTTCCTGGCTCTTGGCTTCAGGTTGGCCCTGACCTGGCTATTGGGCTATTTTGGAATGAACCAACAGATGGAAAAGATTCTGTCTCTCTATGTTGCTCTGCCTTTCAAATAAATCAATAAAATTTTTAAAACAATTGTATTGTTAAGTGCTACCAATGAACATTCCAAAAATGAAATTAAGATACCATTTACAACAATATTACATAATTATTTAGAAATAAATTTGATAAAATATACATAGAATTGTTTTGTACACTGAAAACTACAAAATATTGACAGAAACTAAAGACAACCTTAATTGAGAAGCCATGTTTGTGAATCAGAATGCAGCATATGCTTAGAATGACAATTTTCATGAAATTGATCTATAGAGTCAGTGCAACTGCAATCAAAATCTGGTGTATCTTTTTCATAGAAACTGACAAACTGGTTCTAAAATATGTATATGGAAATGCAGAGCCATAAAACAGCCACCTACCCCCAATCAAACTTTAAAGTCTGGGAATTTACCTTTCTTGATTTTTTAGACTTTCAATAAAGCAACAGTAACCAAAACAGTGCAGTACTGGTATAAGGATAAACATAGATAAGTGGAAGAGATTTGGGAGTGTAGTAATAGAATCAATTGATTTTTTTAAGATTTATTTTTATTTACTTGAAAGAGTTATAGAGGTAGGTAGAGACAGAGAGAGAGGTCTTCCATCCTCTGGCTCACTCCCCAGATGGCCTCAATGGCCAGAGCTGCGCTGATCCAAAGCCAGGAGCCAGGAGCTTCTTCCGGGTCTCCATGCGGGTGCAAGGGGCTGAAGGACTTGGGCCATCTTCTGCTATCCCATGTCACAGCAGAGAGCTGGATTGGAAGTGGAGCAGCCGGGACTAAAATCGGCACCCATATGGGATGCCGGCATTCAGGCCAGGGCATTAAGCCACTGCGCCACAGCACCGGCCCCCATAATTGGTTTTTTAAATTGTTTTCATCTTTTGGACATTGATACCTCCCATATATCTTTCCTGCATGATATTAATGGAATAATGGAATACAACATTTTTTTTTTTTTAATTTGAAAGAGGGAGTCACAGAGAGGAGAGATCCTCCATTTACTGGTTCACTCCCCAGATGGCTGCAATGACTGGGGCTGGGCCAGGCGGGAGCCAGGAGACTTCTCTGGGTCTTCCATATCAGTGCAGTGGCCCAGTTGCTTAGGCTGTCCTCTGCTGTTTGCCCAGACCATTAGCAGGAAGCTGCATTGGAAGTGGAGCAGCCAGGACTCAACCAGCACCCACATAGGATGTTTTTAACCTACTGCGCCACACCACAGGCCCCTGTTGTGTTTTTGTTTTATTTTGGTTTGGTTTGTTATTTGAAAGGGAAAATCGCAGAGAGAGACAGAAAAATTTGTTTTACAGAACATTTTTACTTTGTATATTTATTATTTTATTTGCTGAGAACACATAAGTAAACCAGAAGAGGTATTTATGTGGAAACTTGATTTTTAACAAAGTTAATTCAGTGTTGATAAAAAAAAAAAAAAAGTCAACAAATAGTGCTAGAATAACTGGATATCCATGTGAAGGAATTCTGAAAAGTATCTTTAACATTTTATCACCAAACCCCCAAATTCATTCAGAATGGATCCTATACCAAAACGTAAGTGCTTCCCTAGTAAATAGCTAGGACCTATTGCAGTTATAGGAACTGCAAAGGGAGAAAACTTTTAGAAGTGAATAATAAAAGTGTTTTGAAACAGCGCTATGGTTTTACCAAGACTCATAAAACTGAATTTTAAATTATACTCAAATAAAAGAAAAATAAAAATAATGCATGTATATGGTTTTAAATTGTGACCGAAAGATGAGTTAAAAACAGCAGTTCATTTCTGAACCTTCCAACCACCCTGCCTCAATTTGTCTGTTCCTAGATCAGTCCTCAGGAGAAAACCCCTTGTAACTGTTGTACTACTTCTGGCATTACTACTTTATAGTAATGGGGTGTTGTCCTCTCTCTTGGTCCACCAATATTTGACATTACATGTTAATTTCCTTGTATAACATAGTTTTAACTGTATCTTCCTTGACGTTATCTCTTCATCCTCATATATGACAATACTTCAGAAAGTTCATGGAAGATGCATATTATGAGAAAGCAGTTTGTGGATTTTGAAAGTGTTTTGTACTAAAATAACTTTTGTCATTCCATTTTTCCACGAACCTTTTGATATAGACTCGTATTTAATCATTACTGAATAAATCTGGATTTATTTAGTATTTTTGTTATTCTGGCCATATAGTATGATAATGTGAATACTGCATTGGGTTATTATTTTTTCTGTTACAACTTTGTTGTTGTTTTGATTAAATAAAGGCCTAATCTTAAAATTTTTTCTTCACTACTTTTTCACCTGAAGTTGTCATTCCACAGGCTTCTTTGTAATAACTCTCCTGTGAGGCAGTTTGCTTATTTTCTTAAGATATCCTTCAGTCTTCCTGATTTAATCTTCAGTACTCTGTAGATCTGTTTCACAGCTGTTTTCTTAAGAGCTTCTCTTTACTCTCATCCTGGAAATTCCCTACACCTGCTTCCTGTGTTCAAGCCGTGATGTCTGTGCCCAATACCTTTTGGTTTACTCCTTCATTTTACAGGAACATGTCCCTTAGTGGCTTCCTGAAGAGGGATAACCAGGAGAGGTACATTTTTTGAGATTTTACACTATTGAATCTATCATAGTCTGTTCCCCTAGTTATGTGATATTTTAAGTGACTATAGAATTCTAGGTTGAAAATAATTTTTACTCAAAACTTTAAGACTATTCCTCTGGTATCTTCTAGCCCAATTTTGCTATTTAGAGCTGTTCTAGTTCCTAATTTTTTATTTTTGTGTTTATTTCTTTTTCCCTCTTTGCAAGTGATTATTATCATTTATTTTTACTGATGTTCAGAAATTTTATGACTTGTGTGTTTTCTCATTTATTCTGCTGTGTACTCAGTTTGTTCTTGTTTTCTATACACTTGTATCCTTTAATTCTTGGAAGTTTTCTTGTGTTACTTTTTTGATGGTTTCCTCCTCTGTATTTTTCTTTGTTCTCTCTAGAATTCTCAGTAATGAAATGTTACATTTCCCAGATTGCTTTTCTAAAGTTTTACCATTCTCTACAATTATTCATCTTTTTCTTTTTATTCTGCCTTCTGGAAAATCATCTTGACTTTAACATGAAGCTTTTATAGAATTTTTTTAGCACTTAATCTCTGAGTGTTCTTTTCTTACTGGTTCATTTTGTTAAGAGTGTAGAATATTTTAATTACAATGAAATATTATAGTTTGTTTGGCATTTTCTCTGTCTCAACATTCTCTGGTTCCCACTGTGCTTTGGTCTCAGTCTTTAGTATTGAAGACATTACTCAAATGCATTAAGATCTTTGCTTGTCTTCATATTTTGAAGACATTGAAAGCTCTGAGTTTGAGGTTAGAACTCTGTTTATTGGCGGACTGTGCTATATGAGATCCTTAATTATCACTGTCTGTCTCTAGATTAATTTTAGATCCTTTCTGGAGAAAAACTATAGTCTCTTAAACGGGGCTGCTTATGTTCTATAGCTGTACTGAAGAAAAGTGGCTTTGGGTCTCATTATACCTTCACATATTCCTCTGGCTTTTGTCATAACTTTACCCATACTTACTTCTACGACTGTTGCAGTTCAAAAATCTTGTTCTGTGAGAATTATTTAGCTACTTCATTTTAATGTTCTTCACATTTGCTATGTCAGTGTTCATTCTCTCCTCCCCCCATCTTTGTATATGAAGGAGCTTCAGAAAGTTCATGATGATTGGGGGCCTAATGGTCTTGACTCCTATATTTTGAAATCAGAAGTCTATTTTCCTTTTTCAACACACTGTTCTGTAGCTTTTCCCCCACTTTTTTTTCTGCTGTGTATTGTAGATATTTCCATATCTATACATGCAGAGACATAGCATTCATTTTAACGCCTATGAAGTATTCCATAAAATGCTGTACTACTTTTGAGGCATACTTTGGTTGTTTCTATTTTTCACTTTCATGAATAGTACTACAGTGAAATTTTTTTTTAGCCTACTTTTTGGTAAACTTTACAGATACACCCATATAATAAATCCCTAGCAGTGGAATTGTGTATTACATTTAAATTTTGAATCACTTTGTCTGACTGTCTCCCAGAAAGTTTACATTCCCTCAAACAATTGGAGAGAGTTGGAGCTGGCACTGTGACACAGTGGGTATAGCCACCGTCTGTAGCATAAGCATCCTATATGAGCACTGGTTTAAGTCCTAGCCATTTTCTGATCCAGCTTCCTGATAATGTGCCTGGGAAAGCAGCAGAGGATGACCCAAGTACATGGGCCTCTGCACCCATGTGGGAGACTGGGAGACCCTGAGGAGGTTCCTGGCTTCGGAACCAGCGGATGGAAGAGCTCTCTTTCTCTAACTCTGCCTTTCAAATAAATAAATCAATCTTTAAAAATATATATTGGAGAAAAATATATTGGAGAAAGTTCTCTTGCAATTAAAGAGTTTTGTCAAGCTTAAATTTTTTTCAATCTGATAAAAACTGGAGCTATATCATTGTTTTATTTTTATATTTTAAATTATTAGGCTTGCTGCCTAATTAAATTACTGTGTATTTTTAACTTTTAAAAATTCTTATTACCTTGTCTGAGCTAATTGTAAATTACAGAAATCAGCCATTTGTCTTATGTATTGCAAATATATCCTTCCAGTTTGCCAGTGGACTTCCAGTTCAGTTTATGGTGCAGATAGTCTTTCACTTTTATTTAGTGAAATTCATCCATCTTCGTTTGTTTTGTTTTGTTTTGTTTTGTTTTTCATCTTTTTCTGTATGGCTTCTTGGTAATACAGCATTAATCTATACACCATAGTTTTCTTTCATGCTTACACAAATAATAACCAATTATAAATCATAATAGACAAAAGAACCCATTCATAAAATAAACAAAGTGATCACTTATCTATGAATAAATTGGTGTCATATTAGAACTTCCATGAAGAAATATTTTCAAACAATCAAGAAGGCAAAGATATCTTGAATAAGACACAAAAAGCACTAATCATAAAGGAAAACTTGATAAATAGAACTTAATCGAAGTTAGTCATTTTTGCTCATAAAGAAACAACATTAAGATGTCCTACAGCATGGCATAGCAGGTTAAGCTGACGCCACATCCCATATGGGTGCTGGTTTGAGCATAGCAGGTTAAGCCGACGCCACATCCCATATGGGTGCTGGTTTGAGTCCCAGCTGCTCCACTTCTCTCCAGTCCCAGCTACTGGCCTGGGAAGGCAGTAGAGGATAACCCAAGTGCTTGAGTCCCTGTACCCACATGAGAGACCCTGAGGAACCTCCTGTTTCCTGGCTTCAGGTCGGCCCAGCTTCGGCCACTGAGGCCATTTGGATGGAAGATATCTCTGTCTTTCCCTCTCTCTCTCTCTGTAACTCTGCCTTTCAAATGAATTTCTGAAATAAACATTTTTAAGATATTAAAATGGGCACAACAGTCAAACATATTTCACAAGATATACAAATGACCAGTAAGCACATGAAACAATCTTTAGTATCATTAGTCATCAGTAAGTACAAATTAAGACCATTTAATTAATAGTTATCACTAGAAATTAAAATTATAGTAAGATTCCCTCTAGAATAGCTAAAATAAAAGATTGACATCACTGAATAGTTATGAGGATGTAGAACAACTGGAACTCTGGTTTATTACTGATTAGAATGCAAAACAGTCAACCACTTTGGAGAACTATTTCTTATAAAGTTAAACATAACATTTACTTTATTGTCAAGAGGTTCCCAGAGACCATGTCTAGGTTTGATGATTTGCTAAGAGGACTCATCATGTAGTAACACTTGCAGCTGTATGACTTAATATAATGAAAGGATACATGACATGGTCGCCAAACAGAAAAGGTGAATGGGGCAAATTCCAGGTGAGACCTGGTGCAAGCTCTCAATGGTATTCTCTTAGAGTAGTTACACAAGACACCCTTTATTTGCCAAGTGAGTTGTCCTGACAACACCTGTGAAATATTAGCAACCAGTGAATTTCACTAGAGATGGGGAGGGATTTTTATCAGAAGCTTATCATACCCACTTCCCTACACAAACCCAAATTCCTAACTCCCAGAAAAAGCAGGTATTCAGCATAAACCATATTGTTGTCAGAAATAGTTGAGACACAATGAGTCACTCTCACTAGAAAGGGGGTGAGAATCTTCCCCAAATCCAAGATTCATGTTTCCAGACCAACCACACCCTTTCAAATAGGCCCTTTTAAGGATAAACATTCATTTAAAGAATGTAAACTCTTCTACACACCTTACAAGCCAGTATTTCAATCCATAAGTTTTTACAAAGAGGTAAATGTAAAAACAAAGTTTTTACAAAACTCTTTGAAAGAATGTTTACAGGGCTGGTGCTGTGGCTCACTAGGCTAATCCTCCGCCTGTGGCGCCAGCACCCCAGGTTCTAGTCCCTGTTGGGGCTCCGGATTCTGTCCCAGTTGCTTCTCTTCCAGTTGCTGTGGCCTGGGAGGGCAGTGGAGGATGGCCCAAGTGCTTGGGCCCTGCACCGGTGTGGGAGACCAGGAGAAGCACTTGGTTCCTGGCTTCGGATCGGCGCAGTGTGCCAGCTGTAGTAGCCATTTGGGGTTGAACCAATGGAAGGAAGACCTTTCTCTCTCTCTCTGTCACTGTCTCTGACTGTCAAAAAAAAAAAAAAAAAAAAAGAATGTTTACAGTCAAAGTTGGAAACAGCCCATATCTTCAAAAACACAAGAGTAGATAAGCAAATTGTGATATATTTTGGAATACTACTAGTCCCGGTTGGGGTGCCAGATTCTGTCCCGGTCGCTCCTCTTCCAGTCCAGCTCTCTGCTGTGGCCCGGGAGTGCAGTGGAGGATGGCCCAAGTGCTTGGGCCCTGCACCCACCTGGAGACCAGAAGGAAGCACCTGGCTCCTGGCTTGCGATTGGTGCCGCACGCTGGCCATAGCGCACCAGCCGTAGCAGCCAATTGGGGGATGAACCAATGGAAGGAAGACCTTTATCTCTGTCTCTCTCACTGTCTAACTCTGCCTGTCAAAAAAAAGAAAAGAAACAGTACCATAGAGAGACAGACAGATAGATACAACACAACCAACGCCATCCACTGGTTTACTCCCAAATGGTCACAATAGCTGGATCTGGACCTTGTGGAATGAAGCCAGGCACCATGAACACCATCCTGGTCTCCCACATGGGTGACAGTGGTCCAAATAATTGGGCCATCTTTGCTGCCTTTCCAGGCACAATTAGCAGGAAGCTGGATCTGAAGTGGAGCAGCTGGGACCTGAATTGGCACTCATTAGATACCAGTGTCAACCTGCTGCACCACAGTGCCAGCCCCTTCTTCTGGATTTGTGAGCCAAGTTTAATGAAACTATGGAAGAACTTTTAGAGGAAGGCATTTGGACTTAATTTAAAGGACGAGTATGATTAAAATGGCAACAAATGAGAGTAGAAGTAAAAGACCCTATTTACAAAGGCAATGAAAACTATAAAGGGAAAAGCTTGATCTAGTAAAACTAGAGCTTAGAGTAGGAAAAAGAGAGTAAAGGCATGGGCCAGCACTGTGATGCAGCGGGTTAATGCCCTGGCTCGAAGCGCCGGCATCCCATATGGGCGCTGGTTCAAGTCCCTGCTGCTCTACTTCCAATCCAGCTCTCTGCTGTGGCCTGGGAAAGCAGTAGAAGATGGCCCACGTCCTTGGACCCCTGCACCCACGTGGGAGGCCGGGAAGAAGCTCCTGGCTCCTGGCTTCAGAGCGGCGCAGCTCCAGCCGTTGCAGCCAATTGGGGAGTGAACCATCGGATGGAAGACTTCCCTCTCCCTCTCCCTCTCCCTCCCTCCCTCCCTTCCTCCCTCCCTCCCTCTCTCTCTCTCTCTCTCTGCCTCCCTGTGTAACTCTGACTTTCAAATATATAAATAAATAAATCTTTAAAAAAAAAGAGTAAAGGCAGAGCATAAGTGCAGTGATAGGTGAGGCTTTGACTCTGAGTCATATTCTGTAGGCAGTTGATTCACTGCATTTTTTTTTTTTTTAATTTTTTTTGACAGGCAGAGTGGACAGTGAGAGAGACAAAGAGAAAGGTCTTCCTTCTTCCGTTGGTTCACCCCCCAAATGGCCGCTATGGCCAGCGCACCGCACTGATCCGAAGCCAGGAGCCAGGTGCTTCTCCTGGTCTCCCATGAGGGTGCAGGGCCCAAGGAGTTGGTTCATCCTCCACTGCACTCCTGGGCCACAGCAGAGAGCTGGACTGGATGAGGAGCAACCGGGACAGAATCTGGCGCCCCAACTGGGACTAGAACCCGGTGTGCTGGCACCACAGGCAGAGGATTAGCCTAGTGAGCTGTGGCGCTGGCCCACTGCATTATTTTCACTGAGTAATGTTATAATTAGATATGTGTTTTAGGTGATCAGTTCTGGTGACTTTATGGATAATGAATTGGGGAGTAAAGAAATTTAATACTCCAAACTTTCAGGCCCACTTTGTATGCTGTACCCTTCTCAGAAATCCTTTTCATTAAGTGCCTGTCTCTCAAACACCACACATACACATGCGCACACACACACACACAGAACCACACATACTTTCTCTGTATTTACTGTATTCTGCCTCTGTAGACTATGAGGCATAAAGGCTAGAACTCTGTCCTTTTTACTGTCATTTATATAGACATATGGATATTTTTCCTCCATCCCATTATCCATCCCTTTACTTCAACTGCCAGTGTCTTGTTGATATCAATTGCTTAACGAATGCCTGTTCAATTAAATACAGTTCAGCACTTTCTATACAAGCTCTTGGGAGTTCAGCCCAGCAGTTAAGATGTCCATGTCTCACGTTAGAATGCCAGGTTTGATTCCTGACTGTGGCTCCTGACTCCAGCTTCTCATCTGTGCACACCATGGAAGGCAGCTGTAATGACAAGTACTTGACTTCCTGCCTCCTGTATGGGAAACCTGGGTTGAGTTCTTGGCTCCCAGCTTTGGCTCCTGACTGGCCCACACCACTGGGGACATTTGGGAGGTGGATGGGAGCCCTTTCTGTCAGTCTTTCCCTCTTTCCATCTCTCAATTTAACAAATAAAAACAAAAAACTCCTTTGGTGCTAAAAGAGAGAAGATTGTGGTGAAAAGTGGTGAATTTGAGAGCAATTTAATCAGAGGAACTGACACTACTTGAGAAGTTAGTTGGATACTCTGAAGGTCTAACCTTGGAGATCAAGAGAAGTAGTGAAGTCCTGAAGAATATCCACATTTGAGTAATAAATGGAGTCAATAGGTACCAACAAAAGAAGCAGTTAAAGGAGCTCATAGGTTATTTTGAATTCTTATTCTAGAAATGGGCTTTTCAAGATTTGTGACATCAATATTTCCTTAGCTTTGTAACTTTTAATTTATGAAAATATTTTAAGATGAAATGTAAAACATAAACCTGAGAACTTTTTAACGTTTAACATTCTGCAAATAAATATCCACTTTTAGAGCATTCTGTATGTATTCAACTATTTCAATGATTTTGTAAGAGTTGGAGGTAGAATTTTGTCCTTGGAAAATAACGTTCTGCCATCAAATGGAAGATTCTCTCTCTCTCTCTCTCTCTGCCTCTCTGCCTCTCTGCCTCTCGTCTCTGTGTAACTCTGACTTTCAAATAAATAAATATCTTTTAAAAAAATAAAAAAATAACATTCTGGCAAGACAGAACAAAGAGCAGTACTGAAAAGAGCTAGACTGAAGGTAGTTTTTGTCACCACACACCAGCTATGGAAAGTAGTAAAAGCAGACAGATGGACAGTTCTGCTAGTTCTGGGGTCTGCGAATAGGAAAAAGAAACATTCTGTTCCTTTTATTCAGAAAAAGAAATTTCTAGTCTAAATTACTGGTTTTAGTAATAAGTTTCAAATTCTGACCAAAGAAACATGATTTTTTTTTACCCTGGGGATAATGACTCATGTTCTTCTCAGAATTTTGCTTTTGTGGAAAATAAATTGCAGTCATAAATACGACACTGTTATTTGAATCTTAGTGCTAATGATATGATTGTGAGTAGACCAGCAATGAGTAAGAATACTAGTATTATAAACCCCAGTTGTAACAAAGGAACAAAGCACATTTTAATTAGTCAATTCTTTTTTATTTTTTTAAAGATTTATCTACTCAAAAGGCAGAGTCACAGAAAGGCAGAGGCAGAGAGAGAGAAAGAGGTCTTCCATCCAGTGGTCTACTCCCCAAATGGCTGCAACAGCTGGAGCCATGCTGATCCAAAGCCAGGAGCCTGGAGCTTTCTCCAGGTTTCCCACATGGGTGCAGGGGCCCAAGGAGCTGAGCCATCTTCCACCGCTTTTCTAGGCCACAGCAGAGAGCCAGATCAGAAGCAGAGCAGCTGGGACTTGAACCAGCACCTCCATGGGATGCCAGCACTGCAGGTGGCAGCTCCACCCACCACGCCACAGTGCTGACCCCTTAATTACCCAATTCTAAGAGATACCAAAATAGATTTTTTAAACTAATTAGCTTATATGCAATCTCACGAAATGTGCAATAAAAGCAGGACTCATAATTTCGCTTTTAAAATGTTTATTTGAAAAACAGAGTGACAGAAACAGATCTTCCATCCACTGGTTCACTCTCCAAATGGCCCCAACAGCCAGATCTGGGTCTGGCCAAAGCCAGGAGTCAGAAACTCCATCTGAGTCTCCCATGTGAGTGGTAGGGGCCCAAGTCCTTGGGCCATCTTCCCCTGCCTTCCCATGCACATTAGCAGGAAGCTGAATTGGCAGTAGAGCAGCTGGAAGTGAAGCATCTAGGACTCAAACCAGCATTTTAATAGGGATGCTGGTATCATAAGCTTTGGCTTAACCTGCTGCACCACAACACCAACCCTCATAATTTCATTTTTTGAAATAAGTCATTTTGAGGTGTTGTATCAAAGGGTAGATTTCTAACTTCCAGTATTGACAGTAATTTGATATTTTCCATGCCCTTTTTTCTAATGTGCTTCAAAAGCAATACAAGACTATCAAATTATAATTACATAGACCATGAGACAACTATCAAGTAAAGAGATTATTAGTATTGGCTAGATGATGTGCAAACGTTATGTTCCAGTTTTATTTTAGTCTCAATCTTGTACTTTGATAGAGGTTTGAGTATATCCTATTCGTACCACAGTAGATGTTCTCACTCTGAATTTTCACTGAATTAGTATATTAAATCATATATTCATCCTTATAATTGCTGTTACTGGGACAACAGTCTCCTTTCCGGCAGAGTCCCTGAGAGTATCTCTTTTTAAACTAGAGACTTTCCCTTTTTTTTTTTTTTTAATTTATTTTTTGACAGGCAGAGTTAGACAGTGAGAGAGAGAGAGAGAAATGTCTTCCTTCTGTTGGTTCACCCCCCAAATGGCTGCTACGGTCAACACACTGCTGTTGGTGTGCTGCGCCGATCCGAAGCCAGGAGCCAGGTGCTTTCCCCCTGTCTCCTATGTGGGTGCAGGGCCCAAACACTTGGGCCATCCTCCACTGCCTTCCTGGGCCACAGCAGAGAGCTGGACTGGAAGAGGAGCAACCGGGACAGAATCCGGCACCCCAACCGGGACTAGAACCCCGGGGTGCCGGCGCCGCAGGGGGAGGATTAGCCAAGTGAGACTTTCCCTTTTCCATTCACTTTTAATCTTTGCAGTCAATTCCTTTCTCCACTTGCCTCTATAAACTGCTTTTTAGTGAAGGCTTACAGTTTTTAAGTCCATCTCCTCTGTGTCTTACTTTAATTTCAACAAGTTAGCTAATGAATCATGAATGAAGTTATTGAGATTATATAAGCCTAATGACTTATATTAAATAATTGGATTAAAAGGGTCTATCAGCAAGCTTTATAAAAAGCACTTTAACTTATTGAATTATTATTCTTTTAAAGATTTATTTATTTATTTGAAAGTTGGAGTTACACAGAGAAAAGGAGAGGCAGAGAAGAGAGAGAGGTCTTCCATCTGCTGGTTTGCTGCCCATTTGGCTGCAATGGCCAGGGCTGCGCCAATCTGAAGCCAGGAGCCTCCTCTGGGTCTCCCATGCGGGTGCAGGGGCCCAAGGACTTGGGCCATCTTCTACTGCTTTCCCAGGCCAGAGCAGAGATCTGGATCAGAAGTGGAGTAGCCAGGTCTCGAACTGGCGCCCATATGGGATGCCGGCACTGCAGGCGGCAGCTTTACCTGCTATGCCGCAGTGCTGGCCCCACTTGTTAAATTATTATAAGTAAATTTTTTGACTCTGTGCCTTGGATGGTCAACTTTTTAATTTATTTTTGTTCTATCGAAAAATAGACAATATTGAATTCCTTCTGCTTATCACTTATTTTGTTGATTTTAAGATTTTATTTTTTGAGAGGTAGAGTTACAGACAAAGGGAGAGACTGAGAGATCTTTCATCTGCTAGTTCGCTCACCAAATGGCCACAATGGCTGGAGCTGGGCTGAGCCAAAGCCAAGAGCCAGGAGCTTCGTCTGGGTCTCCCACAAGAGTACAGGGACCCAAGCACTTGGGCCATCTTCTACTGCATTCCCAGGCCATAGCAGAGAGCTGGGTCAGAAGAGGAGCAGCCAGGACACAAACCAGAGCCTATATGGGTGCCTGTACCACAGGCTTAGTACACTACACCACAGTGCTGGCCCCTATTGTTGATTTTTTGTAAGATTTATTTTAATTATTTGATAGCCAGAGCGACAAGAAAGAGGGAGAGACAAAGGAAGAAGGTTCGCTCTCCAAATGGCTGCAATGGCTGTACTTGGCCACACCAAAGCCAGGAGCCAGGAATTCCACCCATGTCTCCCACATGAGTGGCAAGGACCCAAGTGTTTGGGCCATCTTCTGCTGTTTTCCCAGGCACCTTAGCAAAGAGCTACATTGGAAATACAGCAGCTAGAACTCTAACCATTGCTCTGATATGGGATGCTGGCATTGCAGGTGGAGTCTTAAAGCCACTGTACCATATCAGCCCTATAGTTGTTGTTTTAATTGCATCCATTTCAGTTTGTCGTTCTCATTGCTTTTTTTCCCCCTAAGGCATAGTAACATAATTTACAAGATATTTGGTACATTGTGCAATACAAAATAATTTACTTGCCAATAAATGCTTGAAAGGGCATAATAAAGGCATCTACTAATTTTTCTCTTCTGTGATTAGATTTATTTGGAAATACTTTAACCATATTTCGTTGTCTACAAAGATTTTTTTTTAATGTCTGTTCTTATGTGACTCTACATTGTTGTTGTTACTGCTGTCATTCATAGGTTTACTTTTTTTCACATCTTGGTTTAGTGACACTTAATTCTGAAATTAAGCTACCTTCTCTCTGATTGCCCTTCTGGGAGATCTTTGTTTCTTTGCTTACCAAATAGTTGTCCTACTATTACCTCAAAGTTTGTTTTAGTGAAATACCCTTTTACCAGCAGTCAAATGCTTAAGGACGCTAAGTCACTATTGAAGTTGTCAGTAATTGCTTACAACAGACCTTTTCATCATTACTAATGTGATATTAGAGTAGCCAAAAAATGGGACAAATGGCAAGCAGTCATATCAGAATATATTATTATTTGGTCTTTCTCATTGTAAAAGCAGTGCTTTGTTGGTTTTTTTGTTTGTTTGTTTTTTGATAGCAGAGTTGACAGTGAGAGAAAGAGACAAAGAGAAAGTTCTTCCTTCTTCCGTTGGTTCACCCCCCAATGGCCGCTGTAGCCAGCACACCGCGCTGATCCGATGGCAGGAGCCAGGTGCTTCTCCTGGTCTCCCATGAGGGTGCAGGGCCCAAGGAGTTGGGCCATCCTCCACTGCATTCCTGGGCCACAGCAGAGAGCTAGACTGAAAGAGGAGCAACCGGGACAGAATCTGGCGCCCCAACTGGGGCTAGAACCCAGTGTGCCAGCGCCTCAGGTGGAGGATTAGCCTATTGAGCCATGGCGCCAGCCCAAAGCAGTGTTTTAAAATAAAATTTCCACTATATTTCCTGTCTTTCACTCAGTGGTATAACATTTCTCTTAACATATATTTATCTATGGAAAAAAAGAGGGAGTATTCACTGAATAAATAATAAAATATTTTATATATGCATTAAAGTTTAACTCAAATATTCCTGCCACGAGCTCTTTATAAGTTTATCTGGTTAAGTAAAACTGGGAAAAACTTGATTTAGCCAATAAATTTGGCATGTACGATGAGCAAGTTATGACTAGACATTAAAATATCAGCTTTAGTAAAATAAAATTTCAGTGCACTGTACATTCTGCACTTTATGTCTGTTTGTAAGAATGACAATAATATGGTACTCATGTAAGAGGAAAGAATAACAGTTTACAGTAGTAGCCTCTAAGAAAGGTATCAGTTCAGGAACATAAACTGAGATTATGATGAAGGCAAAAGATAACAATGAGGAATAAATAACTATATATAATAACTAAGTATTGATATGATAAACAAGGATACTCCATATATCTAGAGCTAGATTTTTTTTCAGTGTCTAATTCTGGTTATGTATTAAATGCTTTGTGACACTATATTACACTAATGCCTGATTACTGCAAGCCACTAGGGACTATGCCTTGAAATGAATGAAACTAAAAGCAAGGTTCCCCTATTGCTTTTCATACCTGTTCATTAGACAGTGCCTGTTTCCACAGCACATACTACTAAAATTGAAATGACAACAGAAGACTAGCACGATCTCTTCCAATACAGAAGTGGCACACTTGGCCAGTGCTGTGGCATAGCAGGTAAAACTGCCGCCTACAGTGCCGGCATCCCATATGGGATTAGTGTAATATAGTGTAATAATTAGTGTAATATAGTGTCACAAAGCATTTAATACATAACCAGAATTAGACACTGAAAAAAAATCTAGTTCTAGATATATGGAGTATCCTGTTTATCATATCAATACTTAGTTATTGTATATAGTTATTTATTTCTTATTGTTATCTTTTGCCTTCATCATAATCTCAGCTTACGTTCCAGCTGCTCCACTTCCCACCCAGCTCTCTGCTATGGCCTGGGTAAACAGTGGAAGATGGCCCAGGTCCTTGGGCTCTTACACCCGTGTGGGAGACCCGGAAGAAGCTCCTGGCTTCAGATCAGCTCAACTCCAGTCATTGCAGCCATCTGGGGAGTGAACCAGCGGATGGAAGACTCACTCTCTCTCTCTCTGCCTCAGCCTCTCTGTAACTCTGCCTTTCAAGTAAAATAAATAAATCTTAAAAAAAAAAAAAAAGTACAGTCACTAGGTATCCAAAAAAAAAATAGTGACATACAAGTTCAGGAAATATACCATTTTTTAGAAAAAGATTTATTTATTTATTTGAAAGGCAAAGTTTATAGAGCAGGGGAGGGAGGACAGAGAGAGATCTTCCATCCACTGGTTCACTCCCCAAATGGCCTGTCTGAAGCCAGAAACTTCCTCATGGTCTCCCATGTGGGTGGCAGGGGCTCAAAGACTTGAGCCATCTTTTGCTGCTTTCCCAGGCATATTAGCAGGGAGCTGGATCTGAAGTGGAACAGATAGGACTTGAACTGGCTACCTTAGGGGATTCTGATGTCACTGCAGCTTTACCTGTTAGGCACAGTGCCAGCTCTGATATTCCATATTTTTTAGCTAAGCTTTTCATTTGATTTATTTATCCACAGACTATTTTCCTGCTGCAAAGTAAATTGGTAGAATCCATGTATACCTCCTCCTTGGCATGTCAGTATTGGCAGCATCACCATCATGATCATGACAGCACAAATCAGACTTTGACATTACATTTTAAGAGTACTGTCTTGCAATGACCAGTTAGGACAGTGATATATTAATGACTGCTTTGCTCATTATTTGTGTCTGGGATAGTACAATCATAGACACAGATACCTAAGGAGATAAGGAACTCTATTGGAAATAGGATTTCCTAATTCTTTCCCCCTAGCCAGATCAGTTGCACCTTTTACATAATTCTAAAGAGATGGGAATGTTGAGCTGGTTAAAAGGAAAATGATAGTTGAAAGAAAAGAAACCTAAGAAAGAGCACCTCAAAACATTCATGGAAAATGGAATTTAAAGATTTATTTTGATACACAATTTTTTGCATATGAAAGATATTCAGAAAGTTCATGAAATTTGTATTATGAAGAGCTATGCATGGATAAACATTTTTCTAAGAACTTTTTGAAGTACCCTCCTTTCTGGATGCAGCTGGTTGACTTACTGTGTCAGTACCCTCAGTCAAAGTTACTAGCTCTGTCTTCACTGGACCAGACTAGATGGAAAACCTTCTTTATGGGCCTTTTTTCCCTCTTGTGTGGATGCAAACTGTTATATACAAGAAAGATAGAGCAGTAAGTTCTACTGAGAAGCCTACAGCTGACATAATTTCACTTTGTTTATAATGGCAGCATAAGGTAGATATGTAAACTTTTCTTTCTTCTCAAGATCACAAAGTTAATCAATGGGATGCAAGCAAGTTTAAATTCATCTAAATACTGTAGAAATTATTGCCAAAAGGAATAATACTTAAATTTAAGTCCCAGTTGTGATTAAATCATTTCCTCATTCCTCATGGCATAAGGAAGTAGAGTAGCTGTTCATTTTTGCTGAAGAGAGACCAGGAGAACAGTTTTAGGAAGAGTTTGCCTAGAGGTCACACAACTCATCCATACTTGCAAGAGGACTGTTGAAGTATTGAGGATCATGTAAAGGCTTATGAGGTCATTAGGCTATATCAAAAAGAGAGGAAAGACCATTTGATAAACTTGAGGTAAAGAGTTTCTCATTGCAGATGGCTTATAGAAACATCTTGCCTTCAACTTGTTAGTTACAGATCCTTAAAATAATCAACTCAAGGGGCTGCATAGAAGGTTAAGCTGTCACCTGCAGTGCTGGCATGCACCTGTTAAAGTCTCAGCTGCTGCAATTCCGATCCAGCTCCCTCCCTCCCTCTCTGTACTCTGCCATTCAAATAAATAAAATAAATCTTAAAAAAAAAAAAAAGTCAAGTGAGCTGGAAGAACATTTTGATAGCCCTACCATTATCTAGCTGTTCTTAATTAAGATTTTTTAAATCATTCTTTCTTTAAAAAAGACTTACTTATTTTTTATTTGAAAGGCAGAGTTACAGAGAGAGGGAGAGACAGAAAAATCTTCCATCCACTGGTTCACTCCCTATATGGCCACAATGGCCAGACCTGGGCTAGACTGAAGCCAGGAGCCAGGAATTTCTTTTGGGTCTCCCATGTGGGTGCAGGGGCCTGAGCACTTGGCCATTCTTGGCTCCTTTCCCAAGCATATTAACGGGGAGCTGGATTGAAAATGAAGCAGCCGGGACTTCAGCCAGCACCCATGTGGGATGCTGGCTCTGCAGGCAATGTCTACACATTATGCCACGGCGCTGGCCCCAATCTAAACATTATTAAACTCTTTAATGAACTCATCTGCGTGGACCCTGATGATATACTCTTTTGTTTCCTTTTTTCCCCCCTAAATCACTAGCAGCCAGGAAACAACTGTTTTACAACTCAACCAAGTCCAATGTGGTGTTAACTTCATTGTGACAAGATAGTGAAAATACTTTCGGAGAACCTCCCAGGTTTCTGAAAGAAAAAGAGAGGAGAGAGTTGGTTTTAATATTGACCTTAGGGATGGACACTGTGGTACAGCAAGTTAAGCTACCGCTTGCAGTGCAAACATCCCAAATTGAAGGGCCGTTTTGAGTCCCGGCTACATTGCTTCCAGTACAGCTCCCTGCTAATGTACCTGGGAAGGCAGGAGTGGATGGCACAAGTGCTTGTGCCCCTGTCACCCATGTGGGAAACCCAGTTGTTGTGGCCATTTGGGAAGTAATGCAGCGAATGGAATACCTTCTCTCTCTCTCTCTCCCTCTCTCTCTCTCTCTCTCTCTCTTTCGCCATCTCTGTCACTCTAGCTTTCAAAATAAATAAATAAATACATCTTTAAAAATTGACCTTATGTTGAAAAGTAGAGCCATGTGGTGTACTTTATTCTTAAATGAATCCATCAACCAAGAATGGAGCAATGCACAGGTGGCATCATATTTGAAGTTCCAGGAAATAGGGGAATTTTCTTCCTGAAGTGTGTAGGAGTCTCATTTTTTAAGGAGAATTACAAAGGACTGTTAGGATTGCTTTTTGGTTATCATCAATAGTAAGTTTGGAAACTTTTAATTCTTATAAAAGGTTAAACTTTTAGAACTTTTTCTCTTCACCTTCCACAAGAGCTAAAATTTTTGCTTACCAGAAAATTTGAGCATCATTTAAAGAGCCCCTACGTGTTTTGCATTTATATTAGCATGCTTCCTTGCTGGGCTGGTCTTTTCTTTGAGAAAGTCAGGTACATAATTAGACTTATGTTTTCACTGTCTTAAGTATAAAGTCGGCCTATAAGTGGAGATGTAGCTGCCAAATGTAAATAATTAGGATGGTTTTCTCCATCTGTGTGTGTGTGTGTGTGTGTGTATATATATATATAGTACTTATATATATAGTACTTATATATATATATATAATACTACTTTGTGGCCATTTTATAAGGAAGGTATCCTTTTTCTAATTAAAGAATTACCATCCATATTATAACAGAAGCATGAGACAAAGTTTTTACCCTTTTCTGGATCTGAGATGGTATTGATCCAGTACATAAGAAAGAGGGAAACTTTGTTCAGTTTCTTGCTCCAAGAACTATGTTAAAGACTTTGTGGGGAGCAGGTGTTGTGGAACAGTGGATTAAGCCACCACCTGCAAAGCAAGCAGCCCATATAGGAGTACCAATTAGAGTCTTGACTACTCCCCTTCCAACCTAGGTCCCTGCCAATGTGCCTGGAAAGGCAGCAGAAGATGGCCTAAGTGTTTGGTCCCTTGCCACCCATGTAGGAGACCAGGATGGAGTTAACTGGCTCCTGGTTTTGAACTGGCCCAGACCTGGCTGTTATATGGCCATTTGGGGAGTGAACTAGTGGATGGAAGATGTCTCTGTCTCTCTCTGTCTGTTGACTCTGACTTTCAAATAAGTAAATAAATCTTTTTTAAAAAAGACATGGGGATTGCACTGTGGCATGGCAGGGTAAGCCTCCACCTGCAGTGCCAGCATCCATATGTGCACAGGTTCAAATCTCAGGTGCTCCACTTCTGATCCAGCTTCCTGCTGATGCACCTGGGAGGGCAGTGGAGAATGGCATGAGTGCTTGGGCCCCTGCACCCATGTGGGATACCTGGGAGAGACTCCTAGCTCCTGGCTTTTGCCTGGCCCAGCCCTGGCCATTGCAGCTATTCGGGGAGTGAGCCAGTGGATAGAAGATCAATTCTCTCTCTCTCTTTCTCTCTACCTCTCCCTCCCTCCCTTCCTCCTTCCCCCATCTCCTCTTATCTCCATTTTTATTTATTTCAAATAAATAAAGATTTTATTTATTTGAAAGGCAGAGGTAGACAGAGAGGTCTTCCATCTACTGGTTCACTCCCTAAATGGCCATAACAGCCAGAACTGGGCCAATCCAAACCCAGGAGCCTGGAGCTTCTTCTGGGTCTCCCACATAGGTGCAAGGGCCCAAGGATTTGGGCCATCTTCTACCGCTTTCCCAGGCGATAGCAGAGTGCTGTATCGGAAGTGGAGCAGCAGGGACTCAATCAGCATTCATACGGCACTGCAGGCAATGGCTTAACCCACTAATCCACAGAGCCAGCCCTGTAAATAAATCTTTTTTAAAAAAAGGATTTTACATATTTTACCTCATTTAACTCTTGTAATATCACTATGAGATAATAACGATTTATTCACCTTTTACCATTAAGGTAACTGCTTTCAAATAAGCCTACCACTCCTAAGGAAGTTTTTTAAAATAATTTTTTTAAGATTTATTTATTTTACTTGAGAGGCAGAGTTACAGGCAGAGAGAGGGAGAGACAGAGAGAGAGGTCTTCCATCTGCTAGTTCACTTCCTGGAGTGGGCCATCTTCTACTGCTTTCCCAGGCTCTCAGCAGGGAGCTGGATGGAGCAGCAGCCAGGACCTGAGCAGCAGCCAGGACCTGAGCCACAGGCAGATGCTTAACCTACTATGGCACAGTGCCGGCCCTCAGGAAGTTTTAAAAATTTATTTAAGAGTTCTTGGCCGGCGCCGCGGCTCACTAGGCTAATCCTCCACCTAGCGGCGCCGGCACACCGGGTTCTAGTCCCGGTCGGGGCGCTGGATTCTGTCCTGGTTGCCCCTCTTCCAGGCCAGCCCTCTGCTGTGGCCAGGGAGTGCAGTGGAGGATGGCCCAAGTGCTTGGGCCCTGCACCCTATGGGAGACCAGGAAAAGCACCTGGCTCCTGGCTCCTGCCATCGGATCAGCGCGGTGCACCGGCCGCAGCGCGCTGGCCGCGGCGGCCACTGGAGGGTGAACCAACGGCAAAGGAAGACCTTTCTCTCTGTCTCTCTCTCTCACTGTCCACTCTGCCTGTCAAAAAAAAAAAAAAAAATTTATTTAAGAGTTCTCAGGGCCAGCACTGTGGTGTAGCAAGTAAGCCGCCACCTGCAGTACTAGCATCCCATATGGGCACTGATTCAAGTCCCAGCTGTACCACTTCCCATCCAACTCTCTGCTGTGGCCTGGGAAAGCAGTAGAAGATGGCCCAAGTCCTTGGGCCCCTGCACCCATGTAGGAGACCTGGAGGAAGCTCCTGGCTCCTGGCTTCAGATTGGCACAGCTCTAGCCGTTGCAGCCAATTGGGGAAAGAACCAGGGGATGGAAGACACCTCTCTCTCTCTCTCTCTCTCTCTCTCCCTCTCCCTCCCTCCCTTCCCTCCCTCCCTCCCTCCCTCTCCCCCTCCCCCCCACCCTCTCCCTTCCCCTCTCCCTCCCCCTCTCCCTGCCTCTCCTTCTCTCTCAGTTTAACTCTGACTTTCAAGTAAATAAATAAATCTTTAATTTAAAAAATAAGAGAGTTCTCTGTAAGGTCAGTAGAACTGAACATGATGGAATATTGATCTGAAGTGAAGCAAAAACACTGTGGTTGGACTATTTCTGCCTAAGACTAGACTGACTTAATATACACTATTTTCTTTGCTACTTCATACTGAATAAAACCATAAATTAAGAAATCCAGAGGTTTCTAAGATGTTTTGAGTTTCCTTGGTTACTCATTTGCCACAAGTGTTGTTAGATGTTAAAGCTCAATTCACTGGTTAGACTGTCTTTGTAGAATGGTTAGCTTATGTCCTTTTCTTTGTTCAGAAGGAGGCACCCCTAATTCTGTCCACTTGTCTTTACCAGTGCATGCCAATTGATCACAAGGTAGGCTGGTTAATAAAGATGAATCAACAACTTAGAGCAGAAGTATTCTACTACTAGAAAAACAAAAGTAAAATGTTAATGTTTTTTCATTTTAAGGATTAGTCATTCTTTTAGTTGTGTATTTTGAAATTGCAGTTTACTAAAAACTGTCATCTTGATCTGAAAATGTAATTGAGGTTTCCAGAGTTGCCTGATTTACAATTTACTTCTGTTTGCGTGTTGCTTTTTTTATGCCAAATCATGTGGTAATCTGCATTGACTCTTAGGAAAGATGGGAGAAGAAATATTTGGTAGAAAACTCTCTCACTCTCTCAGTTTTATCTTACGATTGTATATTACCAAATATCTCTTTGTATTTTCCACATTGTTTGACTATACTTATCTTTCCTCATAATTCTTTTTCTCTTTCACTTTTATTGATGTCTAGTCTCTTTCTGAGCTTAGACTTTAAGAAATTTTCATTCATCCTGTTGGGCACTAGAATTTTAATTTTTGAAGCTCTAATTGAGAAAAATTAGTGACTACGTATTTTAGGTTATGGTACAGTTTCTTTATGTCTCTATGAAATATTAAATTTAAAATTCATGATTTATCTAATATAAAATCAAGTATTTATTAATCTGTACTTCATTAAAGGCTCTTTATCAAATTTGATAAATTCTAACCAGATTCTTTTAACTCACCTTGTTTACATTACTGATAATTAGGCATCTACATTGCTATAGACTTTACTACCTGGACCTTAGTTATTTATTGTTGCTTTTAAAATCTGTTAACACAAGCCTTCCTAAGCTTATCCATGAGCCTCATATTAGGGAGCCCATGGCTTCATAATGCATCATGTTTCTGCAATGTATTTTCATAACATCTTTCATAGCATCATGAATATGAATTTAATAGTGAGAATGAATTGAAGTCATTACTATAGAAATATGTATTTTTTACGTACTAGTCATGAGGACTTCATTTTCTATCTTGGAGTGGTAAAGTTGTTTCTGTCATACTCAAAGCATGAATTAAATCTGTTTTCTCATGGTCAGCTTATGAAGGTCAATGAAGGACAGCACTTTGAAAGAAATGGATAATATGCATCCTTCCAGAGCTAGTGTATATTACAGCTGTCTGTTTGGACCTACTCCAGCAACAGCTCGGTGACTTTTAGAGAAAGAGTAGTGCAGAGGCCCTAACAGGGTCTCAGAAATTTTACTGAAGGACATTGGCTTCTCGTGCATTTCCAACACAGTGATACTTGTTTGAAACTATCTTCCTTGTTCCTCAAATCCAGCTGGTCTCTGAGTACCTTGGATTTTCCTTTACAAGATCATCTTCATCTATTTCTTTCTTGCTGTTCCTAAGTGCTGCTTCTTTGCTCTGGCCCATGTTAAATTTTTCCTGGAGTAATTTCAATGATTTAGTTTTTCTAGTTACTCTCCTATGTTCTAGGATAATAGTGACTGAGAAAGACCCTATCCTTGAAAAATTTAGTCTAGTAGGAAATCAAACATAGCCATAGATAATCTTGGGCTGTAACATTAAGAAAGGGAGTAATTAATTCTAGAAATATTTAAAGTAACTTTGAAGTAGAGTGATCAGAACATTGAATTATTAACCTAGATTTTAATTATGTTGTTTCTGCAGCAAACATGGACAGTTTTGTTTTCCTGTTCTAAATCAAACTAAACTGAAAATTCATTTGATAATTTTAAAACCAGAGAGTTTTATTTTTATTTTCTAGTTAATGAGCAAATAAAGAAATGTAACTTGCCATAAAAGTAAATACTGGGGGCCGGCATCCCATATGGGTACCGGTTCGAGTCCCAGCTGCTCCATTTCTGATCCAGCTCACTGCTGTGGCCTGGGAAAGCAGTGGAGGATGGCCTGAGTCCTTGGGCCTCTGCACTCTACTGGGAGACCTGGAGGAAGCTCCTGGCTCCTGGCTTCGGATTGGCACAGCTCCTGCTGCTGGGGCCAGTTGGGGGAGAGAACCAGCAGATGGAAGACCTCTCTCTCTCTCTGCCTCTCCTTCTCTGTGTGTGTAACTCTTTCAAATAAATAAATACATGGTTTTTTGTTTTTGTTTTTGTTTTGTTTTACTTGACAGGTAGAGTTAGACAGTGAGAGACAGAGAGAAAGGTCTTCCTTCCATTGGTTCACCCCCCAAATGGCCGCCACGGCCAGCGCTATGCTGATCCGAAGCCAGGAGCCAGGTGCTTCCTCCCCGTCTCCCACGTGGGTGCAGGTGCCTAAGCACTTGGGCCATCCTCCACTGCCCTCCCAGGCCACAGCAGAGAGCTGGACTGGAAGAGGAGCAGCCAAGACTAGAACCTAGCACCCATATGGGATGCCAGCACCGTAGGCGGAGGATTAGCCTATTGAGCCACGGCACCGGCCCATAAATAAATCTTAAAAAAAAACCAAAAACCTGTTGATCTGAGAATGGGGGTAGAAATGTTTTGTCAAGATATATCAAAATATACACATTTTTAAAAGTGTTGCTTTTAATATCAGAAATAAGTAAAACCATTGATCACTCAGTAGATATTTAAGCAGTATCTACATTTGTGGAACATAGATATCTGGGAAGCACAAGCTGCTTATTTTAGCAATTGTGCCTGGTTGAGGTGAATAAGCAATTGAATCAGTATAGATCTATCCCCTAATCTTGCAGGTGCGTGCTTCAAAATAGCTTTCTTATTTTTAATGACTTTCTGATGCAAATATTATGTTTCAGACATAATGAACTTCTGAAATTAAAACCTGAATTAAAAATATATAAAACAGGGGTCAATGCTGTGGCGTGGTAGGCTAAGCCTCCACCTGTGGCACCAGCATCCCATATGGGTGCCAGTTCTAGTCCCGGCTGCTCCTCTTCTGATCCAGCTCTCTGTTATAGCCTGGGAAAGCAATGGAAGATGACCTAAGTGGTTGGGCCCCTCCTCCTGTGTGAGAAACCTGGAAGAAGCTGCTGGCTCCTGGCTTCAGATCTGCCCAGTTCCGGCCATTTGGGGAGTGAATCAGTGGATGGAAGACCTTTCTCTCTGCCTCTCCCTTTGTCTGTAACTCTACCTCTCAAATAAATAAATAAAATCTTTAATATATTAAACATACCTTATGTATGTTTCAAAGTATTCAAGTCAGAAAAGGAGACTTATGATTTATTTTATAGAGACTCATAATGAGCTGTCAAATAATAACTTTCTATACTCTTTCTTGGTAATATTGACTATACAATTTGTACTCAGTTTTGGTTGCTACATTTTCAGATGAATATTAGCAAATGGAGCATATCCAGTGAAAGCAAAGAAAATGATGGTAAACTGTCTTACTTGAATAATGATTGAAGGACAGTCACAATTCGGATAACTGTCAAGTATGTAATGAGATGGAGAAAACAACTCAGAATGAAGAAGATAACTTAGGAATAACATTTAGGAATAATGTTAAGTGCTCCTCAAAAAATTCCTTATCAGGTTATAAGATTTTTTTTATTTTTTATTTTTATTTATTTATTTATTTTTGGACAGGCAGAGTGGACAGTGAGAGAGAGAGACAGAGAGAAAGGTCTTCCTTTGCCGTTGGTTCACCCTCCAATGGCCGCCGCGGCCAGTGCGCTGCGGCCGGCGCACTGCACTGATCCGATGGCAGGAGCCAGGTGCTTCTCCTGGTCTCCCATGGGGTGCAGGGCCCAAGCACTTGGGCCATCCTCCACTGCACTCCCTGGCCACAGCAGAGAGCTGGCCTGGAAGAGGGGCAACCGGGACAGAATCCGGCACCCTGACCGGGACTAGAACCCTGTGTGCCGGCGCAGCAAGGCGGAGGATTAGCCTAGTGAGCCGCAGCACCGGCCTAGGTTATAAGATTTTAATACTGAAAGTACTCAGTTAAGATTTTAACTTTGTTTGTATCCCCCAGAGAGTTTCATTTGACAGTGTTATGGTGTGGTTGCAGAGGAGGGTTGTGAATGACTTCTTAGGCAGTGTGCATTTAGAAAAGTCTCCAGTTGATGTCAGATAGTTATGCTATCTTTTGGGGGGACAGCATACTGTAAAAACCACATGGTGGTTTCCATAACTTCTGCTCAACTCTGCTATTATAGTATGAAAGCATCATTGGCAATATATAAATACAGTTTGTTGAGTCTGTAAGTGTGCTTCACAATAAAACTTACTTTATAAAAGTAAGCAGTGAGCTGAATTTGCCCTGTAGGCTATATTTCAACCACCCTTACCTTAAATGATAAACTCCAGAAACACATCCTGGAATCAAAATTATATTCACCAGCATTAAGAAGAATGAAAGGGCAAACTTGTAAGCTTATATCGAAAAAAGCTAATGAGTAATAGTTGGCTACTGCCTTATTTATTACAAAAACAGAAATGTCTCATGTCTTTTTCTGTGCACCATAATTTAATTCTCATATACCAAAATTCATTCATGAATGGCTGACAGAATATTTTGTTCAACAGTTGGTTTAAATAAGATTGCCTTGTGTAGTTAAATAAATATGATTGGGTTTATAGAAATTTGGGTAGTAATTCCAGTTCAATAAATGACCTCACTGTTTTCACCTTCTAAGGATATGACTGGAGTTAAGTAATAATGTTCAGCTTTTTGAAAAATTGTGAATGCCATCCCAAAACCTGCTAGGAGATTGGATTTATATTTAAATATTGGGGAAATCTCTTCACTGTCTCAGAACCGAACAAGGCTCACTTGTGTTTCAGTTTGCGTTCTCTACCTGCTAAAGATAAGAGCTGAAGATAGGTAGAAATGTCTACTTCATATTTCTAGTCTTATCTATGTCAATCTAGTTAGAATTTGCTGTATCTAAACTGCTGCCTTTTACTTATTGGAAGGCATTTTAGTGTGGTTTATCTATATCAAGTAAAAAATATTGAACACTTCTCACATTTTATAGATGATCTTTTTTTATTCATTTATTTTGTTTTCTTTTTTAAGAATCACTTTATTTATTTGAAAGAGAGTTACAGAGAGAGGTAGAGTCAGAGAGAGAGAGAGGTCTTCCATCTGCTGATTCACTCCCCAGTTAGCCACAACGGCTGGAGCTGTGCTGATCCGAAGCCAGGAGCCAGGAGCTTCTTCCAGGTCTCCCATGCGGGTGCAAGGGCCCAAGAACTTGGACCATCTTCTACTGCTTTCCCAGGCGATAGCAGAGAGCTGGATCGGAAGTGTAGCAGCTGGGACTCGAACTGACGTTCAGTCAGTTTGCTGGCACTGCAGGCAGCAGCTTTACCCGCTATGCCACAGCACCAGCCCCATAGATGATCTTTAAGGTCAGGTACTTTAAAAGTCAGCATGACCAGATTAACAAGTTAAACTTCAATTTCAAATTCTTTACTACCTTAGACTAAGTTATAAATCAAGATTGTCTATAAACAGCTATTTGGAAACATAAAATTGAGGAACTACTGTATATTTGTGTTTAGTAGTACTGCTTTGGCCAACTCATTAAAATGATGGAAATAGAGGAGATACACCATCAGCACAAAATTTCTACAGTGTGTGATCATAAGACAAGATAATTCAAAACAAAATTACAGATGAAAAAATTTTTCCTTCTGTGATCTCAAATTTCCAAATCATAGAAATTAGTATTACAAAAATTAATTTTATAATGATTTATCTTCCTCTACTGCTCTTAAATAATTTTCTTTGTAAATAGAAAAATATGCTCTTAAATTTGGTAATTCCATCTTTATCAGCATTTAATTTTTCCTGTGATTTAGCCAAGCCCTTTTATTTTACATTTTTGATACCTGGATTTCTTAATTTTAAGGATTTTTCCCTTAAAATCAGAGAATTGAGAAAATGTACTTTTTACACTTTAATGTTCATTTGTTTATATCTTTATATTTGAAAGCAATCTTTAAAGAAATCAGAATTTAAAAATAATGAAAAATATTTTTAGCTCAATATTTTAGACTCCTTTATATTCACAATGTACAACATAAAATTCAGACTGTTTAACATGGTTTTATTATCTGGCGCCTGCCTGCCTTTGGCCCTCTCTCCTTGTCACGGACCCCACCTGTTACCAACCACTTTAGACTCAAATAATAGAAAAAAAAACCAGCTTGCATTGTTACTAACAGTGGTGGCTGCATGCTTTTGTGGTCTGTGACTGTACAAACACTGTGGTGATCTGAAATGCCCTCTTCATCTAGCTGTCCTGCAGCCAAGCCATTCCCACTGTGAAATTCCTACCAATCTATAATACACTACTGAAACTTGACCTCCCAGAAGCCTTCCCTGACCCTTTCAGGCTTTTCTATAGTTCATCTTCTGTCTTGAAATAATTACCACATTGTTAAAGTTGTTTTGCTAATAATCAATGAGTCCCTCAACAAAAGAAGGGAAAGCATCTTATTCACCTTTCTTTTCATATTGTGCTTAGCCTAGATGCTGATGTAAACAAGTACTTCTCAATAAAAAGGAGAGAGAGACGATGGTAAGGGTTTCTTTATACCTAAGCTCTAGATAGATACCATTTAAATAGGAAATTGAGCAGTTGGGGGAACTGGAGGCTACTGAGAAAGCACCAGCATCTGAGCCACTCAGAACCTTTCCAGTCTGCTGTGAGAGCCTTGCATTACCAGTGCTACCTTAGAGGTATTAGCACTAGAAATGGGCTCTGCTTTATGAAGCTCCTTATTTACTTGCTTCCCTTACTGGAAGAAACCACTTTTTTATACTCCCATCTGGCGAGTTCATAATAATTTGGAAAGATAATATTGTTAACTCTTCACCGGTTTATTAGTAATATTTAACATTCACTGAGTATTTACTGTGCGCTTATACTTTTGTTCCATATTTTCTTTTCATACATTACTTAGTAGTCCTCACAACAATCCAATAAAGTGGATGCTGTTATCCTAATTTAACAAATAGGGGAGTGGGGGATGAGGGTCAATGAGATGAACTTAACTGTCCAAGACCACACAGCTATTACCTGTGGGAACCAGAATTTGAATCCAATGTAACTTTACAGCTCATTCTCTCATTCACTGTCAGTGAAGACTGCCAATCACTAATTAAAGCCCAAATAGTATCATGGTTATAGTGTGCATTTTAAAATCATCTAAACATGGATTCCAAATTTATTTTCTGGTAGCAAGTAACCTTACTTTTCTGACCTTCAGTTTTCTTATAATATAAAATGATAATACATATCCCAAAAGGTCTGTTGACCACCTAAATGCATGGTATATACTAAATAATAAGTATTAGATCCAGTTGCCTCTTCTATACTTCCGTTTATGTGAGCTCTGGAATAATGATTACTACAAAATAAGACCTGACACAAGAAGGCAAATAGCCATTAAACAAATGAGAAGGTTAGTATCCTCTATTTTCTGTGGAGTACTACCATATTGTCGCAAACCAGAGCCTGCCTTCAGGATTCCCAAGTGTTTTGTGTCTGTGATCACACTTATTCTGTTAATTTGAAGACTTATCTTCAGTATTTAATGGTTAATAAACAGAATAAATCTGTCTACTAGACTTCTGTCTTACTAACTTTTAGGAAATGTATGAGACTGTGTGAGTTATTTTTTGCACGAAATGGTTGCCCTAGTGGTTCTGTAACATAGACCTTTTAGTACCATTCAACAAAGAGAAACCATAAACACAGTTGCTGTTTTGGTGTGGCTTGTGGTTTTGGTTTTGTTTTTATTTGAACTTTTTCATGCAAGCAGATGTTCATTTAAAAGTAGTCGTTTGACATTTTTCCTTTGCATTTTTCACATTTTTTTATGTTTTTTAAACGTTTAGCTTAAGTCACTTCTATAATTGTGATTGTTCTGGTCCTTTTACTAGGCAGTGAATTTTCTTTTAAAGGTGTGGCAAATGGAATAATTATATTTTAAAAACTATTTCAAGGGATTTCTATTTTAAGTGTGAAGAAAGGTATTTCAATCTATCAAAACATAATTTTCCTATATTCTTCATTGCCCTTCAGTTAATTTCTGTTCCCAGAGGTGGGAGTAAGGCTGGAAATGTCTGCTATTCCTACTCCTCACCTTCTTCATATATTATAACTATGAACCATACCAACATCACTTGTTTGCATCCAAGGATTTGTACAGCAGAGATGTCTGATCAAATTAGCTCTTTGCTATTTCTGGGCCACAGTGGCTCTGAAGTGGAGGGTGGTAGGGGACAAAGATGCAAAGGAAACCATTTAGGCAGATCTTTGCAGTGATCTAGACAAGAAATGGTGAGGGCCTGTCCTTAGGTACTGAGAGTGGTAGGGAAGGAGTGTAGACAGATTAAAGAGCATTTGTTGATGGGTTTCATGGGTGGGGAACATCCTGCCTGCGGCCATATAAAGCCCATGAAATCATTTGGTCAGGCCTTGCCAAGACAAATGCAGGCCATACTCAAAATTCAGTAAATCTATTGCAGGCTAATTTTTTTAAATTGATAATTGTGTATGGCCTGTGAATGATGTTACAAATATCCCAATGGCCCTTGGCAGGAAAAAGATTCCCTACCCATGGATATTGACAGATAGGAGATAGATGAGAGGAGTGAAAAATGGGGATTTCTGGATTGGATGTATCATGTTGCTCACTTGCCTCTCTTTTTGTTTAACTCCTGCTTCCCTTAAAGGATTCTCTGTATGTTAACCTCCACTGATTTAGATGACCATACTGTGTACTTTCATAGAACCTGACATTTCTCTATGATAGCATTTATTCAGTTTTACAGTTGTGAGATTATACAACATACACATAATCTTCATTCTTGACTTTGTCTTATGAGGACAAGGGCTGTGTCTTATTCTTCATTTTATTCCCAGTACCTAGCATGGTCCTGAGGACAGCACCAGTACACTTTTGGTGAAAAAGAAAAAGTGTAATGTATAGCTCTTGCCTATAGTACTTGATAGAATAATCAAATATGTTAGGTTATTGGAGCCTTCTTGATAACTTTTTCTAGCTTAATTTCTTCTGCAACTGGTATTGTTCATGTTACCTTTGGTTATAGTCTTACAGTTTACCTTACTGAATAAACATATAAAGCAAGAAATAAACATGCTTTGTGGGTTTCAGTGAGATTTTCTGAAAGAACTCTTTAGAACATTAAAGTCTTAAAAAATTAAGCATCCTTAAATTATAATAACACTTAACAATTTTTAAAATATTACTAATTCTTAACTCAGATGGTAGAAACATTATACTGACAAAGTCATGATACCCTATTGTGTGTAAATCAATTCATTTCAATTAGAAATAGTAGGAATAGTTTACTTGAGAAAGTGCATGGATCATTGCAAGTTCATCAGATTTCAAGGAAAATATCTTGATGACACTTTATGTTATTATGAATATACACCTAAAGCTTACTTTAAGAGCAGAATGAGCTACAATATTAATTACCTAGGCTAGAATCAAACTACCCTTCACCCCCCAAAAAATGAAGGAAATTTAAAATATGGATTTAAGAAAAAGAGAAACTAAGCCATATAATTTCTCATTACAGCCCATTAGGAGTAGAAGTGAAAAAGGAAAAGGATTTAATTTCTCTAGGACTTACTTTTCTTTAAAATAAGAGCAGTGGATGTACAGTCTAAAAGATTATTTTTGGCTCAAATTCTGTTACTCCATAAAATAGAAGAGAATGATAAAGGTGATAAAGAATGATAAAGAAAGAATGATAAATGATATGTGATGGGAATTTTGGTTTGAATTATAGCTTACTCGTCATTCTTTCTATTGCCTCAGCTTTGTCTTAGAAAATCCACTCAAATGTTTTTATGTGACTTTATTAAATTTAATACAAGTGATTTTTCTAACCAACTGAAGTATAAGTGTTATCTAGAGCAACAGTCTCAATTAGAATATTTAAGATGAGTTTGTTTTAGCCTTGCCCATTTAAAGTACAGAAAATGAATCAGTTAACAGAGCCATTAAATGTATTCTATAGTTGCTTCTCTTTTAATAGATGTTTTCTTTCTTTGATTTAGGTGTCTGCTTTGGAACAACAATATATATAATTCCTTCAAGTAGTTTTATATGTAAAACTTGTAAAGGATCAGAACAATGCCTCCACGACCATCATCAGGTGAACTGTGGGGCATCCACTTGATGCCCCCAAGAATCTTAGTAGAATGTTTACTGCCAAATGGAATGATAGTGACTTTAGAATGCCTCCGTGAGGCTACATTAATTACTATAAAGCATGAACTATTTAAAGAAGCAAGAAAATACCCTCTCCATCAACTTCTTCAAGATGAATCTTCTTACATTTTCGTAAGTGTTACCCAAGAAGCAGAAAGGGAAGAATTTTTTGATGAAACAAGGCGCCTTTGTGACCTTCGGCTTTTTCAACCCTTTTTAAAAGTAATTGAACCAGTAGGCAACCGTGAAGAAAAGATCCTGAATCGAGAAATTGGTATGATACAGTTTTAACTTAATGACATTGTGATCCTGCTCTAAGATGCAAATAACTATGAAGTTTAGCTATTATCTGTTACTAAAATACCTATCTGAGCCAGTACTTTTATAATCAAATAAATTGTTTTCTTAATAAAAAAAATTAGAAATCTGAAGTACTTTTTACTGATGAACTATGGAACTATTTTTAACACCCTAATGTTACCCTGTAAAGTTTTCTTTAAGAAATATCATTTGTGGGATGATGTAGATTTGTTGTATCCCAGTTTTGTTTACATAATGTTTCCTGCCTTTACTCTAAACTGCTGAATATATTACCTTTTATATATTCAGATCTACTTGGGACCTTGTCACCTCTTACTATATGTATTCATCAAGTTTTTTTTAACCCAGAGAAACTTCTTTACTCTTTTGTGATCTTCCAGATTTACACAGTTCCCTGTTTGTAAGAAACTAGTCCACATGGTATGTTTAATAGAATGTTATGTTCTTTATATAATTTTTTTAAGGTTTTGTTATTGGCATGCCAGTGTGTGAATTTGATATGGTTAAAGATCCAGAAGTACAGGACTTCCGAAGAAATATTCTGAATGTTTGTAAAGAAGCTGTGGATCTTAGAGATCTGAATTCACCTCATAGTAGAGCAATGTATGTCTATCCTCCAAATGTAGAATCTTCACCAGAACTGCCAAAGCACATATATAATAAATTAGATAAAGGTAAGAAAATTGTCAGTTTGCCATAATCATTACTATAGCAAAATTTTATGTCTGTACCTGTTTTTCAGTGCAGTCTTTTCCCACCTAGAAGATAAGCTTCTGAAAGACAGGGATTGCTTATATTGACAAGACACAATTGAGCACCAAGTATACAACTTATGTGTAATAAACTGTGTATGTATCATGCTGATCCCTACGTAAATTATTTAATCTCAAAATACTGAAGAATTTGAGTTTGAAATTTACTTTTTTTAGATACTAACAGAATTAAAGCTGATTAACTGAAAATAAAAACTAGGATAAATAGAAACATTTTATAAAATTTTGGGAAGCTTTATACATTATTTTTATTATATATCATATAAATATATGTTTATAAAGAAAAAATAGTTTTATTGTTAAATATAGTAATTAAGTCTGATCATAATGAGTGATCTTATATAGGTAGACTTGACATTTCATATATCAATTTCTAAAATGAAATGAACATGACATATAAATGACTGTTTTGGAAGTAAATGTCATAGCATTGAAGAAATACCTATATTTTTCAAGATTAAAAAAGTGAAGCTTTCAGTTTAAAATAATGTACTATATTATTCTCACACACTATTAACTATAAAATTCTGTTAGAATAAATTAAAACTTTTTTTTAATATTTATTTTTTTGAAAGGTAGAGTTAACACAGAGAGGGAGAGACAGAGAGAAAGCTTAACATCTGCTGATTCACTCCTCAAATGGCCACAACAGCTGGAGCTAGGCCAATCCAAAGCCAGGAGCCAGGAGCTTCTTCTGGGTATCGCACATGGGTGCAGGGGCCCAAAAACTTGGGCCATCTTCCAGTGCTTTCCCAGGTGCATTAGCAGGGAGATGGATTGAAGTAGAGCAGCCAGGACTTGAACCAGCCCCCATGTGGGTTGCCAGGGCCACAGGCAGTACCTTTACCCACTATGCCACAGCCTTGGCCCCAAAACATCTTAACTACATTTCACTCATAGTGTTCACAGTAATTTATTATAACAAAAAACTTAATTCAAAATATTTTTCTACTACAGCATACTTTTTAAAATACTCTTCACTTTTCTTCAACATTTTACCAAAAATTTCCAATATAAAAAAGTTGAAATAATTGTACTGTAAACAGCCACACCTCTTTAACATAGTTTTTGTTAAATTAATTAATTTTATTTGAAAAGCAGAAAGAGAGAGAAACAGGTAGAGTTCTCCCATCAGCTCCCCAAATGCTCATAACATTCAGAACTGGGTTATGCTAAAGCCAGGGGCTGGAAACTCAATCCAGGTTTCCCACATGGATGGCAAGGACCCAGTTACTTGACCCATCACTTAATACCTCCAAGGATGTGCATTAACAGGAAGCTGGAATTGAGAGCAGCACTTTAACCATCAGGCCAAATACCCACCTTGCAGTTTTAGTCCTTACATTTTAATCATTTTTGTTAACTCCCTGACTTAATTGATCTTAAAAAGAGAAAATTAGAAATCCATTTCCTGTCCCTCCTAATCTCTAATACTTCCTGTTCTGTCTTTTCTATCATTCCAGTTCAGCATATGTATGTCTGTTTATTCTCTTGTTTTACTTCCCATAGCTACCAAAAATTCTGTTAATTTTGGTACTGATAAAATTCTCGTGCTATCATGAGTCACTCTTCACAGGAGATACACACATGAAGTATGTTCTGTAGTTTTAGAAGGGAAATGAGCTTAGTCCCAGGTAGTTGTGACTAGGCACAGTTTTATTTGCTTTCATAAAACATGAGATTTGGGTATGGCCTGGCAGCCCTGTCAGGTATGAAAATTCCTGTTTCTACCTGATATTTACCAGTACTTTAATTAGTTTGATTATAGTAGTCATCTATACTTTTTGAAATTTGTCTCTTGAAGTAGATATTGTGATTGCATCTAATAATGTTTTCCTGTTAATAGGGCAAATAATAGTGGTGATTTGGGTAATAGTTTCTCCAAATAATGATAAGCAGAAGTATACCCTGAAAATCAACCATGACTGTGTGCCAGAACAAGTAATTGCTGAAGCAATCAGGAAGAAAACCCGGAGCATGTTGCTATCCTCTGAACAACTAAAACTATGTGTTTTAGAATATCAGGGCAAGTATATTTTAAAAGTGTGTGGATGTGATGAATACTTCTTAGAAAAATATCCTCTGAGTCAGTATAAGGTAAGTAAAAAGTTCAAAGAATATTAATTTTTTTAAGATTTATTCATTTTATTTGAAAGAATTACAGAGAGGCAGAGAGAGAAGTCTTCCATCTGCTGGTTCACTCCCCAAATGGCCGCAACAGCTGAAACTGAGCCAATCCAAAGCTAGGAGCCTAGAGCTTCCTCCGGGTCTCCCACAAAGGTGCAGAGCCATCTTCCACTGCTTTTCCAGGCCATAGCAGAGAGCTGGATTGGAAGTGGAGCCGCTGGGTCTTAAACCAGCATCCATATGGGATGCCAGCACTGTAGGCAGTGACTTTACCTGCTACACCACAGCACTGACCCTAAGAATACTAATTTTAAATTTAAAAAGGGATAACATCAAGGAATAGTATCTTTTTTAGGACATCCTTCTAATTAATATTAGTAAGTAATATTTATTAGTTTTTATACTGAAATTATTGTTTAATTTGAGAAACTGATAATATTGGCAGTTATACTAATTCCAAAATATGTACTGTTTCATGATTTTTATCCCCTGTCAAGCAACGGTACTAGAAAGGAACTAAAATAAGCATTTTTAAAAATTCACAATCAGTTGTTCAGATGTACTATTAATAATGTCTTACTAATACTACTCTACCTTCTTTTCTATTCATTAAATGCTTATAAGAAGTAACTATGTATCGAGTATATGCCAAATACTAATTTACAGTATCAAAACATGGTATTGGCCTTCAGATTCCTTAGGGTCTAATGAGTCATAGGGGTAAGAAAATAAAACCTTATAATATATGTACAGAAACATTTATATTAAAAATGTCTGTCCTAACTACTATTTCAATGTTCAGACCAAGGCTGTTTAATATTTTAATACATCCATAATTTTGTGAGCCTCATCTATTTATGGTTTGTTGCTTTAAGAAAGCAATTGTTTCTTAGGAAATGTTTGAACAGAATATGACTTAGTAGATTGAATGTTTGTCTTGCCAAATGATTTTTCTTTTGTTAAATATGGTATTTACATAATGAGTATCTTCTGACTCTTACTGATTTTGGTTTTGTTTGTTGTGTTTTTTGCTTCCAATTAAGGATAGAACTGTAGTGTCAAAAGCTGATCTAGTTTTTTTCATATATATACTTTATATTCAGAGGTGCTTGGTTGATCGGTACTGTAACCTAATTCTAAAATGTTAGTATTTTTTAATGTTACAGATATAGCAACTACTAAGAAATACTATCTATAATGTTAGATTTTTTTAAACACCTATGCAGATTAATGTATAAATTCTCATAATACTGTTACTTGTCACTTTTAAAATGAGAAATTTTATGGGAAATGATTCCCTCCCTTTCTCCTTTCTCTCTTACAGTATATAAGAAGCTGTATAATGCTTGGGAGGATGCCCAATTTGATGCTGATGGCTAAAGAAAGCCTTTATTCTCAACTGCCAATGGACTGTTTTACAATGCCATCTTATTCCAGACGCATCTCCACTGCTACACCATATATGAATGGAGAAACATCTACAAAATCCCTTTGGGTTATAAATAGTGCACTCAGAATAAAAATTCTTTGTGCTACCTATGTGAATGTAAATATTCGAGACATTGACAAGGTAAGGTACTATGCTTATTATTTTATATAAATTATTTTACCAAAATATTTTATTGATAATGTAATAATCTGTTGACCTATAGTATATTTTCATATAACTAGAAAAGCACCTAAATCTCAGAAAATAAAAATATGTAATGAATTCTATTAGTTTCCATCTACTATAGCTATCACACAGCTCACAGTCCTTTGTCTGTAATTCTAATGTCTGTAACTCTACTAATATTCAGATAATTCTCATATCCGTAATTCTAAACTGTTAAAACTGAAAACTTTGGGGCCAGCACTGTGGCGCAGTGGGTTAACACCCTGGCCTGAAGCACTGGCATCCCATGTGGGTGCCGGTTCAAGACCCAGCTGCACCACTTCCCATCCAGCTCTCTGCTATGGCCTGGGAAAGCAGTAAATGATGGCCCAAGTCCTTGGGCCCCTGCACCCAAGTGGGAGACCAGGAAGAAGCTCCTGGCTCCTGGCTTCGGATCAGCACAGCTCCGGCCGTTGCGGCCATTTTGGGGAGTGAATCATCGGATGGAAGGAAAAAAAAAAAACTGAAAAATTTACAGGATTCATCTGGGCAACAGAACCTCATTTCACCTGAAATGAAGGTTTTCATGGTCTTTATTAATCCTACTTACTGGAAGTAGCCTTGTGTCATATTAGAGAAACATTAATTTCCTTGACATGCTATTTCAGCTCCTACAATTTTTAAGTAGTATTTAGTATATATGCCAATTTATATTTCTAAAATATGAAAAACTTTGAATTACATTCCTAGCTTAAATGGACTGTGGTCTTATTTTAATATTTTATTATTATTAATCTGTTGTTCCCATTGTTACTAATGGATGAAGGCAGCAGCAAATTTTGATGAAGAATCTATATCAGTATTAATTTATTATTACAAGCACGTGAAGAACAGAAAAGTTATGTCTGAACAAATTTTTTCATTCTCTTCATATCAGTCGCATTGTTTATATTGTGTAACATTTTATTCTGTCCAATTTGTGTGTACATATGTATATGTTAAGTATATCTATTTGTACACTTTTTTTTTTTTTTTTTTTTAGATCTATGTTCGAACAGGTATCTACCATGGAGGAGAACCTTTATGTGACAATGTGAACACTCAAAGAGTACCTTGTTCCAATCCCAGGTAAGAAAATATATGAATTGTATTTCCAAGGGTATATCAATATTTAGCAGTAGGGTCAATAAAGGGGTTTTTTGTTTAATTTATTTATTTTATGTGAGAGAGTACGAGAGAGAGGGTAAGAAAGAAAAAGAGAGAGAAAGTGGGATCTTCTACCTGCTGGTTCTCTCCGCAGATGGCCACAATAGCTAGGGCTGGCCAGGCTGAAATCAGGAGCCTGGAACTCCATCTGGGTCTTCCACTTGGGTAGCTAGCAGGGATCCAAGCACTTTTAGGCCATCTTCTGCTGCTTTCCTAAGCACATTAGCTGGGAGATCGATCAAAGTGGAGCAGCCAGGACATGAACTGGTACTCATACAGGATGCTGGCATTGTAAGGTGGTGGCATCAACTGCTGCACTACGTTGGCCCCAATCAATAAAGTTTTATACAAGTTATATGAATTACCAGACATTTACATATAGAACCTAAGGACTTTATCAAATGAGTATCAATCACAAGATCACTTCATTGATTCTTCCTCAAATTTTACTGGAAGGGTTTTTTGATTCTCTGTTCCTGTTATATCAAGGAGGAAACAAAATCTGGCTACAGTTTGCACTAATGATTCCCCATGTTAGATTAAAAAAATCTGGCATTTTTTTTATCTCCATCAAGATAAGTAAGAGTTGTATAACAACTCCTGAAACAAACTACTCGGAAGCCATTTCCTTTAAATCACTCCCCCAAATAAATATTTATAGTATTCAATTAACAGATCTTTGGGAATAAATCAGTTTCTTGGGTGGAGTCGGGGGGTTGTTGGGAGCATTTTAAATTACTACTGAGGGTTGCCTTTGTGTCACAGTGGGTTAAGCCATGCTTGCAACACCTGCATCCGATATGGATGTTGGTTTATGTCTATTAGATCCCTGCTAATGTGCCTGGAAAAGCAGCAGAAGATGTCTCAAGTACTCATGCCACTGCCACCCATGTTAAGAGACCCAGGTGGTATTCCAGTTTCCTAGCTTCATCCTGTCCCAACCCCTGCCTTTATGCCCATCTGGGGAGTGAACCAGCAGATGGAAGATGTTTTTATCTGGTTCTCTCTCTGTCTCTGTCTCTGTCTGTGTAATTCTGCCTTTTAAATAAATAAATCTTTTTTGAAAATTACTGATTCCATGTAATAAAATAATAAACGGTAGTGTAATTCAGGAGTAGACATTTGGCCTAGTGGTTAAGGTACCAGTAACGATGCCTACAACCTATAAGGGAGTATCTGCATTTGGATTCTGGATCCACCAATTCTAGCTTCTTGCTGATGCAAACTCTAGGAGACAGTAGGTAATGGGTCAAGTAATTGCATCTCTGCCATCTACATGGGAGACCTGGATTGTACTCCTGGCTCCCCAGATTTCAGCCTGGCCCAGCTCTGGCCATTGTGCACATTTGGAGAGTAAGCTAGCTTTCTAAGAGAGCTGAGTCCTATAAATCTATTTGTTCATCATTTTGCGCTTACTCTGTCTCTCTCTCACTCTCTTTGTGTATCTCAAAAACTTAAACAACTAAATAAATTTTAAAAGGTAGTGTACTCCAAATCTTGCCATCCTATTTCTTAACTTATCTTTATAGATTCACTTGAGAATCAGAATCCACTCCTGAATATAACAGCAGTGGTATTTTAAGAGAATTCAAATTGATATTGAAAATTAACTGTATAGAATCACAATAAAGCTGAAGTGAACTCTGTAAAAATACAACTCATAATGAATTTAGACTGAGTTCTAGGAAGTCAAGGAAAAGGTCAAGTCTTATAATTAAGTTGTTACAGAGCCTTAGGTAGAGTTCAAAGAGATAGTAGATTTATTTACCAACAGGAAGAGACAGAGTCCCTTACCCTACCTGAACCAGTATCGATCAGAAAGAACATCACTTAAGTTAGAAATTATGCTGGGCAGGGCAGTATTGTGGCGTGTGTTAAGCCTCCGCCTGTAGTGCCAGCATCTCATGGGTGCAGGTTTGAGTCCTGGCTGCACCCACATGGGAGACTCAGAAGAAACTCCTGGCTTTAGATCAGCCCCAGCCACAGCCATTTGGAGAGTAAGCCAGCGGATGGAGGATCTCTTTCTCTCTCCCTCTCTCTCTCTCTCTTCCCCTCCTCTCTCTGTATTTGTGCCTTTCAAATAAAAATATCTTGAAAAAAAAAAATGAAAGAAATTATGCTTGGGCAACAAACAACCTCAAGATGCCTTACTTTTTGCTGAAACAGTTTATTTTCTAGTCATGCTGCATGTTTGTCATGGTTGGACAGAATAGTTATAAGAGGAACAGAAAAATAATACTTGAGGAAATAATAGCCAGATGCTTCCAAATTTGGTGAAAACTATAACCACCAACCCAAGGAGTTCAGCAAGCATCAAGCAAAAACTCCAATAATATTGGATAAATTTATCCTGGTTGTTTCAGTACTAAAAATAAACTAGCTTTATAAAATTAAAAGATAAATTGTTAAATAATATACAGTTTAAATGTTAGAATTCTAATAAGTTAAAGTTAACTATTTAGAAAGGACTATATTTGATTAACTTTTCTTCCAGAATTCTAGTCTAAAAGGCAAAATTTTAAGGATAATATTAAGATTTGGGGGGGGGGGGCAGCACTGTGGCCTAGTAGGTTAAGCCTACACCTGCAATGCCAGTATCCCATATGGCACCAGTTGAGTTCTGGCTGCTCCACTTCCCATCTAGCTTCCTGCTAATGGCCTGGGAAAGTAGTGGAACATGGCCTAACTGGCTGGGCCCATGCAACCATGGGAGACCCAGAAAAAGCTCCTGGCTCCTGGATTTGGATAGGCCCAGCTTTGGCCATTGCAGCTATTTGAGGAGTGAACCAGTAGATGGAAGAACTCTCTCTGTTTCTCCCTTCTCTGTCTGTAACTCTACCTCTCAAATAAATAAATAAAGTAAATCTTATTTTATAGAATTTTTTAAGTTGTTTACTAAAAACTCCGAAGTGAATGATTATGAAATTTTAAGATGGAAAAGTAGATTTAAAAATTCTTACTGAGATTAAGTGCTCATTATAAATCTGTGCTTTCCATAAACCAGATAAGTTAGCTACTTTATGATTTCATAAATATCACCAGTTATACCTCAAAGACAGACATATTTTGGAATAAACACTCATATATGAAACCATTTTCTAAAACTAAAGCATTGTGTGTGTGTGTGTGTGTGTGTGTGTGTGTTTGTGGGTAGGATGGATTGGCTTTAGAAGAGGGAAACGTGCTTTATTCTGACAGCACAGTGATGAACAAATATATTCATGAAACATAGCTCTCTGAGCATATGGGGGCAGGGATTGTGGTGCAACAGGTTAAGCCACCTCTCAGGACGTGAGCACCCTGTATCTGAGTGCCTGGGGTTTCTTCTCATCTCGTCTCTGCTTCCATCCAGCTTCCTGCTACTGCAGTCTGTGGAATGCAGCAGATGATGGCCCAAATATTTTTTTACTGCCATGTAAGAGACCCGAATGGAATTTCTGGCTCCTGGTTTTGGCCTGTCCTACCCTCGACTACTAGGGGCAGTTGGAGAGTGAACTAGCAGATGGAAGGGCTATCTCTTTCTCTCTCTTTCTCTCTTTCTCTCTTTGTCTGTATCTCTATTACTCCATCTTTAAAATAAATAAACTTACAGAAAACAGAAATGTATAGAATACTCTCTATAAATTTATAAGCAATTCTAAATATTATCTTTAGGGCAAGTGTTGTGGTGTAGCAGGTAAAGCTTCTGCTTACAATGCCAACATTCCATGTGGGCATCAGTTCGGGTCTCAGCTGCCCCACTTCTGATCCAGCTCCCTGCCAAAGTGCCTGGGAAAGCAGTAGAAGATGACCCAAGTGTTTGGGCTCCTGCACACACGTGTTGACCCAGAAGAAGTGCCTGGCTCCTGGCTTTGGATTGACCCAGCTCTAGCTGTTGTGGTCATTTGGACAGTAAGCCAGTAGATGGAAGAACTCTTTTACTGTCTGTCTGTCTCTCTCTCTCTTCCCCTGTAACTCTGCCTTTCAAATGAATGAATAAATCTTTTAAAAAAATGTATCTTTAGAATTCTGTTTTTTAAAGATTTATTTATTTATTTGAGAGTCAGTTACACAGAGAGAGGAGAGGCAGAGAGAGAGAGAGAGAGATTGAGAGAGAGAGAGAGACAGAGGTTTTCCATCCACTGGTTCACTCCCCAATTGGCTGCAACGCCTGGAGCTGCGCTAATCCGAAGCCAGGAGCCAGGAGCCTCCTCCAGGTCTCCCACGCGGGTGCAGGGGCCCAAGGACTTGGGCCCTCTTGCACTGCTTTCCCAGGCCATAACAGAGAGCTGGATCGTAAGTGGAGCAGCCGGGTCTTGAACCTGCACCCATAGGGGATGCTGGTGCTTCAGGCCAGGGCATTAACCCTCTGTGCCACAGCACTGCCCCTAGATTTTCTTAAACTACTGTGGACTTACTAAATTCCACAGAATTTCTTCTCCCTGTATTTGTACAATAAGACTTACTAGGGATTTTGTCTTTAGAATTCTTGCCAAATTATCTTATTTTGTAAATGTTTGTTTATTTTCATTTATTTTGTAAGTAACTGTTGTTTATTTTAACTGCTATGTAATATTCTATTATTTTAATATCCCACAGTTTATTTTGCTTTGGATGTTTGGGCTGCTTGTAGTTTGGAGATGTTATAAATAATTCTGCTTGTAACATTCTGTGCATAAAATGCACACATTTCTTTGGTTTCATTTTTAGATGGGAAACTTAATTGTAAGATATATATATATATATATATATGTTTACTTTTTTTTCTTAGAGATTATTTATTTGAAAGGCAGATTTACAGAGAGGCAGAGGCAGAGAGAGAAAGAGAATTTCTTCTATCCACTGGTTCACTGACTTCCCAAATAGCCACAACTACCAGAGCTGCACCGATCCAAAACCAGGAGCCAGGAGCTTCCTCTGGGTCTTCCACGTAGATGCAGGGGCCAAAGGACTTAGGCCATCTCCTACTGCTTTCCCAGGCCATACAGAGAGCTGGATCGGAAGTGGAACAGCCGGACTTGAACTGGTGCCCGTATGGGATGCCAGCACTGCAGGCAACAGCTTTATCCACTACGCAACAGCACCAGCCACCATATGTTTACTTTTAATAGATTGTTTTCCAAATTGGTTGTAAATTATACCCCCACTTTTAGTGTCTGATACCTCCTATTACTACATATTCTTTCCATTCCTTTGTATCACTATCTTATAGTTTTAACCAGTTCCCACAAAATTTCAATTTGCTTTTTCCACGTGACAATTAATTTTGATGTTTATTAGCCATTTGAATATGATCCTATAAAGTACCTATTCTAGTTGATCATTTGCCTATTTTCTTGTTTGGTTTGTTTTTTTCTTATTGATTTATAGACGTCATTCATTTCCTTCTGGGTAAAGGCTTTTTCTTGATAAGTTCTCTTTTTCCTTAAAATTTTACATAGGTGGAATGAATGGCTGAATTATGATATATACATTCCTGATCTTCCTCGTGCTGCTCGACTTTGCCTTTCTATATGCTCTGTTAAAGGCCGAAAGGGTGCTAAGGAGGTAAAGTATTTCAGAAGAAACAATTATATTTTCCTATAAAAACTATTAATTATACTACTAATTGAAATGCATATCTTTTCTTTATTTAAAAATTAATAAACCCATTTTAAATTTTAAAAATGTTTAATGAGTTGATGTATTATAGAAGAATATATTGGGAAAACTTCTGAAATTTACTCATGATTAGTGAGTATATCCTGAGTTCATATTAATAGAATTTTTTAAACATACAAAATAACTGCATAGCAGTGACTAAATACAATTATCTGTCATCCCTGCATTGGTTCATATTTCCTACTTATTATTAAAGAAAATACATGTCATTTCAAATGATAAAAAGAGAATGAAGCAGTTAAACGTTGAAAAATCAGTCTGGCTTTTTATAAGTCTCCTATCGCTGTTACTCTAGACGATTGTTGAATTCTCCTTTCCAGGGAAGAAAAGTCTTTTGAAATGCATTTTATACTTTAATCCATAGAGGAGTGAATATTCTGCTTTGTTTTTCGTAAGGAACACTGTCCACTGGCTTGGGGAAATATAAACTTGTTTGATTACACTGACACTCTGGTATCTGGAAAAATGGCTCTGAATCTTTGGCCAGTACCTCATGGATTAGAAGATTTACTGAACCCTATTGGTGTTACTGGGTCAAATCCAAATAAAGTAAGCTATTTACTTTCACAAATTAGATTTTTTAAATGATAATTAAGCATTATATATATACATATAATAAAATAACTTTTCTTCCATCTCTTAGGAAACTCCATGCTTAGAGTTGGAGTTTGACTGGTTTAGCAGTGTGGTAAAGTTTCCAGATATGTCAGTGATTGAGGAACATGCCAATTGGTCTGTATCCAGAGAAGCAGGATTTAGTTATTCCCATGCAGGACTGGTAAGGCAATTCACTCGTTGAGTTTCTTAGGTGTCAATCACAATACATAGAGTACATAATCATTATATGGGCAAGGTTTATGTATTTTAGTATATAACCCATAGATACTATGAACTCTAGGACAATATTGCAAAAGAGAAAATGCCGTATATGTTAATATTTTCATTGCAACTCTGTTTATTTATTCAGAGATCTAGCCTGCCTATATTCAATTAACAAATATTTATTGAATCCAGTCTATTTGTAAAGCACCTGGGTAGGCAGTAGGTAATTAAGCTGTGAACTAAACAAACCTCTGTTGAATATACAGTCTAATGATAAAGTAAATATTAAACAGATAAAAGCTGAAATTTAAGGTTATAAATCATGGTAGGTACAATGAAGGAATAAAGTACGTGTTAAGAATAAAAGAGTTGAGGGGGAAAGACTACTATTTATTGGGCTCAGGAAAGATTTTTCTGAGGTAGTAAACTTTGAACTTGAGACAAAAGCATAAATACATTGTTCTTTGAGCTTGGAAGCAGAGGAAATAGCAAATCTTCACCACATTAGTTCAGGTTCCCCAGAGAAGAGGGTATATAGAATGTGATTTAAATATTAATTTAGTTATCTACTCTTGGCCATAACTTTGAAACTACAGTAAAACTGGATTCAGGGACCATTAATTCTAATTTCTCAATGGCAAAGATGTCAGTGCTAAGATAAGATGTTTCGTTTTTTGTGTGTCTCTTTTTCTCATTTTCCGAATCCATCACTTTTTCTTTGGCCCATTTGTAGGTAATAGTTAGACCAGCCAATGAATATCGGGCCAAGAGGTCTGAAATATGTCTGTCTCAGGAACAGTAACAGCAGCACCAAGAGGTAGCATGGAATACTGCACTTGGGAATTTTGTTAATAGTTTACAGTGATCTTCCCAATAAGTTTAGCAATTCCTTTTATAAACTAAGTAATATAATAATATATTTCCTGCATTTAATTCCAACGACAAGTTTCTTCCTTGAACAATTCCCTTTCTGAGTATTGGTATTTTATAACTTGTATTCTTTTTTTGAAGATTTTTCAAAGAAAAAGAAAAAAAATATTTTTACAATAGAATGAGTCACATTCTATCTTTCAAGTACCCTTTGGATCTGTAAGCAACTGTTATAAACCTAAGATACATTGTGAGATGTTAGTTCTCCTGGTTTTTTTTTTTTTTTTTTTTTTTTTTTTGACAGGCAGAGTGGACAGTGAGAGAGAGAGACAGAGAGAAAGGTCTTCCTTTGCGTTGGTTCACCCTCCAGTGGCCGCTGCGGCTGGCACACTGCGCCTATCCAAAGGCAGGAGCCAGGTGCTTATCCTGGTCTCCCATGGGGTGCAGGGCCCAAGCACTTAGGCCATCCTCTGCTGCACTCCCTGGCCACAGCAGAGAGCTGACCTGGAAGAGGGGCAACCGGGACAGAATCCAGCACCCCGACCGGGACTAGAACCTGGTGTGCTGGCGCCGCAAGGCGGAGGATTAGCCTAGTGAGCCACGGCGCTGGCTCTCCTGGTTCTTAAAACATTCAACTACTTCATTCTAGGAATTATTTCATCATTGTTCATTAATTATTTTCAACTGTGGCCGGCGCCGCGGCTCACTAGGCTAATCCTCCACCTTGCGGCGCCGACACACCGGGTTCTAGTCCCGGTCAGGGCTCCAGATTCTGTCCCGGTTACCCCTCTTCCAGGCCAGCTCTCTGCTGTGGCCAGGGAGTGCAGCGGAGGATGGCCCAAGTGCTTGGGCCCTGCACCCCATGGGAGACCAGGATAAGCACCTGGCTCCTGCCATCGGATCAGCACGGTGCGCCGGCCGCAGCAGCCATTGGAGGGTGAACCAACGGCAAAAAGAAGACCTTTCTGTCTGTCTCTCTTTCTCACTGTCCACTCTGCCTGTCAAAAAAAAATTATTTTCAACTGTGCTAAATTTTAGCTAAACTGCTAAAAAAAAGACTGAAATAATAGGAAAATATAAAAGGACAGAATAGCCTAGAAGGATGATACACTAGTGAGATAAATCATCACTATTATATCATCTTTCAGGTTTTTTATTACACTTTCATCAGGTTTCCAGAAGTATAAAAGAAGTCTGCAAGCACCATCTTTGCAGTTTTCTCATTGGTTGGGTTTTTAAGGCTTTCAGTGAACACTGTTGAGAATTCATAATTTTTCACTTTCCACCCATAGTAACAAACAGAAGATAATTGAAGATATTTCCCAGTTATTAGACAAATTACAATATGAGGGCAAAGAGATAATAGGACTCAATAGTAGAATTTCTCAATCTAAGCACTGTTGGACCAAATAATTCTTTGTTACAGGGGATATCCTGTGCACTACAGGATGTTTAGCAACATCCCTGACCTCCAGCCAGATGCCAGGAACACCATTACACCAAGTTGTAACAACCAAAAATGTCTCCAAACATTGCTAAAGGTCTCCTGGAGTTCAGGGGAGAAAATCACCCCAGTTGAGAACCATAGCTCCTGACTGATTATGATGTTGAAACTTACTGTATAAATGAAATATCAAATGACAGTATACTTTATGAATTTTCTCAAACTTGAATAACAATGAATGGATCGTAGCTTTTTTTGAAAGATTTATTTATTTGAAAGTCAGAGTTATGGAAAAAAAACAGGCATCTCTCTCCAACAAAATTATGAGCCATTGGTGTTTTCAAAAGTAATGCATTTAAACAATGTGGTTCATAACTGACAAACATACAAAATAATATTAGAGTCCATTGGACCCAAGTGATAGCAATAATGACTATTTTTCCTGGTGAATTGAGGGATGCGTATTTGTTATCTATTGCCTGGACTATTGCAATAACTTTCAAACTTGTCTCTCTCCTTCCACATAGCAGCAGAAATAATCTTTATGAAATCATGATACTTGTGGCCTGCACTGTATACAGTGGGTTAAATGGCTACCTTCAATGCTGGCATCCTATATGAGTGCCAATTCGAGTCCCATCTGCTTCACTTCCAAAATCCAACTCCTTGATAATGAGCCTGGGAAAGCAGAAGATGGCTCAAGTGCTTGGGCCCCTGCTGCCCACATGGGGGACCCAGATAGAGTTCCAGGTGCCTGGCTTCCATCCCCTGCCAGTCCTAACTTTGTGGCCATTTGGGGAGTGAACCATCAGTTGGAAGCACACTTGTGCTCTCTTTTGTCCTCACTCTCTCTCTCCCTGGTTCTCTCTCTCTCTCTGTAACTCCTTCAAATAAATAAATAAATCTTTAAAAAATATATCACGATATTCACCCTTTAAATTGCCTTCACTAAAAGTAGAATCCAGGGGCCAGTGTTGTGGTACATTGAGTGAAGCTACTACTTGCAATACCGGCATATCATATCAGAGAGCCAGTTCAAGTCCCAGCTACTCTGAGCTTCCAATCCAGCTTCCTGCTAATGCACTTGGGAAGGCAGCAGAAGATGGACTAAGTACTTAGACCCCTACCCACCACGTGCGAGACCAGAATAGTGTTCTTGGTTCCAGAAGTTTTGGCCTGGCCCAGACCTGGTTGTTGCAGCCGTTTGGGTAGTGATCTAATGGATGGAAGATCTCTGTCTCTCCTTCTATCTCTGACTCCCTCTCTGTCACTCTGCCTTTCAAATAAATGTTTAAAAATATAAAAATAAGGGGCTGGTGCTGTGGTGCAGTGGGTTAACACCCTGGCCTGAAGCGTTGGCATTCCCATATGAGCGCTGGTTCTAGTCCCAGCTGCTCCACTTCCGATCCAGCTCTCTGCTATGGCCTGGGATAGCAGTAGAAGATGACCCAAGTCCTTGGGCCCCTGCATCCACGTGGGAGACCTGGAGGAAGCTTCTGGCTCCTGGCTTCAGATAGGCGAAGCTCCGGCAGTTGCAGCCAACTGGGGAGTGAACTAGTGGATAGAAGACCTCTCTCTCTGTCTCTACCTCTCTCTGTCACTCTGTCTTTCTAATAAATAAATCTTTTTTAAGAAGAGAAAGGCGAAGTGATAGAGAAGAAGAAAGGGAAAGAGGATGTGATGAATCTTCCATCTGCTGGTTCACTCCCCAAATGGCTACAACCACCAGGGCTGGGCCAGGCTGAAGCCAGGAGCCTGAAACTCCATCTAGGTTTTGTACATGTGTGGCAGGGACCCAAGTACTTGAACTACCATCTGTTTACTTTTCCAGGCACATTAGCAAGGAGTCAGATCAGAAGTGGAGCAGCTGGGACTCAAACCAGCATTCCTATGGGATCCCTGTTTCTCAGGCTGTGGCTTAACTTGCAGTGCCATAATACCCGCCCTCCACGTATTTTTTTCTTTTAAGAACCTTGTATTATGTTCTCAGAAACCATTTCCAAATACTCAGTCAAAAGTAGCCACTCCGGCATTTTCGGTTATGTCACTCAGAGTACTTATGTCAACTATCCAGTCTTTGTCTTATTTGTTTGATTTCCCACTAAAATGGATACTCTGTTAGTACAGTGTTTCACTGTTTTTAACCCCAAAAGAAGGAACAGGACAAGGCATGCGGTGCATATTTAATCAATGTTTGTTGAACAAATAGATACCACTAATATTTCTTCAAACTGTTGAATAAATTAAACATGTTAAATGCATAAAAACTAAGTAGCTTGGATATGTGCTTTCATTTGTAGTCATTAGAAATGATTGGGGGATATGTATTTGTCCTGTATAATGTTAATATACATTCATAATTATTTAAGGTAATACATCTATATTAAAGGGAATAAACATATTACTTGAAATTATATAAAAATTTATTTCCTTTTTTGTTTCCTAATATCCAGTGGGCAGTGCTTAAATGACATATTTCTTCCCCCTTATTTATTAATTTTTCCTTTTGAAATTTGAAAGCCTTGTAACAATTAGAAAGATGTGTTCCAGCAAGGAACATGAAGCAGTTTAATTTTTATTTATTGTTTTATTGTTTTTTATTCTATCAGAAGATTAGCAGATTAGTTAATAGGCAAGGACCTCATCAGGAAGAGAAGTAAGTTATTTGCTACCATCTCCTCATATCTCAATCTGGTCTCCCTGATTATCTTGGGCAGTTGCTGTTCTCTGATTGGTGGTAATGTTAACCATGTTAAGTTACTGGATCTCTGAACATAAAGTCTTGCATGAAAATGAATTATTTTATAACATTTAACAGGAACAGGCAATGTAAAGTTTATTGAAAATTGATTTGCCTTTTTTGTAGATCAGTCATGAACCCAGAAGGAAAATATGACCAAGAAAACCATATATTACTTCTTTTTACAGAGTAACAGACTAGCAAGAGACAATGAATTAAGAGAAAATGATAAAGAACAGCTCCGAGCAATCTGTACACGCGATCCTCTATCTGAAATCACTGAGCAAGAGAAAGATTTTCTGTGGAGCCACAGGTAAGTGTTGGGATGGAGATCTGTGTTTTCTGTATTACAAATGGTGAAACTTTGTCTTTAGCTGATATTATCATATTTTTACCATACTTATTACAGTAAATCATAATTTACATTATTTTTATTAACATTTCCTTTTTTTTTTTTTTTTGGACAGGCAGAGTGGACAGTGAGAGAGAGAGACAGAGAGAAAGGTCTTCCTTTTTGCCGTTGGTTCACCCTCCAATGGCCGCCTTGGCTGGCGCGCTGCGGCCGGCGCACCGCGCTGATCCGATGGCAGGAGCCAGGAGCCAGGTGCTTTTCCTGGTCTCCCATGGGGTGCAGGGCCCAAGCACCTGGGCCATCCTCCACTGCACTCCCGGGCCACAGCAGAGGGCTGGCCTGGAAGAGGGGCAACCGGGACAGAATCCGGCGCCCCGACCGGGACTAGAACCCGGTGTGCCGGCGCCGCTAGGCGGAGGATTAGCCTAGTGAGCCGCGGCGCCGGCCAACATTTCCTTTTTTAAAATTATGGTTATCAATTGATATTTCTAGAAGAGCATGCTGTGTTGGATCTTAGTTTCCACATTGAAGGCTGTTTTCATTCTCAGCCTGTGATAGGATTTTTTAAAGGATTTTTGCACATCAGATTCAAGATTTTTTTAAAAGTAGTTTTAGATCAATTTAGTTTTTTGTGATTTACTTGATCTGAATATCATAGTTTTCAGTTCTCTCCCGTTTTTCTTTTTTTCTTGCACTTTCTCAGACGGAGAATATAATGCCTTTATTTCACTTATAAAGAAAGTATCCTGCTACTTATTAAGTGACATTGTATATGTAAATATAACAGTTACAATTGATTTCTGCAGGAAGACCATTAGAATATGTTTTGTCCAGTGGCAGCAGAATTGGTGACTCTTGTGGTTCAGGTTACCTAAATAGGTGAACAATAGAAGTCATATAAAGAGTGGTAGAACATAAATTCATAATTTTTCTTAACTACCAGCTAAATTTAAGTACTTCTCCGTTTGAATTTTCCTCCTATCTCTTTGCTATTTAACTGTGTCTCAGTGTATTTGTAGATACATATACAACTAGAGTTAAACACTGATATCTTTTGATTTTAAAAACCAAGATGTAAGAATGTTTTTTATTTTCTTTCACCTTTTCCACACAGACATTATTGTGTAACTATCCCAGAGATTCTACCCAAATTGCTTCTGTCTGTTAAATGGAATTCTAGAGATGAAGTTGCCCAGGTAAATGCATGTTTGGGATTACCACTTGAAATTGGCATATTATTCAAATTGGTTTATCTCAGAAAGTCTGCATAGATATAACATGAATTAGATGGTTTTTTAAATTAATTAATATTGGTAATGTAGTGGAGAAAAATCACTTCACTTCATTTCCACACATACAACTAATTAGAAGTGAAAATTTTAATCCATCTTTCAGGGAATCTTTCATATAAACTCATTTTAAAAACAGAGTTTAAGACAAGGTTTTAGAGGGTTCATTTATAACTCTCATTGCTTTTTTAAGAATGATGTCTTGTCTTCCTTATACACAGATGTACTGCTTGGTAAAAGATTGGCCTCCAATAA